>NC_136983.1:7092750-7420250 GCF_032717465.1 Coenobita brevimanus | reverse complement strand
TGTGCTACCGCGCCCCCCCAGTTAGAGGAAAGGCCGTGAATGTTGCAGAAATGAAGAAGTAAATCAGACAACGGTTCCAGGCATCTCGTTCTGTCGCCACCAGGAGAGGGGCAGATGGTTTGGGCAGTTAGATTATTCCGTTGTTAAGATATTCTTCAGGACTGTAAGGCATAGTGAGAAACCCTGTAAGTTGGTATGTCTATTGGGCAATGGTACAGCAGCAACTGAGCTCGTGCCTACCAGCACGAACAAGTAAACAATGAACACCAATACTTGGTTTCGAACCATCAGATTTCAAACCACATTACGGACGCTTCATATTCTAACATCCTTCCCTTTACATTTTTTTTAATAGACTGCCTAAACTACATCATTAAGTTCCACAATAATCACCAACAGTGTTCACACACATGCGTACCATTAGTAGACACCCATCTCTTGAGGACAATTAGATAATTAAAAGATACGTTCACTCTCACAGGGACGTTACACATGTTAATATAAAAACCTATAAACATAAAGCAGAAAAAGACATTATACAGCATAAGCAAAATATGGGACAGTATATAAAATCATTTCACTTTTACAAACATACGGTAATTGACACTGTGAGTAAACCTATCACCAAAAGACACACAACAAACTGTATTCTTATAAAGAATGTACACATTGGGAGTATGCATTCTTTATAACATTGTTACCAAACCTGACCGGAGGCCTAACAACGCGGCCATACCTTGTTTTCGTTATTGTTTTAGGATGTGGTTCATCGTTCATATTTTGTACTTTATTTCGCCCCCTTTGACCTGTATCAGAATTTACATCCTCAGAGCTACTTTTATCACGGCTTTGTATGTCCTCTCTGTTCTCGTCCTCTCTGCTGACATTACCCTCATCTACTTCGATATATGAACCACTGAATGAGGGCTCTCTTGTTAGCTTTAAGTGACACCTTTTTCTACGATAAACCATCCCATCATCCGTCTTCACCTCATACGACCGATCCATTAACCCCCTAACAACCCTTGCTTTCTTCCACTCCTTAACTCCTAACTTAAATGGTTTCATCCTAACTACATCACCCTCTCGTAGCTCTGGTAGTTCATGGGCACTCCTGTCATAGTAATATGCCTGCTTTTGCTGTAACTCCTCCATTCTATCCAGATCCTGTCACAGCTCCTCGTGGCCTCAACAAACCTTCCTTGGTTGGCAACACTGTCTTGGTCCTCCGACACATCATCCTTTGAACTGGACTGGTGTTCATTCCTTGAGTAGGGGTATTTCTTATATTACGTAAAGCAAGATATTGATCCTCACCTTTTCTCAAAGTTTTCCTCAACATTTTCTTCGCAGATTTCACTGCAGACTCTGCTTTACCATTTGACTTGCTGTTATAAGGGGATATAGTGGTATGCTGAATGCCCCACTTTCTAGTGAATCTACTCATCCCTGAGGAGACAAGCTGAGGCCCATTATCACTTACAATCTCATCAGGGATACCATAACGTGCACAATGAGCCTTTATTTTCCCAATTATAGTTCTCGACCTCGTGTCATATACCCTGTCTATCTCCCAAAACGTAAAATAGTAGCAAACGGTTATAAGATACTGTCTCCCTTCCAGATCAAACAAGGCAATGCCAATTCTACTCCAAGGCCACTCCGGACACTCGTAACTATGAAGAGGTTGTCTGGGATTAGAAATCTCATAAGATCTACATGTTTCACACGCTTGTATCATCTCCTCCATGTCAGCATTCATTTTTGGCCTTTACACATACTCCCGGGCCCTGCGTAAACAACCCTCTATACCTGAATGTCCTATATGAATATCATCCTTAATCTTGGCTCTCATCCTCTTAGGAATAACTATCCTCTCTTCTCTGAAAATCAAGCCATCTGAAACAGTTAACTCATCTCAGATTTTGAAATACGGGGTCACAGCTGGCTGTAGTTTTGACCTATTTTCTAGCCAGCCATTAATTATCACATCCCTTAAATTCTGTAGTGCCAGATCATTTCCAGTTTCCTGTCTAACTTCCTCAAGTCTGTTTCCTGGCATTGTTACATGGTCTACTGCATTTACTTGTTCAATTTCCTTGCCATAATCTTTATCTCCAAAAGGCAAATATGCTCTGCTTAGTGTATCAGCAAGTACCATCTCCTTACTTCTTAAATATTTCACCGCATCATCATAAGCCAGACCTCTTACAAGCACTGTCTGCAGTCGCTTTGGTGCTTTATCTAGAGGTTTGTGAACTATTGATTCCAAAGGCTTGTGATCCGTATATACAGTAACCTCCTCGCCATAGGTAAATTGGTGCCATTTCTCCAGTGCGTATACAATAGCAAGCATTTCCTTCTCTATAACTGCATACAGACTTTCTGTGTCTGACAAGGCCCTACTGACATAGCAAAGAGGTTTTCCATCTTGAAGAAGAACAGCTCCTATTCCTCGACTACTTGCATCAGACTGTATAGAGAGTGGCTTATTAGGATCAAAATAAGCCAAGACCGGTGCCTGCGTTAATAGTATCTTAATCTCCTGGAAAGCTTTCTCTTGAGCGTCTCCCCAGTTCCACTCTACTCCTTTATGGGTTAACAGAAATAATTGGTCTTATCAGACAACTTGGGTAAGAACCTTGACAAATAATTAACCATTCCTTTAAACCTCTCCACACTCTCAAAATTAGATGGAGATTCCATCCTCAGAACTGCCTCTATCTTCCTAGGATCCGGTTTCAGTCCTTCTGAACTAATCCTGTGACCCATGAATTCAACCTCAGACAGCCGGAATTGACATTTCTTCTTATTAAGTTTGCTTCCTAATTTATTACATCTCTGCAAAAACTTGCTCATCCTTAGATCATGTGTTGTCTCCACCATAAACTGTCACATCATCAGCAACACATTGTATTCCATCCAGTCCTTCCAGAGCCTGAATCAGTCTCTTCTGAAATATCTCACTGCTAACTTTTAACCTAAAAGGTAGTCGCAACCATCTATACCCGCCAAAGGGAGTGGCAAAAGTAGTTAGCAGGCTTGATTCATCATCAAGTTCAAGATGATGGTATCCTCCCTCCTCACACACTGAGAACACTTTTGCTCCACATAACTTGGGTAAACCATTTTCCATGACTGACAAGTGATAGTGCTCTCGTTTAAGCACTAGGTTTAACTGTCTTGGGTCAATGCATACCCGAAGGTCACCAGATTTTTTAACTGTCAGTGACATTCGATTCACTCAGTCTGTTGGCTCTTCAACAGGTGTTATTTTGCCTGATTTTACCAGTTCATCTAGAGCTATGGCTGTCTCTTTCATTGCCTCTGGGATTCTACGAGCTGGTCGAACACTGCACTGTGCTTTATCAACTAGGGTTAGATGAACTAATGGACCTGGCAATGACCCCACTCCAAGAAATACTGCAGGATAAAGATCACAGAAACTAACTGAATTGTCCAGCTTACAAATACTCTCAAAATTGTGATAATTTATGGTGATCAAACCCATCTTCACCGCAGTGCGATCACTAAGCAAAGGCACCAATCCTGCTTTATCATCAACAATAACAAATTTAACTAGGTACTCTTCCCCAGTTTTGGGGTTGAGAGTATTCACCTTTCCTTTCCCCAAAGCTTTCTGGGTGGAGCCGTCCCACATCTTTAGTGTTATTGACTCTTTCGAAATCAAATTTGCTTGCATATACCTCTTTGGCAAAACATTAACAGTGGCTCCACAGTCAATCTGCATCCTTATTCGAGTGCCATTTATGATATGACAATATACTCTTACTTGGCTGAGACAATGATCAAATTCTTTCCACAGTACACACCCTCTCTGCATCGTCCAAGTCACTTTCACTGTCACTTTTCTCACATACATGATTAATCTTTGTTCTACACAATCCAGAAACTACAAAATGATTCTTTACACCGCATTTATTACAGCTTTTTCCCCAGGCAGGACACATCTCTTTGACCATATTATGAATTTTACAACAAAATTTACATTTAACATTAGATTTTGAACCACCTTTAGCTCCACCTGGATTGAAATAACTTCCACCATGCTTAGATGAAGGTCTAGACATTTTAGATCTAAACTTGCTCTGGTTAACCTCTGATTAGCCCAGTGATGTATCTGTGCTCGCCTATTCAACCTTCAGCACCTTTTCTGACTCCATCTCTTTCATGTGAGCATTTGCCATTTCCATAGCATTACATATGCTAATTGCTGAAGATAAAGCCAATTTTCTCTGGGATATTAGTTTTTCCCTAATTTTCTCATCTCTCACTCCCATAATAAGCCTGTCCATAAGCAGTTTTTCATGCACACAGTCACAAAACCCACAGGTCTTCGCCATGTTCCTAAGTACAGCTATATACTGTTCTATATTTTCATCTGGTCCTTGGTTACGCATATTAAACTTAAATCTGTGAAAAAATTCTTTTTGTTCACCAACAATTATTTGCTCAAACTTTTTAATCACATCAGCAAGTACTCCTCTGTTTTCAGTTGGACCAAAGTTCATACTGTTGATAATCTTGAGAGCATCTAGCCCTATACAATTCTCAAACAGGGCCACCTTAAACTTCTCTGGTCTAAGCTCCATACCAGACAGCACCTAGTAGTTTTGAAATACTTGACGCCATAGTCTCCAATCATCAGCTACATGGGAAGACTGCACGTCCAAACTCCTGGGTGGTGCAAGATGATGGGGTGCAGTCTGTACCCCTTTCACTGCAACCGAAGAGGACCTGTCACCATCTCCGGGAAAGCCAGTACCAGCCCCAGACGCAGTACTAGTGGTAAAGCCGCCGGCACTTCCCGTCTCCATAAATTGGTAACAGCAGCAGCACAGGACACACAGAAGAACCACCTCACCACCAAAGTTGAAGGTCCCCCACCACTGCCATCGTGTTAGATTATTCTGTTAAGATATTCTTCAGGATTGTAAGGCATAGTGAGAAACCTTGTAAGTTGGTATGTCTATTGGGCTATGGTACAGCAGCAACTGAGCTCGTGCCTACCAGCACGAAACAAGTAAACAATGAACACCAACATTTGGTTTCGAAACATCAGATTTCAAGCCACATTATGGAAGCTTCATATTCTAACATGGGCTTTGATGCCCCCCTCCCCACCTCGAGGGACTCCGAGGCTTGGTTAATAGATGCATTTTTCTTTTGTGTATGTCA
Organism: Coenobita brevimanus; assembly: GCF_032717465.1. Lineage (NCBI taxonomy): Eukaryota > Metazoa > Arthropoda > Malacostraca > Decapoda > Coenobitidae > Coenobita > Coenobita brevimanus. The sequence goes on along the minus strand of NC_136983.1, from coordinate 7,415,051 downwards.
AATTTTGAATAGGAAGTGAAGCGTGTAATATGCATATAGTTTGGTGTTGAAACTTGTATTGGAGAGTATGCTAGCCTACTCTCTGTGTTACTGGAACCCTGAAAAGGTTCGGCAAAGAGGGACGGTCAGGAGCTAGTCCAGAAGGCTGATGAAACGGGAGCTCCAGCTCTCCTTGTCATCAGCTTTCCATCCACTTTGGAAGTACAATTCTGCTCGACTGGTGCAAAAGGACCATAAACTCCTCTAAGTAATGATGAAAGAACTATAGTAGTCAGGTTAGTGGTAGGCATATGTAAGCCCATCAGTTCGAAGAATATGTACCTTGTTGAATATAGTCCTCTGCAGATGGGAAAAAAAAATACACTAGAACTAATTCACTAGAACTTGACCCAGATTTTTTTCTTTTCCATTATATTTCACATACACTGGCAGAATAACGTCATGGTTGTATACCTGCTTCATAGTACTTTTTTGTGACTAGCATCGTATTCAAGTATAAATATACTGAGATGGTAGTTTTAGGTTGTTAAAAAAAATGCAACAAGTTTCCTGATTTTCTGTCCATAATTTGGTCTGCATTGAGTGCTCTGTAGCACATCTTTCTACACGATTTTTTTTTTTTTAATACCGACATAGTAGTATAGGTTGTAGGAGTAGTAGTTGTAGTAGAGATAGTAGTAGTAGTACCTCCATTCTGATTTGTACGTGGAGCTTGTGGACTACAGGTTGAAGTTGCCTTTGTCGGGCGGTCATTTTGAGGAACAGAGAGGGGACTGCGGGACCTTTGTGTAACAGGGCAGCTCCACTGCCGGGTCAAATGGTGCTGCCACGTGATGGCTTCCATCTCCAGCACTCATATCTGTGGAATGCATAAATAACACATGCGATAAAATGCACTTGCAACATGTAGTGGTGGTAGTAGTGCAAAACCCAAGGATGCCTTTTCTTCTGCAATCAAACAGCTCTTTTCGGGAGACAGGGAAGGGAGTGAGGGACGTTTGTGTAACCAGGCACCTCCACTGCCACATCACATTTGCACCCCCCACTTGAAGACGTTTCTCTCCAGCACCCATACCGACATACACTGCATTAAAAACCTTATAAGAGATAATAAACGTACCACATGCAGAAACAAAACCATAAGGAAGAAAGTGTTACAGTGTCCTAACATGATGAGAATATTAACCTACATCAGATTCTATCTTGTATCGTATTTTAACTGGTTTTGAAGGTTTCCAAAGCGATTAATCCTTCTTATTTCTCTTAAGTATCCTAATGTATGTTACTAATGCAGACTATGTCGATATAAGATGATGTAAATAACATGCAAGTGCAAGTTAAAGCATAATATGCAAAATAAATAACAAACTAAGAAAGGGACAGCAATCTCCATATCACTTACAATTTATGTATCAGCATGGTTCCTGGGCGACTTCCTGGAAGCCAGATCACTTCTCTAAACCTTCTCTTGGGCTTTGGAGGTCTAATAACTCTGTTTAACCAGTCTATCGCTGTATAAGGTACATTATTATTCTCTTGTTTGTTATTTACGTAAATTGTTGGCATATCAAATGATGAAATACCACTGAAACGAACATAAAGGAAAGACAAATAGAATATACCACTAAGGGAGTGGTGTTAAAAGCCTGCAAAGCTGGCGGGAGTGTAGATTCATGCGTTGCCTCCCTAAGCCACGGCCCTCTCTCCCCAGAATGGCTGGTGTATCATTCACAGTATTTAACTTAGGACAAGATTTTAATATCTTGTACACCCATGTGTTGTTAAATATTGCTTTCAGCGTTTAAAAATTATCGTGTGAATGACGCTGTTAATTAGAAGACTACGGCTCTTAATAAATTGTTCAATGTTTGTGCAATTTGTGAAATACGATTTTACTAGAATTTTGCTGAGAAATGAAATTCACAAAACTTCCGTGTCGTTTTTTTCAAGGCCCAAATGTCCTCCTACATACCATACACCTCTCTACATGTCACCACTTCGGCGCTAACACCCACCGTCCATATTGAATACATACTAGGGCTGTCTCATACAGGACTGGTGTACTGGTATTAGCGGGGGTACTTTTATGACATGTCGGCGGGTCATCTGGTAGATCAGGAAAGCCTGCTTTTATGAAATTCAAATCCTTAAACTGGTCCCTGCCCCAGCCGGGATTCGAACCTAGGTCCATCAGGACTGCAGGCCGCCTCTCTGCCGATTCAGCCACCGCCTCCCCCTTGCTGATGTATTTACCATTAACTTAGCTCAGGGAAGGAAATATATGATTTTTTCGTTAGAATAGTTAGTAACATCGATTAGAAGGCAGAAATTTACATGGACACTGAAAACATATGGAAGTGTAATTGGGGAGGATGCGATGCCAATAGAACAGCCTCCGTCTCGTGACCACAACCACCACACCTGGGGTCCTTCACAAATTCAGTCTCGTCCTACCATGTGTGTCAGAAGGTGTCTGCGCTCACTGGAACTATTTGACAGAATTATTCGCATCATTACGGAAGATAATGCATAAAACATCTTGTATTAACTCCGTCATTTCAAGGTATGTTAAGCTAAAGGAGTCAGGTTGGTTGTGGTTTTTAAGTCATTCATTACAAGTGACTCGTTGGAAATGAGTGGAACAAGTACCATGAATATAATAGATATATTACTGAAGATGTGGTTATCGTGCTGGAAGTAGACCGTTTGCATTGATTGTTTGGATGATAGGCCAGGAGCATTAGCTCAAATTCGAAGGGAACCTGGGGAAGATTCGAAAAAGTTGATTTTTTTTTTCAAGGAAGCTACTTGGAAGCATGCTAAGTCGAAATCCACAAACATTCTAAACATTCCACATGAGTTAGCTGTGCAAGACGAAAATCCAAGATGGCCACCAACGGCACTGAACGCTTATATAGCTTTGGAGCCAGAAGTCGCAGATAGCCATGTAATACCACTTTTTAAGGGTTTTAGGGTATAAGAATACCATTTGTACCATTGTTTCAATAATTTATTGTCGTATGTTCAAGACAATTTTGATCAAGATAATGTACTTTATTAAACAAAATGGTAAGTTCAACACATTTAAAGTCAACAAATAGCACTAACTTTTGCCAGAAGCAGTTATTGGACAACTAAATAAAACATTTTTTTTTTTTTTTTATCATAACTAGTTATGGTCACAGTTATAGCATGGGGACTCAGTATCTTTTTCACCAGGTGGGCATGAATTAGCACAAGATTGGCCAGTACACGAGGAGCACGGGCATGAATTAGCAAGATTGGCCAGTACACGAGGAACACACAGATGTACAGTAGAGTCCTGCTTTCTGACATTTGCGTCTCTTGCCACACATTTGTTTATATCCACATGACACAATGAGAACATGCTCTGTTACTACCGGTCTGTCAGTCAAAGTGGAATTGAACATTCCACCTTGAAGTTCCAAGTCCCAGTCAGTAGAATTTAGATGCTAAACATGGCCTATCCACACCTGAACAGCGAACTAGGCTCAATATGAACGGTACTATGCAGATGAGGATGTGGGAGGTAGGCTGTGAAGTTGGAAGCTGCTGGATGCTTTGCTCATCCTTTGTGTGTACTGCACAAATTTCATCTTATCAAGTGTTGTCCATGTCCGATTAGCATTATAGACTTCAGTAAGAATATTTCCCCAACTGTGGCTACTTCTTCATGGCTGGCATCACTCTTCTTAAACACATCCAACATGCTCCAACCCTCACTTTCCAAGATTGTCATGGTCTTCTTTTTGCCAGTGCCATATAACACAGAGACTGTGTCACATCTGGTGATAGCGTTTGCTATCAATATGTGTTGTCGGGTGTGTGGATGTAATGCAAGAAATTTGGCCACCAGTGTAACGCCAGAACTTTTTAAGATCCCACGAGTGTAATCAGTGTAATGACGGAAAATTTTAGGATACTGCCACCAGTGTAATGATCAGTAATTTTTGATACCACCACCGTCAATATGATGCCGAGGGTTAGTCACCAATAAATGACCCCAGTGAAATGAAGGAAATAATAGAAAACCACCAGAGTAATGCTGAGAAATTTTAGAGATTATGGAAAATGGGTAGCATGATCTTATTTGAGAGTTTATGGGAAATGTGGTAACGTGATCTTATTAAAGGGTTTATGGGAAGTCTGGTACGGTACTCTTATTTGAGATGGCGTGAGTAGTTTGATATTAAGCACACTTTGCAGGTAACTCAATCTCGTCTGTATCATACCACTCCTTAGAGGATAGCAAAGTTCAAACTTGTAATGACTTAACCTAAGTTTTACTGAGCATTAAGAACAGAGACACATTACTCTTCACTGTGAATAAACCCAATCGAAATAATAATGAGTATCTACATCACTGGAGATTTTAATCTTTACAAGCTAAGTTAACATTGAAAGAATACAGGTACACGTAAATATTTATCCCGTGGTAACAGTTGGACTCACGGGAAGAGTCAAAGAATACTGATGCACATGGATGTACTAATCCCGTGGTCACAGTTGGACTCGCGGGAAGATTCAAAACTTTACCACCAAGATATTTTCTCAAGATTAAACTCGTCTACCTCAAGAATCATATGCAGTAATTATATGAACAGTTGTCAATTGGACTGTAATCAAAATGGACCAGCCGATATATTCTTTACTTAAGTTACGTGAACTAGGAAAAGGGGGAGGGGGGTGTACTTGTGTGAGGCGTTGGCACTGGCTTGAAACAGACGATCTGCAATGATGGAGAGAAGCGCTGGTCTCGTTATTCAGTACAAGAGGGATCAGGGGAAGATATGACCAATTTAACTCACGAACGTATGTGATGACAGTACACGAGGGAGAAAAAGGGGGGGGGGGGAAGGATGAGAGTTCGACACTAACCTGCAATGATGGAGAGAAGCACCGGTCTCGTTGCTTGGCGCGGTTTCCCCTGCCTTTTATGAGCATCACAGACAGTATTCGGGAATCGGCTAAAGTTTTAATGGATTACTTTATACCATTATCGACTCTCTAGGATCTTCAAAGTATACAAAAGACACCTTTGCACCTAACATACGTACATAAATGACTTACGATGTTTAAAATTTTTGTAATAAGCATACAGGAACTTTAATCATAACGAAGCCAAATCAGTTAGGATTTCGAACAGTTTTATTACCCGCGTTGGTTACTTATCCCTACGTGACCGCAAACATGACCCAGTAACATGAATTTCGCGCTTCACTAGCGATTATCATCAACAGTCTTATTACAGACATTCTCAATCACCACTGCATAGTTCAAAAGGGGAAATATTGCGAACACTGATATATAAATCTCTAGACCAGAATACGAAGAAAGATATTTACAGTTTTTAATTTCTACTAAACTTCCGTGGTTATACTGTACTTCTTTGTTAATAATGGCTGGTCCACTATGTATAAACAATTAATCATATTCATATCAATGCTTGATGTAGTACTATCAAAATCAGAATAATGTTCACATTATGAATATCAATTAAGACTAGACTTAAATACGGAACCTAACGGTTAAATGAACTGTACAGACTATATTTATAATAATGCATAAGATCACACTTACAATACCAGCCCATACCACCTTATACTAATACTTAAAATTATGGCACTACATGGATGCATTGCCAGCTGGATGCTGTGTACGCAATAAACAGTCTCTTGCATACCACATGTAGCTATTGTTGTTGTGGCCCTCTCAGCCAACATGACAAGCAGATCTGTATCCTTTGCCACAAGCACAACAGGTCGTGCGATATTCCCAGCAAATGCCAATGCTGTGCTACCTATTAAGTATTCGGCATCAGCCTGACTTTGACAGCAAGCAATGCATTCAGATATCAGTCGGTCCTTCAGCCTACTGATTAACCGTAACTTGTTACGATTTGCTAAAACTGGAGCGTTAATTACCAGTGGCTGATGTGTTGAAATCAAACACTATGTCTTTAGAGACATTTGGATCAGTGCAGCAGTTCTGTTCAGCTACCTTGGTTGACAGGATAAGATTTATGTTTGCATCAAAGCAGACACTGCATTATTTGCCATAGTTACTGATAACATGATTCACGTAACTCACACACATCACCATGCGTGCAGTCCACAGGCCACGTCACATTTTGCAGCAAATGTCCTCCATCCACCACGCAGTATGGGTTCTTAGGTGCTTCAGTGGATACTGGGACTACTGGAGCTTTCAGCACCTTGGCAAGACCATTTTTGTTGTTTTTGCACATTGTACCCTTGTCAGATAGTGTTGGTAGCTGTCTGCTAAACTCATTTTTAAGGCAATTCCCCATATTTTTTTTTTTTTTTTTTAATCACTTGTGACCCGCATGAAGAGTAGTGTGGGGTCGACCTCAACGTCTTTGCCACAGACAATAGCAGTACAGGTTGCAGCACCGATAGATATAACCTTGACACTCCATTTTAGCTTAACATCAACGTAGCTCAGGCCAATGATACGTGCAGCTGCCTCCTCACCTGATTTGACTGCAAAATCTGCATTAGCACAAATAGATGCCACGACTCTAGTATCAATGCACACCAGTGTCTCGCGGTATTCACCTGTGTAGGTTAACTGCAAATGGTGAGATAGGTAATTCTGAAAGGTGAGAAAGTGTCTGCTATCACGCAATTGTGGATTCCCGGAGGTCTTTGTGTTCGTCAGCTGAGAATATAGACCACTGAAACCCTCTACTGACTCACAAACAGGAATTGTTTGTGACAGGACATTTTATGTATGATGGCATTATATAATGCTCGTTTCCCCATTTATGAGCCGGAACTGGCAACTTTTTAGATAATAGATTTTCATCAAGTCCATCCCTCAGATCAGCATTAATGTTCAATATGCTAGGTAGGCCTCTTTCTGACTTTGGTCAGAGATTATTTGTTTACCACAAATATCATACTGTTCTTGTACTACCACCTTGTTCCACCCACACTGCCTTCAGCCTTTTCACTTCAGTCTGTATCAAACCTGAAAAATAAAAACATCTGATGAAGTATACTCTAGTTTATAATTTCATAGCAATATTATCAATACAGACATCCGATTTTTTTTTTTTTTTTACTTTAGGCTCATGTTCTCTGTGTATAAGTGACATGGACCTCTTAGAATAAAAGCAGAAATGGATTTAACACTCCTCATAACCCATAAAAGGTGGTATTACATGACAAAGTGTGAATTCTAGTCACTAAGCTATATATGCGTCTCGTGCCAATGGGGACCATCTTGAATTTTTCGTCCCACACGGTTAGCTTACGTGGAATGTTTAGAATGTTTGTTGATTTTGACTTAGGAGGCTTCCATTTAGCTTTCCTGAAAAATCAGCTTTCTCGAATTTATTTTTCCGGGTGTATCCTTGATGCTCTTGGGCTAAGATAGTGCATCGGTAAGACAGCGCTGGAAGAAGGCTGGTTGATTGTAAGATTACACAGGAGAAAATAAAGTAAGGTAAGCTTATCCTGAATAAACATATTGCATGTCTCGTAGTATATAGGATTCAGATGTAATATAGCCTATCATCATTTTACGCGGTAGCCCATTTAGGTCAAATATATTCTTTCGCTGTTTATTTCCGTCTGATCCAATATAACATTTCATAGTATTTCCGACTGGGATCTAATATAGCCTCATATATGCTGTATCATTTACTCAGTTGATTATCTCCAAACGAATTTATTCAGCTACAGGAAAACCCAAGTACCTTTTGACCTGTAGAAGATTGCAATTCATCATAAGCTCATGATGTGGCCAAAACAGTTATGATGATAGCTTATTAATTGTTTTGTATATCTATGGTACATTGAATCGTCGTAGGCAGTCAGGGGCTAGGAATGTTAAATAGAACCAGTGTTAACGATGCTCATCAATGAACCGTAAAACGAAAGAAAGAGAGAGAGAGAGAGAGAGAGAGAGAGAGAGAGAGAGAAATGAATTCCCCGAGCTAGGCAACTAAGGCCATATAGCCCCGCTGGTGTTACAGGAGGGAGCTACCCCTCCCGGCAACGGTAGCCCGGGCGAGGCTCGAACTTGCGACCTCCCGATCACAAGCTCAGCGCAGAGAGAGAGAGAGAGAGAGAGAGAGAGAGAGAGAGAAAGAGAGAGAATCGCTTTCACTTAATTTCACTATTATTCCTAAGCATCAGGGATGTGGAGATTCTTTAATGGTCGAATTCTGTAAAACGATTCTCATACATATTTACGAACTTTTTCTGTCCTAACTTGGAACTGTGTGTGTGTGTGTGTGTGTGTGTGTGTGTGTGTGTTAAGAACTAGAGATACGGAAAGATTCTGTATTGTTTTTTTGTTGTTCCTGCAGAAAACATGCAGTAGAGCCTACGATAATTTTCTTCTAGTAACCAAAATATCCCTTTTTGTGCTAGGGAAATGCAACAAAGGTAGTCTTTGTACTGTCCTGTGCTGTTCCTTCCTGCAAACCAAGCCCAAGTTACGACAGGGAATTGATCGTAAACATGTTTGAGTATCCCGCCCCTCATTGAGTAAGGTGGTTCCCTAGAGTCTGTACCACTTCATTCTTTCTCACGTAATTATTTCTGCGTATTGTTGGTAAAGATTCCATTGTTCGTTATCACTCCAAGCTTTATTTACGTGATGATAATGAATATACAATAGTACCAAGGAATACTCGGAGTTCAACACAAGCTTCCAACAATATTCTACATGCCAAATGTTTGACTTTGCCTTGTGACAACGACCTTCAGCCGAAATCTCGCAAAATAAAAAATTTACTTCATTCTTGCCTGATCTTCAGCTCTTCAACTAGTTCTGGACCATGTATCAAAAATGTCAGAGTTGAACTTGTCCTGTGACTTGATCTATGGCTTATTATTCTCATAATCGATCGTTCAGTCCTAGGTGACTCTCTCTCTCTCTCTCTCTCTCTCTCTCTCTCTCTCATGCCACTGCTGTTTTCTATCCAGATCTTTTTTGTCCCTCAAGTGAAAATCCCTTTTATGTCTCTACTGTCAACATCGAGTCTATTTTCCGTCCACTATCTCAAACACAAACACCTTTTTACCATATTCATCATCTTTCTATTGCATAAACATTTTCTTATTTTCTTTTTTTCTCCGGCTTTGTGTTCTCTACGATCAAAGGCATCGCTGATCCTTTCCCCTTTTGTTTTCTGTCCTCATTTATTTAGTTTTCGAAGACTGTACTGTCTCTGTCTCTTTTCTGTCTTTATGTCCTTATGCTTCTACGTATCACTGTCTCTCCATCTCTGTTTCATTGCTTTCTTTACCCATGTCTTTTTAAATGTTATATACATCTTTTCTTTTTCTTTCTGTCCAAATCTCTCTCTCTCTCTCTCTCTCTCTCTCTCTCTCTCCAAGCGTCTTTCTTTTTCTTCGCTTGTCGGGGGCTGTCCAGATAGAGCTGAAACTTCCCAAATGCCGACGGAGGAAAAACGTCGAAAATGTTGTTGTGTTGTCTCAGGGAGGGAAATACTGAAATAACGTGCCAATACTAGCGTTGCGTAAATAACAAGAGGAGAATTTCGGTGCAGGTTTATACAGAGGCAAACATTTGTCACGGTCCATAATGCATGGGTCATTGGTGGATGTTGATTCTGATTCCTGCTTTACTCTAAGTCAGATTAACTAAGTACAGTAAAAAGTTTATTAGGGAAATATATGAATTGACCTAAAGTTGTCTATTCGCAGTCAAACACTGCATGTGGGCCCATAATGCAAGAATCTTTGGTAGATTTTGATTCTAATTACTTCCTTTCTCTAGGCCGAAAGAACAGACAGGCTTATGAAGACAACGTATGAACATTATTAAATATGTGTATATGAAGGCAAGTATTTCTCACAGTACATGTCAGTCCACAATGCAGCAATCGCATCACTGCAATGGTGTGTTTTATTAGATTATTATTGCCATTACCAGACTGGTATTATGCTTAGAACAGTTCCCTCTTAGCGAGGGAGTGACGATAAAAATATCAAAAGTTTATCTTCCTAAAATGAGAGGCTCTCCTAAGCTTATTAAATTAAACCAGAGAAAGCAAGATAAAAGATTATTGTAAAGAAAGCCATTGGGTTGAAGAGGTTGAAACTGATATTTGTGTTTGCTTTACCTAAGTTCCAGTGGAGACAGAAAGACTGATAAGAAGTTCACAAACAAAGGACGAATGAGAAACGGACTAGGGGAATGCAAGAGAGAGATATATGACACACAGGACTGCTGGGTCAGCATTTTCGACAGTGTTGTGTATTTTAGGGCACAAGAATATATTTAGTTGACCCTAAATGAAGAGGCGGGTAAACCACTTGTTCAACCGAAGTCCTATGCAAAAGTAGGTCACAATACTTATTTCGAAGAACTGGCAACACCTTTTAGGATAATGTTTAGTACCTGGAGGCAATGGCACTTGTTTTTCTTGGCCCCAAAACGAGGATGCCAGACGAGAAGTTAATTCCAAAACTTCTTTATATATCTGCACCGGTATATATTTATCTGTTGTTCTCTCTCTTCATCTGTCTATCTGTGAAACCGTCAGTCTGTCTGTATATATTTCTATCTACGGTCTGTCTGTCTATATATCTCTATATGTCTGTCTATCCGTCTGTCTAATGAGCAACTACCGATACTTATGGATACTCTCAGGTACTTGAGGCTGCGACACTTAAATTCTTGACACAAAACGAGGCCATAAAGGAAAGTGTGTGTGTGTGTGTGTGTGTGTGTGTGTGTGTGTGTGTGTGTGTGTGTGTGTGTGTGTGTGTGTGTGTGTGTGTGTGTGAAGTTTGCGGCGCAGCGGCTGGGAATAAAACAACCTGTGCCTCGCTCACCGCCAATTTGTTTCCATTATAGTGAAGACAGGAGGTTGATGGCCGAGCTTTGAGGAAAATCACCACAGAAAGGTTGGGTGGCGGATGTGAATGGTAGTTTCTTGTTTTGTCAATAAACTTATCTGGTGGTAGCCGGAATGAAGTACTAAGTGGATGGGTGTCTTTTGAAGGCTTATTCTTTTTACTTTCAGTTATACTTCATCGAAGGAACATTGCGTTGTCGTGGAGAGGTGTATCGCAGTTATCACTGGAGCTGTACTAGTCAGATGCAACCATATCGGGATGGTTCACTTGACCATGAAAGGGTTACATTGCTGTTAGTATATCTTTATATATCGCAGGTACTGATAAATCTCAGCCAAAGAACAGTCAAATGTCCGTGATATACCCACTAATATATATATATATATATATATATATATATATATATATATATATATATATATATATATATATATATATATATATATATATATATATACAGTATATATATATATATATATATATATATATATATATATATATATATATATTTTTTTTTTTTCATAATTGTCTAGACTTTTCTTATGCAAAGAGTATCCAAATGTTCATATTCCGTTCACTTCTGGTAGGATGATTTTATTGGTCAAAATTGACACCAGCTACACACGTCTTCAGCACAGCATACACAAGATGTCAGAGTATATCCATTTATTTTAACTAATGTAACTTTAAAGGTAATGGATAAATAATTACTTACAGATATTTTACAAGGTATAACTAAATTGCGGCACAGACGCCAAATAACATCCTTTAAATTCCAGACCCAAATCACTAGAACTTCCATACTGCATACTCACAGACAGACCTCCCTACATTATTCAATATATTATTGGTTAGAATCACTGCCACCCCAAGTATAATTAAAGCCACAAAAGTATAGAACAATTTTCTGGATCAGACATATTTTACCTGGAAAAAATTAACACACAGCATGCTCAAAATGCTGCACTGAATCCTTGAACGTCTTTTATAGTATGCTCTTACTTCTTCCAGACGATTTTATTCGACTTCGAAAAGACATTAATTAGTGAAAGTGTTAACGAAAGCTATGTCTAACTCTGGTTCTACAAGTGGGAAAGACCAAAGTTAAGGAAGGAGTTAACGAAGGCTTTAACTAATTACTCTACTTATACAAGTTTTCCCCTAGGTGTATATTATTGTCTGGAACTGAAGAAAGATATCGAAAGTAGCGTCACCGAACCGAACTGTCAAGGTCAGGATCACTCGAGTACATTCCTGTAGCAATTGCCATACTGTCTTAATCACATGAAAAATTGTCGGAAGACCCTGATAATGTTATATTGGACACGGCACCATTATCCTCTCAAGGTCGGAACAACTCATGTAGTGCGTTTTACGTAATGCAAGACGATTTTATCCAGGTGAGAGTGAGTCACGGGAGCCTTAGAAAGCAAAGTTAATATAATTTCCAGGATTAGATTGTAGCCTCGCATGTTTATCAGCGAAGACCATATGCAGGAAATCTATACGAGTAATCGAGTCGAGACGAGAAGAGTCCTATCTGTACAGGCACACGATTCAATAATCAGTTCCAGCCAGCTTTTCTGAGTTTCGTGGGGTGAGTTTAGATTCATAATCCGGTTTCAGGCCCTTCACTTCAGTTTATGCCTTCCCACATTCTCAGATCCTCCCCTTTCCCCCCTTTTAACCTTCAACATTATTTTCGCCGGATTGTCGTCATAAGAGCCTTTGACATTATTAACCATTTTCCTGGCAAGATATTTTTTGGCAGGCCTATCTCTCTACTTCCTCCTCCTCCCCTTCCTCCTGCTCCTCTTTCTAACCACCACCACCACCACCACCATCTTCATCATCATCATCATTAAATCGTCGTCATTCATCGTCATCGTTATGGTCTCCATCAACATCAGCAACGGCATCACCATTCACATTAGCATCGTCATCCACATCAGCATCAGCATTGGCAGCATTATCATCGTCACAAGTATTGCACTCATCATCATTATAGCCATCGTCGTCGTTGTCCCCTTTTTTGGCCTCTTACGATCCTTCCTTCTTAGGAGTGCCTGAATCTTCCTATTATATTATATTTTTACCTGTCCTTTTTTGTTGTCTGTCTATTAATGTATCTGGCTTTTTATCAAGGTTGCCTGTGTATATTTGTCTGTAAGTAACCGTATCTTCTGTAAGCGCGTCAGTCTTAACAAAATAAGGGGCACTGAACAGCCAAAGAGTGTATGTTTCTGGAAATCCCTCAAGCATTTAACCTCTGGACTTCCACTCAGCCTGCTCATTACCAAGTGTCCAGCATATACCATTATTTTTTTTTTCTTTTGCACTGAAATCTTCCATCACAAGCGTTGACAGTAACACACCCTTAATGCCGTTCTGCACTCCATTCCATGTTTCATATCTAGCCCATTATAGCATCGCTCACAATTTTCCTTACATCAGTGTTTCCCACTTGTGTGGCCTCCTGCACGTTTCCCTCTCCTTTTTTATCACTGCAACGAAGCACACCAACTATAGCACCACTTGAAAACTTTTTCTCTTAACCAGATCATTACACTGTGAATCCCCTTCTCCATTAAAAGCCATCATCTTACACGCGTCTTCATTTTTTTTACACACGGTTGCTCAAACACATTTCATTATCCATAGCAGATCACTCTTGTTTTACCATTCAATGTATTGTTGACTCCTACCGAAATCCCCTCTGCCTTTTTTCCGTAATAATTGTCCATAATCTCTTTTCCCGCAAAATTTTCCTCTTTCCTCAGTACCATCCCTGTACCTCCTCAAACTGATTTCCTTCGTCTCTCACTCACCAGACTGTCTTCCGCTCTCATTCAAAATCACTTCCCCCCCCCCTCCCTCTCTCCTGAACTGTTTGTCTCCTTTTCTCTTCCAGAACTGCTTCCCTCCTCTCTCATTCACCAGACCTCTTCCTCTCTCTCTTCTCCAAAACCGTTTCTTCACTCGACCCGTCAGAAATGTTTCACTCACTCTCACATCCCAAACTCTTTCCCTCCGTCTCTCGCTCACCAAACTGTCTCCCTCTCTTCCAGAACTATTTCTCCCCGCTCTCTCATACTCTGAACTGTGTCTTCCTCTCTCTTCCCAAACCGTTTCCCCCTTCTCTTTCACATTGATCCTCCCCCCCCTTATTCCACTTCCCAAACAATTTCCCTTCCTCGTTCCTTCCCAAGTATTTCCCTCCCTCTTCCAAAACTCTCTCTCTCTCTCTCTCTCTCTCTTTGAAAAAAAAAAAAAAATCTGCACTCTCTCGCCAAGCCTCACGTAACACAATCCATTATCGTTTTTTGACACCTTCCCCTTTCCCACCAACAACAACACAACCGAACAATACCCTTCTTACGTCGTATGCTTTAAACCTAGTTAATTTATTCTCTCTTCCTGATAATGTTGCTATTTTTGTTCTTGGGGAAATTTTTGAAACAGATAATCGCCACGGATATAATAGCAAACTTCCAACACTCATTTCACAAAGTAGCCTACACTTAATATGTCTTAGCCTGCCACTCACCACAGTTCTCAGACTATCCAGACCCTCTCTACTCAGCCATCCTCCAACCAAGTCCTGAAACACCTGAATATCGACATCACAAAAGTCACTGCACACATGATGATTTGTGGCATACTCCTACGTTAATATGAGCTGAATCGATTAACATTGACCAAAAAAGAATTAATAGGTCGAAAATAAAGTCAAGGTAACAAAGAAATGCATGAAATAGCCCTTTCTCTCCCCCTCGTCTCTCTCTCTCTCTCTCTCTCTCTCTCTCTCTCTCTCTCTCTCATGTTTTCTTACATTATCCTTCTACACTGAAAACCCTCTCTGAAGCAAATCAGTGTCCTTACTTTCTTCTTCTCCTGCTGCCTCTTACAATATAAATAGAATTGTCTTGATTTTCTTGGCGCACCCAAGTTCCTACGACTCTCCCTTAGCTGAATAAACTCCTTTGGCTTTAGCATTAATGAAATACTTGAGTCGTACTATCAGTTGAAGATTTTTTTTTCTTTTTTTACCCTCCACCTGACAGTCAGAGGACTAGGATGTTATCACTGGGATCAGTATAGGTGTCCGCCCGTAGATTTGGGCGGCAGGGCGGCTGGCCGGGCGTAGTGAAAGTAGTCACTAAAGAGTCATGAAATTTCACAAAGTTGCGCGTCTTATAACAAACTGATGCCTTTTGGTAGGTACAATGCTGTCTTAATTTTTTTTTTTTTACTTGAAAAATAACGAAAAAGTAAAAAAAAAAATCGTTTCCGGGCTAGGACTCGGAAACTAATACAGGTACAGGCTTCAAAGTCTCCAGGAATATGTGTTAATATGCCTCCTGGTGCCTTTTGGTTGTTAGATTGCTATGAGATAATATCGTCACCTTTATACAGAAACTGCCCAGGTCATATTTCGGCTATTTCTGGATTTTTGCCTAAATCAACTCTTCATCACGTGGCGCATCTGCCTTTGCTATATCTAGGCTGTAAGTGGTCTAAAATGCGCCTCAATTTCTGCCTAAGTCACTGAAAATTAAGAAAATGAGACATTTCTTTTTTCTATTTCCCGAAAAGTAGAAAAAATGACTTGGGCAGTTTCTTTATGAGGGTGAGGATATGATGTTATGAGAGTGCAAAAATACATAAAACTGACTATTTTAATGCATTTTCTATTAAAATTTTGCAACTATTACGCCTAGGAGGCAGAAATTGTATATTATAAATGATTATATGAATATCTAATTATGTATGAAGTTTCACCACTGTACCTATTATGTAATCTTAAAAAATGGCTGCCTAAATGGAAAAAGCACGTGTCATAATTTCACCAGATTTTTTTCCTTAAATAACAGAAAAGAGGAAGGAAAAACAAATTAATAAAAAAAAATCATCCATACACCAGATTATTGGTGTCCTCCATTCATAAAATATCTGTAACAGATGGACTTGAAACGAAACAGGTTGAAGGTTAGGGGGAAACAACTCTGGGGCTGCGATTTCCAAAGAGATGCACTTCGGGGAATAAAAGAATTCTGATAGGCAGAAGCTCTGCAATATGGCAGTGTGACAGTTCGGTCATATGCGCTACCAGATGCCCCGTGTAGCGCGGGGGAAGGCATGGAGAGGTGGCACAAAGGACGCAATATCGTCTGAGCATTTGCCATAAAAGTATCTGTAAAACAATGCAAGGGAGGCAACATTCCTTCCTACTTGTAGGGGAGGTAGTTTATTTGTAACAGCAAGGTTATTAATATTTCTAACACCTTTGTCCTGAAATTTGTCTAGTTATAGTGCAACCTCTCCACACCCATTCCACAAGGGTGAGCAATATTCCAGCTGCGAGTGCACATGACCCATAAGCCATAGCTAACTGCTCGTCAGTGAGGAAGCTACGAACTCTGTACAATAATCTAAGTTTCTTTGAGGCGGTTTTAGCAAGTGGTCTGACATTAGAGATCCAGCTGAGGGCATTGTTTTAAGTGAGTCACCGAGAATTTCAATACTTCTGGGGATGGGAATATCAGTAGCATTGAAGGCAATATACGAATCTGGCAATGTCTGTCTATTAGTAAATTCTTTAAATTTGGTTTTACTAGCATTTAATGAGACAAGGTTAATTTGTCCCCATTCAGTGATCCTGGATAACTGTTGATTTATGGAGATGGCTGTACTGAGTTGTGAATTAGAGATATTAAACTTTGTGAATATTAGGTGTGAATGAACTGTGAAGTGTTGAGTCATCTGCATATAAATGGATGGGATTATGGGTGAGAGATAAGGGGCCATTAATATGAATTATGAATAGGGTTGGAGCCAGAACCGATATCTGCGGCATGCCGGTGTTAATTGAATGGAAATTGGACTATACATTATCTACTTTTACTCTTATCTATCTACGGCTGAGATATGAGGAAATCAGAGGAACAAAAGACGTGGACCAAAGTCTAGCAATTTTAAACTGACTGAGCGATTCAGATACTTTTCTATTTTAAGTAAGAGTTATATGCTAAGGACTTTTGGACCATTACTCTGGCACAGCTCCTATCAAACCATTTTGAGGAGTCTGATCTTTTAGTGAACTGTTGACTGGGTATAAAAATTCCATACCAGCTTGTATTAAGTCATTAATATGGGACTGGGCAGAATTGATGTCACTAGAAAAGAAAGACTGCCAGGTAATATCAGCAAGACAATTTCTGAATCCATCCCAGAGTGCCCTATAAAAGTGCCATCGGGTCACCGTGGCAGGCTCACAACGCGGAGGTTTGGGGGAGCCGACTCGAGAGGTTTTGGTGAGATTGTGGTCAGAGGATCCAAGCGATGGCAGTACTTCTGTCCTGTATAGATCTGGATTTTTAGTCAGGTATAGATCCAAGAGATGGGAGTTATGATCAGGATTATATGGTTTTCTGGTTGATTGCTTTACCAACTGTGTGAGGTTAAATGATTCTGCGAACAGCTCGCATCCTAAACCAGTATCGTCAGTCCTGGCAAAATGCAATAATCATTCTACATTATGTATGTTAAAATCACCCAAAATGGTAATTTCAGTGCTTAGGGTGAGGTTAAGGTTAGTTTACTGTGTGGATATGGGGTCAAATACGCTGGGTTCTAAAGCAGCATTGGGGAAGCAATTGACTACACAGATATATTTGGTAATACTTATGTTTATACAGTGAATAATCAATATCAGTTCAGGTCAATTTCAAAACATCGTCAACTACAATTTCAGATCTGATATAACAACAGGTGTCATCCTTGTTATGTAAGCTTGTGAGATGGTACCCAGAACAAAATGGGGATATTTCAGTAGAGGGAGAGATCTGGGATTCAGTGAAGAATAGGGCAGAAGGGATATTGTTTGAAGAAAATAGTGAACTGAATTCAAACTGGTACTAAGACCACGGATATTGGTGAAGAGTACGGCCGAACGTGCACTTCTCCACTGACGAGCATGAACTGTGCTTGGAATTGGCTCAGTTGCTTGATAACGACCCTGTGTCGCCAGCCCTACCCTGCCAGTGGTGGCAATCCGAGATACTGCCGTGTTCACTGATGTTAATACAGTGGCAATTGCGACGGGGGGAATGGAAATAGGTGTGATATCTAATGTGCATGTAGTGTGATGCAGACAGTTGAAGGCAGAGGTATTATATGTAAAAGAAAGCACTGAAAATGTTCGGCAAAGGGAGATGGTCAGGATCTGGTCCTGAGTGCTGGTGAAACGTGAGCTCCAGCTCTCCCTTTCACCAGTTTGCCATTCACCTCGGGAGTACCGCCCTGTTCGACTGGTGCTACACGCTACTCATAACTTCATTATTTCCATGCATAAACGGCTGAAATTTTTAAGTTTTAATATCTCTGTGTTATACAGAAGGGGGGGTGGGTGCGGGCCCATTATGTGCTTGGTTAGACGTGCAGGGAGATATGGGGTATGTGCTTATTCAGATGGAGAGTTGCAACAGCATAGAGTTGCCTGTTTTTTTTTTTTTTTATACTGTGTTAACACTTAGACTCCCATGACTCACTTTTAACTGAGTATCATAATGCTGTTTCCCCTAAGCACAATTAACATTGATAAAGTTGACGTGACCATGAGAGGATTAATGGAGTCAGTAACCCGCGCCGTCCCGGCGACGTGAATTAACGCGGCAACATTGCAATGTCCCTACTTTGCACAATTTTCAATTTTCGCGAGTGATTTCGCGAGTGATTTTTGGCACATATACATGGGACACCTTACTCTATTCCTCTACAAGATGCCAAGCAGGAACAATGCCTTACACCGCATAACCTCTACCCCCCCCCTGCACGCCATTGTCTCGGCAATTCACCTGTTACCAGTGACCAGGCCAATAAAGACATTTAGGGCCAGAGTGATTCCCCAATCGATGACAATGTGGAGGACAAAGTTTACATAGCATTAGAGGAAGAAACAGTCAGAAATGATGATCTGGTAATGTGGGAAAAAAAAAAGGTCATGAATGGTGATGAGTTAGTGAGTGAAACAATGCTTATAATGCCTATATTACTGTTTGAAAACCAATATACTCTTGTACTACATATAAATTCGTACCAAATAAATAAATAAATACACTATATGAGTGGATAAAATAGTTACCCTCCCATAGAACTCGTTTTCTTTGGTGCCAGCCTGTTAGAAAACCCAGTCAGGTAAGGAAGTACTCGTACCTAAATCGAGTATTTTAAACCTCAGGTGAGCGATTTCTCTATGAATTTTCGATGTTTCTCACCAAAAGTGGATGTTTGAGCCAAAAAAAAAAAAAAAGGTCCAAAAACGTCGGGATGGGGCGGGACTCTCAACCACCTCTGACTTACCTTTAGCCAAAGTAAATCTTTTGATGTTCCTCCAAAAATAATATTTGAGTTTAGGGGACCAAGAAAACGTTAGTAATCAACAAACTGATGAGGCCTACGTCAGATTTCCATTGAGAAGCAGTTTTCATTGTGATTTCTTCAGATATTTAGTTTATAAAAAAAAGAGTTAAACTGGACAGGCACATCAGATCAGCTTCTGTTAATTGAGTCTGATTATTGATTTTACTTTCCAGCATTCTTGTGAAATTTCCTTCGGACGACTTATTATTGGCCTTTGTTTTTTCTCATTGTTTTCCTGTTTTGTCACTCCAACCAGGGTCTAGACATTTTCCTTCTGTACATGCATTCTGTATATTTCGGCAATTAGGATGTAAACAATTCTAATATTTAAGCATTAATCTCAGACTGCCTAGCTGGGATCGAAAGGCCTGTGTGATTTGCATGTCAGTGTATGGAAATTTCTTTTCATTTTAACACAGGTACCCCAAACTCCTACCAACAATAATGAATACATCTGAAGTTTTCATGTAAACGAACATAACAAAACACTCAGGCTGATTTAAATGATGAGAGAAGTATGTCACATTTTCAGAGGTTAACGAAAAGGAGAACAATAAAATTTAGATTTATAGGTTTCGATATTAGTAAGACAGTAGGCGAGGGACAATACACTAAACACCTCCCCCACATAATCACAAGTATGGTAGTTGAACCAGGAGAGGTTGATAACCTGTATTAACCTGATTTCCATGGCTTCTTTTTCAGTGCAGGTCATGAATGAAAATCACAACATGAACTAAGCTGTGCAATGAACGATAATTTTTATATTATCCTACTTTCCCGTTAGGTCAGCATACTGTGGAATATATTCTTCAAATATCCTTTCCTACGAAATTACCATGGTAGCTCTGTAGTACTTATTGATATTCTTCATTATTTCTGACCTCTTGGCAGGTTTGTCATCCTTTGCTTTGCTTTCGCTGCACCCTTCGATTTCTTTTCCTTAAATTCTTCTCTCCCACTCTGTCTCTGTCATGGTTCACGTCCCTTCATTTCTGTACTTCAGTTTCTCCCTCCTTTCTCTTCTACCTGCCTTCCCTTCTTTGTGCCCGAGATCCCATCCGTCACCCGTGCCTCCCTTTTCCCTCTGAAATAACCAGTGTGTTTTAGCCATGGGAACAAAGGAGTAAATACTGCTCACGGGAGAACGGAAGGTGCCAGAGTGGTGACTGACACATAAAAAATGGACAGAGGGAAAACGTTGGAGGGGGTGACAGATAAGCTGGAACAAAGGTTTTACGCAATGGTAGGATGAGTGGACTTGGTGTGTGTGTGTGTGTGTGTGTGTGTGTGTGTGTGTGTGTGTGTGTTAGTAAAGCCTGAAGTTTGTGTTCGTGAAAGGCGGGCTATGGGTTTCTGAGGATCAGGGTAGGCGTGTTAGCAATGAATATGAATGAATGTGAGTGTGGGTGTGGATATGTGAGTTTGAATGGAAGTGTGGGTAAGAGTGTGAATGTTCATGTGGATGTGGGTGTGAGTGTGGTTATGCGTGGGACACAACCGTCATATTATAGTCCAAGTCCCAACTTCAAATCTAAGTACGACCAGGGTAGGATTAAAACAGCCTTGCTAAGGGGTCTCATGATAAGTCAGGAATCGAACTCAGGAGCTTTGTTCCAAGCTGAGTATGCTTCTGCTTACACAAGTGCAGACTCCCGCTTCAGACGACATTGTGCGATTGTGGCATACTTATAACCGGCAGATTCATTATGATCAAAGTTCACACTAATTACATAGGTCTGCAATTTTTTTTTAATCTGAACATTTATTTTTATTGCATTTATGAACACAGTTAAAAAAAACATTTAGAATGTTTCCATCACATCACATTTTAGCTAAATAAAAATCAGATTTAAATTTTACCAAATAAATTTCAATCAGGCTATACTATATTGTTAGAAATTATTGAAAATGAAAATATTTAGTCAATGTAATTTTTTAAACATATACATAAAGGAAAGAACATTATATATTCCGTAACTCACATTCAACTTGTCTAGTCTTTGCAACTTCTTTCTTTTCTCTCTATAACTTCGTTTGGTGGCCAGTCGTTTGTACACATTTTCTGGTGCGTCCCAATGAATCATCCAGCGGTAGTTCGTCATCATACTGACATCCAAACGTCCCTGGTCCCTTCTTTCCATATTCTTGATATCCTTTTGGAAACTTTTACCCTGTTCTTCACTCACCGTTCCAAGAGGTTGGGGGAAATATTCCAAATGCAAATTCAAAAAGTGAACTCTGAGACACATGGTGCAGCCTGTCTCCTTAAACTTGTCCAAAATTTTTTTCACAATTTCTTTTCAATTTGGATCCCTGCGTTACGTAAAAATTTATGAGTTACTTCTATGAATGACCCCCAAACCTCTCGTTCCAGGTCGTTCATCACACCATGAAATTCTGCATCAGAAATAAACTTTCTAATATCAGGTCCACTAATTGGTGACATGCAAAGGTGATGGTATGAATGGGGCCTAATGAGCCTTGAGAGCAAGCTGTGAAGCCTATGCTCAAAGTCGGACATTATATATATATATATATATATATATATATATATATATATATCATCATCAGCCGTTTGAGTATCCACTGCACGACCGGCCTATTCCGACCGAAGTCGGGACGATACAGCCAATGTATCTCTACTAAGTGACTTAGGCTGTCTGGTAGAGATTGTATGTAGGGTAAGAAGTGCTTGTAAGTGTAATTGTAATGGTGGAGTGGCTTTAGATGTGTGTGTAGTCTGTGAACCAAGTGTAATCGGCCCGTGCAAGCCGACTGGATGCAAGCATACTTTATAGTAAGCGACACTGGTTCAACCACAGCACCCCTTGTGTCCGCCATCGCAGTACGTGGCCGGGTGAACACTCCCAAAGTTTATTACCCTGGCGGGGCACGAACCCTGGTTCACTCATGTACGAAACACACGCTCTACCACTGTACCACAGAGGCTCCACATATATATATATATATATATATATATATATATATATATATATATATATATATATATATATATATATATATATATATATACACAGTATATATAGATAGACAGATAAAGACCTATTTCAATTTAACTTCAGACAAACCAGGAAACTTTTGGCACAAAAACATAAAACAGGCTCCATGTACTCATAGGCCATTGACAACCTGCTTCATTATCCAGGCTTAATATGAAGCAGTGGTAGCGGCACTTTATTTTGGTTCACCAAGCAAGGTCTGATGATGTTTTTGGCACCAAACTGTTGATTTTTTCTATTTGGCCATTTTTTCAAAATCCACTGTCCAGTGTAATTCTTATCTTTGTTGTCCCACTCACAGAAAAAACGTGGTAATTTTGTATACCCTAACTGCTGATCCAGCAAGATCCACATTACTTTCAGGTCCCTACAAATGAACCAACAGTGATGACTGTAGTTGATTTTCTCGGAGTTCTGGTACTTTTCTTTTAAATGCACCTAACGAGCAACATGTATTGATGCATATATAATACCATCATGAAGAAGTACCCCTTTCAGGCTTCTTGGCTATGAATCTATATATAGTTTCCATTCTTCTACATTATAATTTTTGCAAAGTTTCTGCACTAGGCCACATACATCTAAGCAATAAACCAAGGATGCATTTTTCTTGAAATATGGTGCAAACTCCTTTTCTTTATTTCGATTCTAAGAGAAAGTTGTGTCTGGATACAGTGTAATAAGTTTCCATCCCTTAATCGGAACCGCATGAGTTCTGCAGCATCTTTGGGGAGACCGAGGTCTCTTACGAAATCATTAACTTCATCCTGAGAGAATGGCAGTGGCTCATTGTTTGAACAAGTTGGGAAAAATTCTTCGTTGTCTACTGCAGTACTTTCTTCCACTGAGTGAGTTTTTACATATTCAAAACTATCAGGTGGAGTAGGGATTGGTAGACCAGGACCATATGGTACAGGTTTTATTGCTGATGGAATATGAAAGTAAATAATTTCTTTCTTTTGCTTTTTGTTGTTTTCCTTGGATTTTGCAGGAACAAAAATAACAATCGTTACCATGATTTATGGGTTCCCTCCATGTCATAGGAATCCCAACAGCAAGAGCCAGCTTTTTACCTTTTTTTCCATTGTATTAGTTCCTCAGTACAAACAGAGCAGACACTGTGAGGTACCACTTTTTGTCCTGGTCACGAAGTTTTATTCCGAAGTAGGCGTAATAAACTGTTTTAACAAAATCTATTTTGTACCGTCTCTGTTTTTTCACTACAAATTTTACAAGAATGTAGCAAAAAAGATCAGGAATGTTCACACAACCGCTAGACTCCTTAATATGATCGTAAACAATAAAACAATATCATAATCAATCCGTAAAGAAAAGAAAAAGTCAATAGATATCACTATTTTTTCAGTAAAACACCACCATTTTGAATATATATCACAGTGATATGAAAAGAAACATCCCACCGAAAGGTTACATGCGCACTAGTCAACTGAGTCACAGAGATATGTTTGCTGCACTCCAGTACTGGTATGACTCATCACTGTGTTGTGTTCCAGCTTTGTTATGGCTTGTTATCAAATAAAATAACTGTTATTTTAAACATGAATTTTAATATTAGAGAATACTAAATGCAAACATATTATTATTGTAGTGAAATATTCATATGTAAATAATTCAAAAATGCGAAATGAGAAAAAAAAATCTGAAACGTGATGGAGAAAAATGATTGTCATTTTTAAATTAGGGAAAAAAATTAAATAAAAATCACAGGAAATAATCAAAGCAAATTTTTCAGTGTAACCCTGTGTTATTTAAGCACGATTTTTTCGGCTCGTTTTGTTGAAGAAAAATATAAAAACCGTGAAGCTTTGTAGTTTTCATTATCATCCATTCATTGGTATCGTCATTAGCATTGATATTTACTAATATAGCTAATCATCATCATCATCAACATCCAATCTCTCTCTCTCTCTCTCTCTCTCTAGATCTCAAAACATGTAATTTGGGTAGTTTAGGTTGTATATTCATCTTTCGAACTTTTAGCAGTCTCTTGGCATTACACACACACACACACACACACACACACACACACACACACACACACACACACACACACACACACACACACACACACACACACACACACACACACACGCACACACACTTGTTTATCCACATGCACAGTCACATTTGAAGGTAAGAGAGACGAGATGGAGGAGAACTGGGTAGGTAACAATAACTAGTAACTAGTAAGTAGAGGGACGAGGGGATGGTTGGAAGGGTACGAAGCAGAGTCCAGTGAGGCAGGGAGATAAGTAAGAAGGAGGGCTCGAAGTAGGTGGGAAGAGTAGGTGGTAGGTAGGAATGCAGGGATTGGTAGAGAGGTAGGTAGAAAGGCAGGAAGGCACATAAAAAAGTAGAAAGGTAGGCAGTAAGACAGGTACGCAGCTATGGAATTAGGAAGGCGGGTAAGAAGGCAAAATGGTATGTTTTAAGGAAAGGAGTTAGTAAGGAAAACATTCTGGGAGGCGGAAATAAAGAAGGTATAAAGGCAAGCAGAAGGTAGGTAGGGAGATGGATGATCATGTAGATAGATGGAAATGTTGGGGGATAAGATGGAAAGCAGCCAGGAAAGTAAGTAGAAAGTAGGCAGGTAGGACGACAGACACTAAGCAGGGCGGTAGGTAGGTGGAGAGGTAGGCTGGTATGAAAGTAGGAAAAGTCGAACAACAACTGGGCTGGAAACAAGGATGCAAAGGGCGACGTAGGTACCTTAATTGAAAGGAAGGCAAGCGAAAGAATGAGAAGGAAGGTCAAGGAGAAAGGGTGGAGTGAGGAAGGGGTGACAAAGTAAACCAAGCGCTGAAGGTTAATATAGGAAAAAAGTGAAGACAATGGCGGGAAGATGAGCCAGGAAATACAATGATGAAGGCAGGAGTGCAGGCTGGTAGGTAGGTAGGCAAGACGGGAGGAAGGCAGTGAGTCAGGGGAATTGTAAAAAACTGCAGAGAAGAGCAGAAGTGAAAATAGACATAGTGAAACACCAGCAAAGAGTGATGGAGGGGAGGGCAGGTAGACAGGTAAGGAAACAGGCATATAAGTTGGCAGGCAGATAGGCAGGTAAACAGATAGCCAGAAAGGTAGGCAGGTAGGCAGACGCATTCTGCAGAGGTTAGACATATAGGAAGGTAATCAGAGTGGGGTAGGCAGATAGCTGGGTGGACTGATATGCCGGGCACGCAGATAAGTAGGAAAGCAGAGAAACAGAGATAATATAGGCAGATAGGTGGGTAACCAGATGGGGTGATAGGGAGATAGGCAGGTAAACGCGTCGGCAAATATGCCGGTAGGTTGACAGGCGGGTAGCAGATTGTCAGACTGGCGAGTAATAAGATATGCTGCGGTAAGGAAGTCAGGCAGACCGACAGCTAGGAGGAGAAGAATTGAAGCACTGATGTGTCAACAAATAAGCAAATTAACGTGAAGAAAAGTGAGTCAGGAACTTCATTGACGATGAAAGGGATATGCAGACAAACAGGTAGACAGGAAGGCAGAAACGTAGGAAGGTAGAGAGGCTTAGGGTTAAATAAGATAGACATAAATGGAAGAGGTAAAAGAGAGACAGGTGGAGAAGAATGAGGCTAGAATATGAAGGCAGACAGAAAGTGTAAAAGTGCGTGAGTAAATAAATACACAGGCAGACGTTAAGGGAGGTAGGTAGAAAGGCAGGATGGTAAGGAGGAAGAAAGGTAGCTAAGAAACATAGGCAGGCAGTAAGGGAAGTAGGAAGGCAAGCGGGTGGAAAATCATCAAGTCAAATTTTCAGATATACGGCATACAGCGGGGCAGAAAGTATAACTGGCATGAGAACAGCCTGACAAGTAAAAAGATGGTAAACAAATATGCGGTTATGTAGATAAACCGATAGTCAGAAGGATAGACAGATGTACAGGCACGCAGATACATGAGGCGGCGGGTAGATAGAGAAGCAAGAAGGTACACAGGGAGAAGGAATGAGAAAACAGGGAGAGGAGCTGAGGATGGAAATCAGCCACTTGAATATGGTAGGACGTGAACTGAAAATGAGGAATGTAAGTAAACGATGGGAGGAATGAGTCAAGGAAAGGAGGAATAAAGGAAGGTAATCAGGAAAATAAACAAACAGGCAGAAAGGTAGGCGGTAGGATGAAAGGAGGAGGAAGCAGACTGTAGTAATAGAATGCAGAAAATGCTGGGGAAGGAAATTCACCAGTCATGTGAAGAAAAAAATGAAGTGGAAAGGAGAGAAGAGAGGAAGAAATGAAGTATGGAGAGACGGACACACAGAAAGATAGACAGGAAAGATGGAGAGAATATGGATAGACAGCTAGAAAGGAAAGGGGATATTTCAGACGAGTGAGGAGGGAGTGAAATAATGCGGAATATAGAAAACAGAGAAATGGATAAAGAGAAAAGTAATAACGTAGTGAACTAAGTAAAGGGTGGAGAGGAAAGACAAGGCAGGGAGATGAGAGACTGATGTATAAATAAGGCACAGGAGAGCAGGAGTGAGGTAGGGGTGAAGGAGTGGGACAGGGGTGAGGCAGGGGTGATGCATACATAATGGATGGGCGAGGGGGAAAGAGGCAGTGGTGAGGCAGGGCAGAGGCAAGGAAGAGGCAGGAAAATGAGAGAGTGAGACAGCTATTAAATACTACAGAAGAAAAAAGAAAGAAGGAGAAATTAAGTCAGAAGGGAGGGGCAGAGCCAGGACTAAAGGAGTTAGAGAGAGAACTGTAGACAGGAAGGAAGACAATTTTACAGCCAGCTAATGAAGATAAAACGAGAGATTAAAAAAGGAGAAAAAAAGAGACGAACGTGGAAGCAGAAAAAAGGATAAAAAGGGAAGAGAAATGGGACGAAGTGAAAAAGAATACAAATAGATAAGAGAAATAGGAAGACAGTAAGAATAACCTGTATGAAAAAAAAAAAAAAAACTCAGGCTGTGGATATTGCCTTCTGCCTTCCGAGCAAGGGAGCGAAAAGGAAGTATGTACCGCACAGAGGAAGGAAACAGGGACTGAGCAAGTGAAGAAATTGACGGGGAGAGATAAAAGAATAGAAGAGAGAAGGAAAAGAGGAGGTAATTACAGAATAAGAGGACGGAATACACAGAAAGGCGGATGTATGAAAATGAAGGGAAGAACGTAGTAAATGGGGGAGAGAGACGAAAGGGTAAGAAGAGAAGAGAAACTTGGATGAGGGAAAATAAAACAGGGACGAGAAAAGAAGAGGAAGAGAGAGAGAAGGGGGAATATGTAGAGAGAAACGGAAGGACGGAGAGAATGACGAAGGGAGGAGAAAAAGAGATCAGAGAGGAAAGGAAAGGGAGGGAAATAACACAATCAGTGAAGGGGAAACGTGGATAATGGATATAGGATAAGTGAAGAAGAGGGAAGTCATAAAGAAGGAAGAAGAATGGAAAAGAGAAGAAGAGGAGGCTGGAAATACAGGTAAAGAAGAGACTATGGGGGAAAATAGCGCAGGGAAGCAAGGACTGAATATGAAGGAAAGAACAGGCGAGATTAACACGAAAAGAAAATGTGTGTGTGTGTGTGTGTGTGTGTGTGTGTGTGTGTGTGTGTGTGTGTGTGTGTGTGTGTGTGTGTGAGAGAGAGAGAGAGAGAGAGAGAGAGAGGGGTAAAGTTATTATGGAGGAATTAAGAAACGAAGGGGAGGAGAAGAGAAGGAGTAAGGGAGAGAAAAGACAGTAAAAGACGGAAGAAGAGAAGATAACAAAGGAGTAATGGGGAAGAGAAGAAAAACAGGCACGAAAGAGAAGTAAATAACATGAGAGAAATGAAGAAAGCAGGCGTAAAAGAGAGGGAAGAGAAAAAGAGTAGGAGTAAAGAGAGAGAGAGAAAGAGAGAGAGAGAGAGTCGAGAAGGAGGGGATGAGGAAGAGAAGAGAATTAGGGAGAGAGAATTGGGTAGAAGGGAAAGAGTAAAGTCGGGAGGAATGAGAGAGAGGAGACGAGCAAATAAGACGGCAGTGAGGCAAGAAATTAAGGAGGGAGAAAGGGATAGAGAAGAGCAGACAAAATTTAAAGAGGAAGGAAAGAAGGAGTGAACGGATGCACAGAACAGTGAAGGAGATGAGACAAAAGAATCACAGACAAGAAGACAAAAAGCATGAGGGGTGAATAGATGAGTGATTACGAAAACTGGACATAAAGGATGGGAGAGACAACGGAGAATGACATTAGGGATAGCTCACTTTCAGAAATACAATATCGTCTGGTGTTAAATGAAACTAGAAAACACTCAGAAACCCCAAACCTCCGCCAGTGCCAGTGCCATTAAAAATGATTCGACTCCGGGTCCGTGGAGATATTGTGTGGAACACATGGGATCCGGATCCGCCCTCAAAATTAACCAATTGTTACTTGATCCATGGCCTACTCTTCCACAAAATTTTCGTGAAATTCATAGAGAACTTTTGGAGATACTGTGCGGGATACACGGGATACGGATCCGACCCAAAATTTAATTAATTCTTTCCTATGGCCCACCCTTCCGCAAAACTTAATTGAAAATCCTTGAAAACTCTTGGAGATATTGTGTGGACATACAAACAGAAAAAAAATAATAAGTGAATACATAACCTCCAACTTTGATTGAGGAGGTAATGGTGTTTGAGGGATGGTGACATCTTTAGAGAGTAAATAAAAAAAAATATGCAGATGATTAGTTTTATGAGGTAGTCAGGATTCCCGGGGCTTAAACGGTGAGTGAATGAATGCCTGGCTCCTTTCGCTCGGCATATTATTTCATAAGTCCTCTCTCTATCTTGTTTTCTCTTTCCTTACTTGCTGGACCTTATCTCACCTAATATTTTACCGGTAAATGAGGTAAAGGTAGTAATGATAAAACTCATCAATCCTTCACCAGGATGATGTATTTTCATTGTGTTCTTCCTGCCTCCATGAAATATTTCTCTGCCTAGGAGGGACTGATCTAACTGGAAATGTTTCACACAGTCATCGTCAACGCATTCAGTACGAAAGATTTTTTATTTTTTTATTTTTAGTAAAACCATCTGGAGAGGACATTGTCTGTGACCTTGATCTTTGACCAATTGTTCTCTACTGTAAATCGAATCACGTTATTTTCTCTGATCGTTAATCTTTTCACCAAATTAGGTTGACATCAGATCCAATTTGTTACATTCATACTGATGACCCCCCCCACACACACACAAACATACAGATGTACACAGACATACACGCACAACCATACAGACACAAGCAACCCCCCCCCCACACACACAAGAGACCGACCATGGCACACGTCCTCGGCGTGGAGGGAAAATGAAGCTTTCTGTATCAACGAATCACTCAGTAAAGTGAATTGTGATGTACGATTCTCCACTATAGCCGTCATCTTATGTTCGGTCTTTCATCGCTCTGTCTCCAGACAGTACCATATTAGATATGTTGTCTCATAGTGAATGATATTAGTAAAGTCAGTATTTAATTATTCCGAGTAGAAAATCTCCCTTAATATAAGAAGATTCTATCATGTCTAACACATCAGTAATATGAGCTGAAACCGAAGAGAGTAAAGCATGACGGCTCCCTTCCCCATCACTACTTCCTCCAGCAGAAGCAGGTAGGAATAAGAACGATCATGAATCATAGAAAAAAACCGTCCTTAAAACTTCGAGTCTGGCATAAATCTTTAATTTTCAAATTGCCCTCTTACAGTTTCGATCCTTCTATCTGAGCCGTTATCTCTAAATTCCTTTCTGGTCGTTCTGTATCTGCTGTTGTAGACATCCATAGCACTTCTCCTAGAGCTATCGATAGTGGTGTTCATAAGGGCTCTATCCTCACCAAGTCTTTCCTTTTATTCAACAGTGACCTTCTAAGTTGTACATCTAACCCTATCCATTGTTTACTGATGACTCCACCCTTCACCTTTCCATTCGCGTCCTGCAGCATCCATTTCAGCAGTTACTTCAACAAACAAGGGATGAAGCAATGGCACACCTAATTTCTGACTTGGTTCATATCTCTGACTGGAGTAAAAATAATCTTGTTGTTTTTAATGCATAAAAAATTCAGTTGTTACATCTTTCAACCCGACAAAATCTGCAGGAGCATCCTTTAATTTTTAACAGTAGCCAACTCCATCCTGCGACATCTTTATACATACAGTACTTGGGGTTTCATTCTCGCGAGATTTATCTTGTAAATATCATATTACCTCTCTTGTAAAATCTGCTTCCCATAGATTAGGTGTGCTAAACCGACTCCGTGCTTTCTTTACCTAGGACAGTTGTTGACTTTATACACTTTTTTTTTTGTCCTTGTATAGAATTCAATTCTCACGTGTGAGGAGGCTCCCAACACATAGCTCTTCTCAACAAGGTGGTGTCAAAGGCTTATCTTCAACTTTCCACCCCCCTACTGGCTCCCCTCAACCTCTGTCTCTTCGCCACACTGTTGCATTCTAATCTCTTTTCTGTCGCTATTTCAATGGTCTTAGTGCCTTTGAACTGTTTACTTGCAACCCCCCTCCACTGCAGCGGGTGCATAGCACCCGTCTAGCAACAAACTCTCATCCCTTTTCTGTTCAACTCTCTAATACAAGAGTTAACTGTTATTCTCAGTCCTTCGTGTATGTAACAGGTCAACTCTTGAACTGTCTCCCTTTGTCTGTATATCTTACTGCCTATGATCTCCACTCTTTCAAACGCAGTGTGTCCAGGCATCTCAAAATGAACAGATCTTGAATTTGGCTCTCATTTATCTTGCTTTTGTTTTTTAACTGGAAGGAACAATTTGCAGGCACATGACCTTTGGTTCTTTCTTCCTTGAACAAAGAAGTCCTTATGCCAACACATTATTTCACTTGTTCATGCTACCATTCAAGTGAAAAAAAAATAAATAAATATAAACTACAGTCAAAAATGCATAGTAGTCCATGAATTTCCCCATCAGTGAGTGGAGGGTAGGGAAAGAGGTTGCTGGGATGCGTGTAAGAGTTGGGTCCTCGTCCCGCATCCTGATAACATAGAAAATATTTGGAAATTTGTTCATTCAGTTTTCTATGACTGAAACTCTTGCGGTGTTCGTATTCGCGAATGTTGAAAATTCATATTCGCATTTGCATTTGCAATCGAAAGTTGAAAAACATATATTCGGACCAACACCAATATGTATATATATATATATATATATATATATATATATATATATATATATATATATATATATATATATATATATATATATATATATATATATATATATATATATATATATATATATATATATATATATATATATATATATATATATATATATATATATATATATATATATATATATATATATATATATATATATAATATATATATATATATATATATATATATATATATATATATATATATATATAGATAGATAGATAGACAGGTAGTTAGATAGATAGATAGATAGATAGATGGATGGATAGATAGACAGATAGACAGACAGATAGATAGACAGACAGATAGATAGAAAGGTAGGTAGGCAGGTAGATGAATCTGTACGTAGATATATATAGATATATGTATATCATTTATCAATTTACATCATCTCATAACCTTTGCACTGTTACTCACTTCACTGTTTAAATAAATTTAGGCCATGGTTGGAAAAATCTGTTCATCCATTTTATTGTTATTGTCATCCAAGATTATTATCACTTTATTATATTTATAAAGTACACTTTTTATATGTTTTACTGGTGCTGGAGTGGAACGCCTTTGTGTGATGGTAGCGATATAGCCTTCGGACTCCACTGCCTGGTTATACAAATGTCCCTCCAACTATTTTCCTGTCCCGCCGAAGGAGAATGGAGGAGTCCAAGAGGAGGGTATCTTAAGCCTGCAGTCCACCGCGTTCACCACCAGATGAGACTAGGGTTGCAGTTACTACTACAACTGTTAGTGCTACTGCTGCTGCTGCTACTGCTGATAATAATAATAATAATAATAATAACAATCCATCCATCCATCATCCAGTCCTACATTGCCCCACGACGAGCGTAGGAGCCCGGGGCTAGGCAGTTGGTCTCGACATTTAAAATGAGAGTGACCAGCCTCACTCATCCCTGAGTAGCATTACATGAGCAATGAACCCCAACCACCCCTTGGATAAAAATCTTCACCGGCTCAATCCGACTGGAGCGCAATAATTACCCACTAAACAACCAGGTGCCAAAATTTGGTTATATGGTTACCACCCAGAGTAGTAAATGGTTTTCCGGTGTACAGGAAACCATTTGGCTTGTCACTCAGTGTAGAGTCACCCACAGGCAGAAGGAAAAGAAAAGAATGAAGGAAAAAAAGAGACGAGGGAGTATAAAGTCACCCGTAGGTAGAAGGACAAGGAAAGAATGAAGGAAAGAAAGACAGAAGAGGATGGAAGGAAAGAAGGATGGAGGAGAGGAAAGTACAGACACCCGAGAGCAGCACTACATCGAGTGAGCGGATGGTGAGCGCTCCCACCTACCACATTCTGATGTGGTAGATGGGGGCGCTCACCATCCACTCACTCGATGTGGTGCTGCTTTGGGTGTCTGCCCTTTCCTCTCTTCCTTTCTTCCTCTTCTGTCTTTCTTTCCTTCACTCCTCTTCCCTCTCTCAATGGGTGATACTACACTGAGTAACAAACCAAATGGTTTCCTATACACCAGGAAACGATTTATTATGGTGGGTGGTAACCATATAGCTATATTATGGCGCCTGGTGGTTTGGTAGGTAGTTAAGGTGCTCTAATTGGATTGAGTCTGTACAGGTTTACATCCAAGGGATGGTTGGGGTTTATTGCTCACGCAGTGCCACTCAGGGACCAGTGAGGCTGGTCACTCTCATCTTAAATGTCAGGACCAACTTTCCTAGTCCCAGGCTCCTACGCTCCTCATGGAGCATCATAGGATTGGATGATGGATGTATGGATGGATTATTACTAAAGTGATAATAATAATAAGAGGAATCCAAGATTGCAAACCTCTTCCAAGGCTGAAGTTCAAGCATTTTAGGCATTATTTACCGAGTTAGATGCAAAAATATTGAAATTGCCACCATCCCGCAATGGTAAAGGATCCTTGTAAAAATTCTTGGATCCGGATGAAGATCTGGATCACCACTAAAATTTGATGGATTGTTCTCTGGGCCATACCCTACCCCTCCAAAAAATTCCAGCAACACCCGTTCATAACCTTTTTAGTAATCCAGCTAACAAACAAACAAACAAAACAATGCAAACGAAAACATATCCTCCTTGGCGGGGGCAATAATAATAATGATGATAATAATAATAATCATAAGATAACGACAATAATAATAATAATAATAATAATTATAATAATAATAATAATAGTAATAATAATAATACTAATAACAATAAATAAATAATAATAATAATTATAGTAATAATAATAATAATAATAACAAGAACACCCAAAGATTGTTCAAGGACAATTTTAATAAAGTAAAATTTTTCATAGCAATTACCTACTAGAAGCCGAGCTATAAAGAGACTTTGAGGTCAAGGTCACTGACCTTAAGCATGTCGCCTTAGGTCATCACAATCTATAGGTCCCCTTCACATGTATCGACTTTTCTCTGTGCGCTGTCCATGGCACGGCGCTGTGCCAGCAAATAACCATGGGTATCTATGGATGCTTTCACACATTCCAACCACGGTCGTGGACGGCAGAAAGCCCCCACGGCCGCTGTTGTCACTACGGTGCCCTTTTCAAAAAAGCACGGCACAGTGCCGTGGACGGCGTGAAAAGTACCTAGCACTCTATGGACGTGTTCAGACAGGTCGACCATTTGCCATCCTCGACTCACCGACAATGCAACTGTCCAGCATTCAGTTTCCTGTGTACCACTTTGTTGTGCACAGGACTACTCCCTTGATAATGGAGGATGTCAATTGCTGATTAACCTGGTGCAAGACAAAGGGAGGCAGGTCCAAGACAGAAACCACTGCAGCATGGGTGGAAGTGTGTAATCATATGAACCTGGAGTTTGAATCTATGAGTGATGATGCCAAAAATAAGCATGGTGAGTACATTCATAATTTTATAAACCTCTTCAGTATCATGATGGAGTTTGACGATTGTAGGAAGAAAAATAACCACAAAATGTAATGTATATTTCTTGGCTTTGCAAACTCAAGTTACTTTCCTCAACTGACAGGTAAGGACGGCTCATAGTCGTGTCATGTGACTCAAGGCAAATGCAGTCCACACAACAGTGCACTCTCTGGAATGCACGGCGCTGTGCCGTGAACTGCACACAGCGAAAAGTCGATACGTGTGAAGGGGGCCTAAGTCCACCAAGTTTGGAGGCTCTGGCTTATATTCTTCATGGAAAATTAAGTGACATCCAGAATATCCAGATTAGTTCCAATTTTTTATTCCGGGCAAACTCAGAGAATAATCAACTGATTAGAACCATACTCCACTCCACAATGCAGTCATCTTAAGGCTGTATTTCAGTACAATGTCAGCATGTTAGCTTAAGCAGTTTCTGAGGCAGTGTCTAGAATTTTTTTTTTTAAATATTCTGAATTATCCAGTGATCCAGTTGAAGAACGGCCATGAAATTTGGTCAGAAGCAGCTGCCGGCTCAGCGAGTAACCTGACAAAGTTTGAAGGCTCTAGGCTGGTAGCTGGCAATTAGGGATAAATTACCCCATCCGGGGTAATTTCAAGTTTTCTGTGGGTAACGAGACCAATCCTAATTACAATAGTTAGTACGAACTCAACTTATGTTTCGATAATGACACCAGTCAATTTTGGCAGACTGAAGAGATGCGCTTCCTCCTCTCTCTTCCAGACAAATAGATGTTAACTTTTGATATTTAGATATTCGTGTCAGACCACAAAAATTTCGTATTTTCTATAGAACTATCATACACCTAATAAGTAAATGCAGACTTGCATCACTCACAGGAACTTTTGGTAATGTAAGCCTATTTCAGATCTATGTTACCCAGGTGAAATGTTAGCCACACAACCATGAGATGAGATTCATAGGTCGCGACTGCTGAAGCATTATTCTCCCTGTCTGTCTGTCTGTCTGTCTCTCTCTCTCTCTCTCTCTCTCTCTCTCTCTCTCTCTCTCTCTCTCTCTCTCTCTCTCTCTCTCTCTCTCTCTCTCTCTCTCATTTGACTTGTTTTTAATTGGAAAACATGTTGGTTTGTAATTTTTTGTTCAATATTGCATTAAAACTAGTAGTTTCCTTTGACCGAGATAATGGCGATGCTAAAGCTCTTGACATGGGGTATTAGTCAAATGTATCTGCCGACTCTCGCTCTAGGCCAAAGAGCTTCCGAGTATGGTCATTTGCTTTTTAAGCGAAAGTAATAAAAAGAATACTGACAAAAACAAGAAAGCTTCCCACACGAGTGTGGGAAGTTTTATTAATATGAGTACAACTCTTAGTACCAAACGCTTTACTTGTTAACCTGGGAAACTAACCAAACTCTCAGGAGGCAGCTGTTCAGATAGTTTGTCAGTACACACACACACACACACACACACACACACACACACACACACACACACACACACACACACACACACGTCCTTACCATCCTAGTCCAAGTCTGAGCTCGTGGTGAACGGAAATCGGAAAACAGGTACCTATGTAAGGGGAATGGTGGGGGTGGGGTAGGCAGACCAAAACCCATTCATTTTTTTTTTTCCCAGAAACCCCCTGTCCTTCTTCCTCAGTGGGCATGACATTTAACTATAGCACGCTTGTTCTAACACGAAGTAAATTCATAACTCACTGCAGCTCAATTAATGATTAAGTGTCGTGTGACAGAATGTTCGATTTAATTTGTACCCTAGGAGACTTATTGCTGCCTCATAACTAACGTTCATCGAGTTTAATGCAACCATGACTTCGTATTCAGGTCGAGACAGTAGCCCGGTTGTGTCTGTGAATGCAAACCCACTATAAAAATATTTATAGTTTATAACAGAATTTTCTGCACGTATAAAATGTTCAAAGGACCTCTGCACACCCATAGCAGCATAGTGTTATATTTTTTTTCCACTGCCTCCCCTCTCACTCAGCAATCTGGGCAAAGAAAACTTGAGTAATGGAAACCACCTTTTTACAATTTTGGATATGCTTTTAGATAGATCAGGGCCTTGCAGCTCGACAGGCAGCGAGATCCCGGGCTGAGATGGGGGCAGATTCTTGATATATATTATGTCCTTTTTGATCTTCCAGCCAGATCCACCAACATCTTATACTGTAAAAGCACTCCGTTATCACCACTCAATCCCCAGTGAGTAAGACAACCCTAACATATGTTCAAAATGGACGCAGAAGTGTCGACATGTGAAGCTATTTAACATATAAGAGGGTTCTCGATGCACCTCTTTGGACGAGTGATATCCTTGAGTTCCTGTTTCTATCAACATCTCCAATATTAAATCCAATGGCAAAACTCCATTCTTTGTTTTATATGCATTCAAAATATCTTTGTACTCCTTAGTGTTCTTATTAAAACCTAAGTCTTGCCTTCGTGACATTTTCAAGTCAATATATTCTTGATATCCATTTTGACAGATACTGAGTTTCAAGTTAGCGTCGCGAATACAGGTCAGCATAACTGTATTGCCTTTTCCTCAGCGACATCTATAAACATTCGTTCGTGCGCCATGGCTGCCTTTTATTGGTGTGCGTATTGCGTAATGGATTACCTGTAGTCGATTACATCGATTACATCAATTACAAGGTAAAATTTCTCATTAATCGGTTATAATCCCCAGTAATCGATTATCAAGTGACTACTCCCAGCATAAATTATACATTAAATATATATTACAGGCACGTGCACTTCAATGGATTTTTAGCCAATACATATTAATCCGTTTTATAGCAAATGCATTAATACATAAAGACATATGTAAAAAGAGGTAGCTCATAATTAACAGCGTGTATGTATGAGCGAATAAAACGTCGGACCCTCACACACTGGAGAAGACAAATCTAATACAACAACGAACTCGCATTTTTTTTTTTTTTTTTAATGCAAGGAAGAAGAAACCAAAGACCAGGGGCCTGCAAATTGCTCCCTCCAAGAAAAAACAAAAACAAGATAACAGAGAGCCAAATTCAAGATCCATTCAATTCGAGATGAGTGGGCACCCTGAGTTTGAAAGACTGAAGGTCGTAGGCAGCAGGAATAACAGACAGAGTGAGACAGTTCCAGAGCTGACCTGATGCACACATGGAGGACTGGGAGAAGCGGTTAACTCTTGCATTGGAGAGCTGGACAGTTCGTATGCATAACTTGTAGTCCCCAATCCTTCCAATCTAGTGACATACTGTATTTCTGTGTAATTTGTTGTGCAAATAACAGTGAAGGCTGTCTAAGTTATTATTATTGTTAATATTGTTATTATTATTATTATTATTATTATTATTATTATTATTATTATCATTATTATTATTATTATTTTCATTGTTATTATTATTATTATTATTACTATTATTATTATTGTGGTAGGTGGGGATGCTCACCATCCACTCACTCGATGCAGTGCTGCAACCGGGTGCCTGCCCATTCCTCCCTTCCTTCCTTCTTTCTTTCCTTCCTCCTGTATATTTCTTTCCTTAATTTTTACCTCCTCCTTCTGTCTGTGGGTGACTCTACAAAATGTAACAGTCTAAATGGTTTCCTGTATAGCAGGCAACCGTTTACTACGCTGGTTGGTAACTATATACTCAAATTATAGGTCTGGTGGTTTAGCGGGCAATTAGGGCTCTCCAGTTGAATTGAGCCGGTGTAGGTTTATATCCAAGGGATGGTTGGGGTTTATTGCTCATGTAATGCTATCAAGGATGAATGAGGCTGGTCACTCCCATCTTAAATGTCAGGACCAACTTGCCTTGTCCCGGGCCCCTATGCTACTCATGGGGCTACACTGGGTTAGATGATGAATGAAAAAATATATATATTGTTATTATTGTTTTTATTATTATTATTATTATTGTAGCTCCCGAACGATACTTCAATTCACCTGACTCTCCCTCATCATGACTTTCCCCCCTTTCCCACCCACATCTAGATCTCCCTGGATCGTTCCTTATAATGATGCTTTCCCTTCCTAACCCCTCGCTCTGTCTGCCTAACCATCATTCTCAGCCTCACTTTTAACTCTCACGTACACCCTGACCCACCTTTATTCCATTCCCCATACTGATGCAACTTTACCTAGCATTAAACTTCACCCTCCTTCCCCCCCTCACCCCGACCCTCCTTCACCTTCGCCTTTCTTCAGCCTCACCCTATCCCCTTCCCCCATTCTCCAGATCATTACACACCCTTATCCTCACCCACCCTCACTTTCACTCTCACCAACACCCTAACCCTCACTCTCACCGTCAGCTTCACCCTCGCTCTCACCTGCTCCCTCATCCTAACCCTTGCCCTCACGCTAACCATCATCCTTATTCACACCCTCATTCTGAACTCCACACCCCTCTTCAGCATCAATACTCACAATCACCCTGACCCTCCCTTACCCATCCAAACATTCCCTCTCGCTCTCCCTCACCCACCCTATCCCTCACCCATGCCTACCTTCACCCGCCCTCAACCACCAAACCCCCATCTTCACCCATAACTTCCATCACCCTCACCGTCCCTCACACTCACCTTCCCTCACCCTCACCCGATATCATCCTCACCCTCCCTCACTTTCTCCTGACCCTGACACTTCCTCGCCCCCACCCTCTTCCATCATCCTCCATCACTAGCACTGACCTTGACCTTGACCCTCCCTCGCCCCCACCCTCTTCCATCATCCTCCATCACTCGCACTGACCTTGACCTTGACCCTCCCTCACCCTAATCCTGACCCTAACCCTCCCTCAGGCATTCTCATCCTTCCTCTCTCACGCTGATGGTGATCCTGACCCTCCCTTACCGTGACCCTGAACAATCCTCACCCTCGACCTCATCCTCACCCTCCCTCACCCTAGTAATTCTTCACCCTATTTGTAAATTGATATGGGGGTTCATATTTCAAGAACCCGTTTTCATTTAAGCGCTTCCCTGTTTCGTTCCGTCTTGCTCATGAATTAGTAGGAGGAGGAGGAGGAGGAGGAAGATGAAGACGAACAAGAAGAAGAAGAATGGAAACGGAGAAGGAAAAGGAGAAGAAGGAGGAGGAAAAAGAGGAAAAATAAGAGAGGAGATGGAGGACGTGGATTAAGAGAAGATGAAAATGAAAAGCAGAAGAGAAGGAGGAACAGCAAGCAAGAGGACGAGGAGAATAATGATAATATTTCAGAATCTCCATACACTATGTGCCTGTTTTCTTTCATACGTTTTTCTTCACCTGTGAGTAGACATCTGGTATTTTTACCTGGTCCGGGCGGAGCCCGTCGGGGTATTGTTTTTGGTCGAGTTTGTTTCTTTTTGGTTGTTTGTTTGTTTGCTTGTCTGTTAGCATCATTACGGAAAAAAGGTTGAATGAACTTACATGAAACTTTCAGGATATGTGGGCACTGATTCCCAAAGAAAGTGACTAAACTTTGGAGTAATAGAGTGACTATGAAAGGCCAAAATCAAGGTCACGGAATTTCAAAGGACTATAACTTGAACCCGGTTGAAAATAGAGATATTTCCTAGTAAGAACACACAGGAACTCGTATTATGGGCTTCCAATTGGCACCAGGACCTTTGACCTTGAGAAACCTTGAAAGGTCAAACACAAGGTCACGGTTACTCAGGGGGCCACAACTTGAAATTCGTTGAAGATAGATTTTTACAGTACTATATTAAACATATAGGAAGTCCCATATGGGTTTTTAATTGGCACCATGACCTATGACCATAAGTGACCTTGAAAGGTCAAACTCAAGGTCACGGATATTCAGGGGCTATACCTCGAAACTTGTTGAAGATAGAGATATTTACTGTTATCAAGGTATACAAAGTCTCATATGGCCTTTCATCTGGCGTCGTGACCTTTGACTCTGAGTGACCTTGAAGAGTCAAATTCAAGATCACGGATTTACAATGGGCGTAACTTTAAAACATTTGCACCATTACCTTAGACTTTAATTGTGTACTGACAATAAATTACGGTCATTATTAAGCATTTAACACTAATAACATAACTGCTGTCCGGCGAGGTTTGCTGTGCCTGGCACTACCTGTTCATGTTACTTTCAGACGATTTTACTTAGCTGTGGGGAAACCTCTTGCAGTCATAAACCCTCTGAATCTGATGGCGTATGCTATTCCTTATTGCTACAATTTACAAACGATTTTTTTTCTGCTTTTGAAAGACATTTGGTGATGAAAGGGTTAATGAAGGGAATACCTGTCTTATCCAATTTGGAAACTATCTTCATAGCTGGTAATATCGTCGGCAGACATCAAAAGTAATATCTAAAATGCGTCCTTGAACTGAGAAACTTAATCCTACTTAGTACCCTGTCTTATTTCCTATTCCATTCTTGCCTTCTAACGATCTATATATTACTCAGTCTGCCAATCTAGCCATTTGCCTACCTGTCTGTCTAGCCTGTCTTTGTTTATCCGTCTGTCTGTCTGCTTGTCTGTCCATCAACAATATCTGTTTGCCTGTCTATCTTTGCGTCCATCAATCTACTCGTATCCATAGTTAGACGCCTATATCCCGAAAGGGGTAGTTACAAATGAAACACCTTAAGGTGTGTATGAAATACCGAGAATACTGGAAGAATTATACGCACATGTGGAACATATGTTTATTAGGAAGAAAGAACAATGTCAGCCCTACTCGAACACTATCAAAACTCCAAGTCGAGTTCACACTGTTATGACGCCAGAATATTTTTTCTGAATAAATTAATCGGGACATAATTTTTTAGTCTGAACAGTTAATGGTGCTTTGAATACAAGAAACACTGAGGGTAATGGTTACCTCTTGGCATCAGAGACATGGTCAGAAACCGGGAAGAGAATGTATAGCTGGGCGGGTGTTGCGTGCTGTCGTAATGTGGAAGAGATGATACTGTACTTTCCCATTATCCCTCTCACTCCTCACTCTCTCTCTCTCTCACCCTCGTTCTCATATTCCCTCTCACTAATTGTCATGCTCTCCCATCCACATCTTCTCTCAACCTCAGCCTCATACTCTCGCAGTCTCACCCATACCCTCCCTCTCTCTTCACCTTCCTGCATCCTCACCCTCATACTCTCCCATTCTCACCCTTACCCTTCCTCTCTCTTACCCATACCCTCACCCTCTCCCTCACCCTCATTCTCATTTCTCACCCTCACCCTTACCCTTACCCTAGCATTCTCCCAACCAACCCTATCCTCATTCCTTCCATAATTCTCGCAACTCTTACCTCACCCTCTTCTCCTCCTCTTTATCTTACGTTCTTTCTACTTTACACCCATTCCCGCCCTTTTCAACACCCTTCCTCTCCCCCTCCCTCTCACCCTCACTCTCCTCCTCCCTTTCCGAATACCTCACCCTCACTCCCCTCCTCCCTTTCCAAATGCAGTACCTTACTCTCCCTCATCCTCATCCTTTTTCACTCAGCCTGCCTCATCCAGCATGGAACCCAAGTCCAAACAAAGTCAAGTATATTTTTATTCCTCTTTGGAGAGATTTTATCGAGCTGGAAAGGTTAGATATGACCGCCGGAATGCCAGAAGTCTATCCTAAGGTGAAAGAAATAATTTAGAGATGGCAACAACAAACTATTCCTCCTGACAATGTTATTCTTGCAAGGAGATACATTTTCGAGTTGCAATATGAGAAGCCTTTCCTAAACTGAATAAATTCTTCCGGAAACGGGAAAAACAAAATGTACAAATATAAAAGCTGCGAGATACGAGAGCTTCAGGGACCTTTGGTTAATGTCCTTGGTGTGGTGTGATGTGGAAAGATAATTTTGCGTAGTGTGGTGCTGTGTGGTTTTGGGGGATGATTTCTGTGGTTTGGTATGGTATGTTGTCGTATGACTTCGTTAAGTCGCCAAGATCCGCAGGGGTGAAGCATTTCGTGTCAGAAGATCGTTAATGCGTTACAGACGAACAGAGCTTCTCCTGTAGTTGGTCCTGCATATTGAGGAAAACAGCACTGATTGACATGATTCTGGTATAACATAATTGAAAGTACAGTATTGCTAAAAGAGTCTGAAGATAGCAAGAAATATATAAGTCCAGTAGCATGGTTCATGTACAGTTTTGTGAAGTGCATGCCTAACGGTATGTCCATCTTTCATACAGAATTACTGAGGCACGCTGTGAAGGCCATCTCGGATGAATAAAAACCTGAAGGTAGCAAAAATGAAATACAAGAGTACCAGGTACTGTACATCCTGGGACATGGTTAAAGTACAGTTTCCTAAAGAGCATGGCTAACGATGGGCTCAACTCCGTCATACAGGACTACTGAGGCACATAGTCAAGGCCATCTAGATACTCGCCTGAAAAGTGGTGGTCATCAGTGAGGACATGTGGTGCACGCTTACAATATTTTCGTTAAAACATGAAGATTTATAGCAATATCGTGACTCTTTTGAACTGAATAGGTATGATTTAGACTACATTAATACTTCCATGATGAACAGTCTTCCCAGGCTGAATAAACTACCCTAGAGATAGAAGCAGCAGTTGCAGGTGGAACTCTACCCTCACCTGGACGTGAATCAGGTGGGGTGCAGGTTAAAGTTACCAGTCTCTCACAGCCTGTCTCCTTCATTTGGGGATAAGCAGGGAGTTGAGGGACATTTGTAGAACCTGGCATTGATGCGGGCCAATTATATCGGTGACACCACTTAAGGGCACCTCTCTCCAGCACTGGTTATATATAGACCTCCTTTTAACACCTTAAACCCTGAGATATATTTATCGTTTTCTTCTTGGTGCCTCCAGACAATTTTATTTACCTTAGGGGAGTATCTCTCGAGGCGAAGTGGTTGGATATCGTCTTCGTTACGCACTGCAAAAGGACAACTTTTCCCAAGCTAAATAAAATCGTCTTGAGATGAGAGTTGTAATCGATGTTATTGCAACCCATGCTCATCTAGGCATGAACCTGGTGGTCTGTAGGTTGAAATTTCCCTTTTCTTGCAGTCCACCATCTTCCACTCGTGAGAGAGAAAAATAGCTGAGGGACGTTTATATAACCGGGTGGTGCAGCTGTCCTGTCAGTTCAGGGCCACGCCATGAAGGCGTCCTTCACCATCACCTCTAGAAACAGTAGAAAAAAGTAAAGACGTCTGTCTGATAATTTTCTTCTTTTGGGAAGAGACTTTTCGAGCTGGACGTGCTAGATATATCTTTCAGCCTCTGTCATGTGAGAGATGTTTCTAGATATGAATAGAAGCGTTTAGAGATAGTAAGAAAGAATATTAAAGACGGCCACACAACATTTTGTATTCCAATTAGGAAAAAAAAAATGCATTTATTTCGATACTATAAGTCTTTTCCAAGTTGAATAAAATTGTCTGAAGGGAGCAGGAACAAAAAACAAGTTGCTAAAAGTGTCAAAGATCCCATTGTTGACGGCCGTAT
This sequence comes from Coenobita brevimanus, assembly GCF_032717465.1. Classification (NCBI taxonomy): domain Eukaryota; kingdom Metazoa; phylum Arthropoda; class Malacostraca; order Decapoda; family Coenobitidae; genus Coenobita; species Coenobita brevimanus. Next base: position 7,371,173 of record NC_136983.1, on the reverse strand, counting down.
GGTTCATACTTAACCAGTGCACTACGGCGACTTTTTTTTTTTTTTTTATTACTTGCAACCTTCACACGATTTGCCAAAATTTCCAAGAAGAACCTAGTACTGATGAGGAAGATGAAAGCTACAGCAATAAAGGCTGTTGTATATCCAACCCCCGCAGTTCGAGAAGTATCTCCTTATAATAATTAATAATAAAATAATTTGGTTTTACGCCAGGTATCCCCGAAGGGCTAAGACGTTGCCCCTGGGTAGAGGACTTTTGGACTGGAGCGTGTAGCATTTTATGACCGGATGCCCTTCCTGATGTCTACCAATGACCCTTGGGTGGATTCGATCCTCCGACCCTTCGGTCAGAGCGGAGCGCTTTAACCCACTGATTGAATGAAATCATTGGTATGAACACATGCAAGCAAATGAAATGACATACTGCCAGAACCTATTTCAAATGCCCAGCACGGTACTGGTTTCGAACCATAGGGTCGGGACACGCTCATAGCGAATCAACCAGACATTCAGGAAGCATGATATCTCCTAAAATGATAATTTTATTAAGAGATATAACCGTGCATTTTCCCTCCATCTTGAAAAATTTACACCTTCAGGACACACACACACACGCACACACACACATAGATACAGAGGACACAATAGTGAAAGGGCGTATAATAATTACAAACAGGCAAGAAACGGCTATACAAGAATAAGGAGGGAAGCCCAAAAACAGTTTGAGGAGGATATAATAAATAAAAGTAGTGATCAACCAAAGCTGTTTTACAGCTATATCAGAAGCAAACCCAAAGTAAAAGATGTAATACAATCCATCACGGACGAGGGAGTCACTTATACACAAGAGAAAGATATTTGTGAAGCACTAAATAAGAATTTCCAATTAGTTTTTACAGAAGAAAAAAAGTTTGAGAGGGAATATGTGGAACACGCATGTCCACACGTACTACCAGATATACAAATAGCAGAAAAAGTAATACAGGAGGAGTTAAGTAGATTAGACAGAGGAAAAGCAAGTGGTCCTGATGAAATTTCATGTTGGGTGTTACGAGAATGTGCAAAGGAGTTAAGTAAACCATTATTTTTAATTTTCAAGAAATCCTTGAGTCAAGGGAAACTACCTGATATTTGGAAAATCAAATATAGTCCTCTTATTCAAGAAAGGAAATAGACAAAATCCTCTCAACTACCGACCAGTATCACTGACCAGTGTTGTAAGCAATGTATTAGAAAAACTTATAAGAAAAGCTTGGGTAAATCATCTAGAAGAACACAGTATGATAACAGAAAGACAGTTTGGTTTCAGAAAAGGAAAATCATGTGTTACTAATCTGTTGAGCTACTATGACAGAGTAACAAACACAATACAGGAAAGGGAAGGATGGGTGGACAGTATCTATTTAGATTTCAAGAAAGCTTTTGACACAGTACCACACCAAAGACTTTTATGGAAGCTGTACCATCAAGGAGGAATTCGAGGCAAACTGTTTTGTTGGATGCAAGACTTTCTCATAAAAAGAGAAATGAGGACAGTACTAAGAGGAAACTACTCATCATGGTAAGAAGTGACTAGTGGAGTACCACAGGGTTCGGTGCTGGCACCAATCATGTTTCTAGTGTACATAAATGATATAAACAGTAACACTGGAAATGAGAGCTATCTGAATATGTTTGCAGATGATGCAAAAATACAAAGGAGAATTACTAGCACAGACTCTTGTAGGGAGCTACAAGAAGAATTAAATAAACTTCATGAATGGAGTAGTACATGGCAAATGGAATTCAATGTGGACAAGTGTCATGTAATCAAGTTTGGTAAAAGTGGAAAAAGACTTGATTGGGATTATAAGTTAGGAAATAAAACCCTATACACATCAGAAAGAGAGAAAGACCTAGGTGTGATTATCAATAACAGACTATCTCCGGCTGACCACATCAGCGAGAAGGTACGGAACATGTATACACTGCTTGCAAATATGAGAATAGCATTCACATACATAAATGAAGACATGCTAAGAAGGATAATAACATCATTCATTAGACCAACCCTGGAATATGCATCAGTAGTCTGGAGTCCTCATCTCAAAAAGCATATAGACAAGATTGAAAAAGTTCAAAGGGCTGCTACAAGATGGATACCAAGCTTAAGGGACCTAAGCTAGGAAGAAAGACTAAATAAACTGAATCTACCAACACTACAGGAGAGAAGGAAAAGAGGTGACATGATAATGCTATATAAGTGCATATCAGGAAAGGAGAAAATAGACATAAATGATTACTTAACATATGGAGAAGCATCAGCAAGAGGACACTGCAAAAAACTGCATAAGAAGAGAGGTGATAAAGACGTAAGGAAATTCAGTTTCCCAAACAGAGCAATTGATCAATGGAATGCACTACCGAATGAAATAGTGTGTGCCAAAACAATTCACAAATTTAAGGATATGTACGATAAATATGGTCTAAGACACGGGACAATACGAGCTTGACTCATTCCTGTAAAGATACAATTAGGTAAGAACACACACACACACACACACAGACACACGAGAGAGAGAGAGAGAGAGAGAGAGAGAGAGAGAGAGAGAGAGAGAGAGAGAGAGAGAGAGAAAGAGAGAGAGAGAGAGAGAGAGAGAGAGATTGAGGAAAAGGTATAGTATGATACCTTCCTTGCCATCGAGACTGCGACCTTCAGTGCTGTGATGCGAGCAGACACTTGCATCATCCGACAAGTGCTTCTGACAGTCTCTGTAATCCTTGAGTACATATAGTCAGCAACCTCTTTTAAATATATCCTGTAGCATAGCAGTACAAGAAAAATTCATAGTTCTGTGAGCAATGACGAGAGCAGACAATCGCATTATCAGGTAAGTGATTCCCAACTTCAACCGCAACTACTTCCTCCTCTCATCACCAGTATTAAGTAGAACATAAGCTTTTGGAAGTCTGACATACCTTGTAGCTTCCCATAACAAACTTAATATCGGTAGCTTTTTTTTTATTTTTAATAACAGAACAAAGGAAAACAAATGAATAAAATATATACCCACTAGATTACAGGTATCCTCCATTTATAAAACATCCGTAACAGTTGGACTTGAACAGCCACAGATTGAAGTTTGGGGGGAAACCACTCTTGGGAAGCGAGTTCCAAAGAGATGCAGTTCGGGGAATGAGAGAATTTTGATAGGCAGAAGATCTGAATTATGACAGTGTGATAGTCCTGTCATGAATACTACCAGATGCCCGAGTAGCGCTGGGTAATTCATAGAGAGGTGGCACAATGGATGCAGCTTTGTTTGAGCATTTGCCATAAAAGTATCTGCAAAATAATGCAAGGGAGGCAATATTCTTTCTTACTTGTAGGGGAGGTAGTTTATTTGTAATAGTAGAGTTATTAATAATACTAATTGTTCTGTTCTGAATTTTGTCTAGTTGATTTAGTGCAACCTCTCCACATCAATCCCACAAGAGTAAACAATATTCCGCCTGACAGCGCACATGATTCTTATAAATTATAGTTAGCTGCTCGTCAGTGAAGAAGTTACGGACTCTGTACTATAATCCAAGTTTCTTTGAAGCGGTTTTAGCAAGTGATCTGACGTGAGAGGTGCAGCTGGTGGCACTGTCAAGTGAAACAGGGAATTTCAGTTCTTTTTGAGATAGGAATATTAGTAGCTTTGAAGGTAATATAGGATTCTGGCATTATCTGTCTATTATTGGTGTATTGATGACAACAGACAACTCGCTGGCTGACCAAGTGTTTAAAACTACGGCCGAACCCAGACCAAATGCTCGCTCTTTCGGGCATGAGTTTTACGTCATATTAACCCATAGAAGTTCTCGCCTGCGAACGGTAGGGACACTTCTATAGGTTACAGTGACGCAAACTTCCCACCCGTAACCGCCCTCGTCGGGATTTGGTGTGAACACGGACTTACACTGCAACAGAGATGGCAGGCTCTTACTGTTTTTAGGGCATTGTGTACCGCATGTGCATCCTACTTGACAGGCAGTATCACTGACTTTCAGTGCGGCAATAACTTAAACAGTGGTGCCATCCGATAGTGATTTCCAGCGTCAACCGCAGCTGTTCCTTCCTATCGTCAACAAACGCAACTGTTGCACCGACTTACGTGGCTGAATTTTAGGATGGGAGAAAGAGGTACGTGTATGTTTCAGTTTTCTCTCCTCTCACTTTCATTCTTCCAATCCCTCTCTCCTCCAATTCGTCTTTCCTTTCTATGTCCACTTTGTTTCTCCTTCCTTCCTCCTTTTCGTCTCTCCTTCCTTTTCTTTTCTCCTTCCTTCCTCCTTTTCGCCTTCCTCTCTTTCCTTTCTCCCTTTAGTCTCTCCTTCCTTCCTTCCATTCTCCCTTTCGTCTCTCCCTTCTTTCCTTCCTTTCGTCTCTTCTTCCTTTCCTTACTTTTTTTGGTGTTTTTTCCTTCGTTTCTCTCCTCCCTTTCGTCTCTTTCTTCCTTTCCTCTCTCCTTCTTTCCTCCCTTTCGTCTCTGCCTCCTTTCTCCCTTTCGTGTTTCCGTCCTTTCTCCCTTTCGCTTCTCCTTCCATTCTCTCTTTTGTCTCTCCTTCATTTCCTTCCTTTTCTCGTCTCTCCTTCCTTTGCTTCCTTTTCTCGTCTCCCCTTCCTTTCTTTCTTTCCTTCCTTTTCTGGTCTCTCCTGCCTGTCCTTCTTTTCTTCATTTAGTCTGTCCTTCTTTTCCTTCCTTTTTCCATACCGTCTTTCCTTCCAGTTTTTCCTTTCTTCCTTTTGTCTCTCCTTCCTTTTCCTTCCTTTATACTTCTCGCTTCTCTTTTCTTTCCTTCCTGTTTCCCTTTCTTCCCTCTTCCTTTCGATTCCCCTTCTTTTCCTTTCTTCCTCCCTACATCTGTACTTGCTTTCCTTCCATTCTCCCCTTCGTGACCTCTCTTTATTTTCCTTTCGTCTCTCCTTCCTTTCCTTACTTTCTCACTCTCTTTTGTCACTAATTTTCCTCCTTTACCCCTTTCGTCTCTCTCTCTCTCTCTCTCTCTCTCTCTGTGCTACTTTTCTTCATTTTCCTCACAGCCATCTTTCCTGTATTTTCTGTTTCTCTTCTTACATTGCTCAATTTCCATATCTCTCTTCTTTCTTATCTCTACTCCGGCGTTACCCTCTTCCTCTCCCCCCCTCCCTGCCTCTGTCCTCTCCCCCTCTCCCTTCATTATCTCCTTCCACCTTCCCTCTTCCTTGCCTTCCTTCCTCTCCCACTTCTTCCATCTTTCCTTCCTCTCTTCTTTCTTCCTTTTCTCCATATGTTCGTCTTCTCCTTTCTCCCTTATTACATCCCCTTCTTTCTTCCTTCCCTCCCTCATTTTTTCCGTTTTCCTCTCTTCGATCATTTCCATATTATCTCTTCCCCCGTCTTTCCGCTCATTCATCCATTCTCTCTCCTCTAGTTTTCCAGTCCTCATCATCCATTTCTCAGTTCTTCTTCCCCACTCTCTCCCCCTCCTCTCCCTCACTCATTCTTGCATTATTTTTGTTTCTTTCGCTTCTCTCTTCCCCCCATTCTGTAAACTTTGTTTTCCTCCTTCTTTCACTTCTTTCACCTCCCCCTTCCTTCTTCCACTTTCCCATCTAACAGTTTGCATCCCTACACTCCTCTCTCTCTTTCTCTTTCTCCAGCTAACCCATCAACCCTCATCCGTCATTCCTTTTGTCCTCCTCTCCTTCCCCTGTGTCCCTTTTCCTCACTTTGCCCCTTCCCCCTCTTTCCACTAATTTTGTCTGTTTTATTCCCTTCTTTTCGCAGTTTACCATGCAGCATCCATAACCCCCTCCCCAGCCAGTGTTCCTTCCATTTTCTCTCCTCTCACCTCTCCTTCTCCTTTCTTCCCTCTATCTTTTCTTCCACTTGCCTTAGCTCCAACAGTTCGTACTCCTTCTTCATTTAACTCTCCTCCTCCCCTCTCCTTCGTCATCTTCCATCTGCCATGCCTGCCTCCCTTCTCCCTCCTTCTCTTCTTGCTCCTTTTTTTTTTCCCCTTTCTTTTCCTCCCCTTCCCTTATCTATCCTGCTTCCCTCTTTTCTCTTCTCATCTCCCTTCCTTTCCCTTTATTTCCGTTTACCCTGCATCCTCCCTGCTCCCTTACCCCCACCTCCTCTCCCTTTCTTCTACCATCTGTCCTGTCTTCCTCCCATTTTTCTCAACCCCCGCTTCCCCATATCTTCCTGCCAATATGCCTCCCAACGCAAACTTCAGGGACAAGTGTATTCGGCTGTAAAGTTGTTGGTTATGATATGGCTGCCGGAAATTTGACCAAACCTCGACCCCCACCCTCTTCAGATCTAAGTCTAGCAATACCAAGTCGGTTCACTTTCCCTCAGTGCGCAGGGAGGGCTTGTGTGTGACGTCAGTCGGATTAACATAAAATGTATAAAAGGACAGACTCAAATTAAACATTTATAATACGGGAAAACGAAGAAGGGGAAGAAGTGTGGACTCGTTTAACCGTATAACATTGCAGTAGGTTCCCTCACACCCCTACGCCTTCCTTCACACATTTCAGTCCCTTCCCTCACTTCGGATAGACTTAACTTCAGACCTCAACCCCGCCTCCACCCTCATTCCCCGACTCCCACCTCCAAACCCTCTCCCCCTCCTCACATATGCCCAATCTATCGATCTATCTATCTATTTATTTATCTGTCTATCTATTTCCAGACACCTCAATCCCGTAAGGGGTGGCCACAAAAAATCGCTCCATGTCGCCCTGTCCCCCGCCATTTCACTGACCTGCTACCAGCTCACACCCCTCTCTTTCATATACTTCTCCAATCCATCCCTCCATCTCATCCTCTGCCGCCCCCTCCCTCTCCCCCCTCCACCTCACTCACATACACTCTCCTCGTCAGTCTCTCACTCTCCATCCTCTCCACATGGCCAAACCACTCAGTGTGTTTCTCCTAACACTTCCTTTCACATCCACACCTGTGTCTGAAATTTCGTCTGTTTCTTGAAGATAGATAGCTTGCGGACATCTCTTTCTTAATAATTATTGGTATTATTCTTATTCTTATTCTTATTATTATTATTATTATTATTATTATTGTGGTAGGTGGGGGCGCTCACCATCCACTCACACAATGTAGTGCTTGTCTTGGGTGTCTGCCCTGTCCTCTCCTCCATCCTTCTTTCCTTCCATCTTCTTCTATCTTTCTTTCCTTCATTCTTTCCTCGTCCTTCTGCCTACGGGTGACTTTACACTCCCTCTTCTGTCTTTCGTTCCTTCATTCTTTCCTCTTCCTTCTGCCTGTGGGTGACTCTGCACTGAGTGACAAGCCAAATGGTTTCCTGTACATCAGGAAACCATTTACTACGCTGGATGGTAACCATATAACCAAATTTTGGCGCCTGGTGGTTTAGTGGGTAATTACTGTGCTCCAATCGGATTGAGCCGGTGAAGGTTTATATCCAAGGGATGGTTGGGGTTGATTGTTCACGTAATGCCACTCAGGGATGAGTGAGCTTGGTCACTCTCATCTTAAAGGTCAGGACCAACTGCCTAGCCCCGGGCTCCTACGCTCCTCATGGGGCAACGTAGGATTGGATGATGGATGGATGGATTATTATTATTAGATTATTATTATTATTAGTATTATTATTATTATTGCCATTATTATTGTTGTTGTTGCTGTTATTATTATTATTATTATTATTATTATTATTATTACCATTATTATTGTTCTTGCTGTTATTATTATTATTATTATTATTATTATTATTATTATTACCATTATTATTATTACTATTACCATTATTATTGTTGTTGCTGTTATTATTATTATTATTATTATTATTATTATAGACACTGTCATCGTAGTTGTTAATATCATCATTATCACCATCATCATCATCATCATCACCATCATCATCGTTGTCGTCGTCGTCGTTGTCATCGTCATCGTCGTTCTCCATATCATCAACATCGTCATCGCCATCGCCATCGTCGTGGGACTAGGCTAACATTTTGTCTGCTGAGGATAAAAAGACAGGTCTCTTCGTCAGCATTATCTTCATCATCGTCTCTCTCCTGTCCCCCGCCCGTTAAAATGTTCTCCAAGCTGAACAGCAACAACAATAACAAAACCAGCAGCAACAATAACAACAAAAACAATAGCAATAACAACCTTTACAGCAGGATATGGTAGCACGCAATACTTTCATATACCATGCCTCTCACAATGCAGGTAAGAAAACCATAGCACATTTTCTTAATGAGGAGTGAATTTTAATGCAATCAGGTTAGAGGTATTAAGAGTTCTTAATTTACGCGAAAAGAAGCAAAATATGAAAAGGAAAATTCTTTAAAATGTTAGAAATGAGATAGGTGAAATATTGGAAAATTCACTCGCCCAAAGAGTGTCCAATAAAAGAAACGAAATACTAAGATCCTTTCATTTCTGGTGGCTTGACTCTGTGTATTTGATGCAATGGGAAGGAGAAAGATGACTGGAGATAACTGTTTCAGGGTTGGGAGGTTACATGTAAACGTTTGAGGAAATCCGTTAGCACTGCATATGAGAGCTGGATGGACAGAAAAGGGGAAATATTTTCGCTGGCATAGGGTGTTTCGCCATTCCTCTTCCTCACCACTTTTATTTTGCAGAGTTCGTGCTCATATCATGCATGTTATGAATGCAACTGAGCTTTTGTATTGGGAAGCTGACTGGACAGACAGAGATTGTATTTTCACTGCTTTTAGAGACGTTTTCATTGTTCTTCATCATTGTGTTATTTTGTACACTACTCCTAGGTGCTGGAGATTGACGCCTTCATGTAGTGGCACTGATATAACCGAGCGGCTCAAGTGCCTGATTTCATAATTATCTTTCTATTATTTCTTCATCTCTCGAAAGCAGGATGGTGGACTGCAGGGGAGATTAAGCCTGCAGTTCACGGGGTTCAGAATTCACACAGGCCTGAGGTTGCAACTGCTAATACTAATTTACACCTCAGTATTCTCATATCATGCTCTGAACTACTTGAATCCGACAGTGTTGTAAAATTTACTCCTGTTCTCTCAACAAGTTCTATTCAGAGTAGGGGAGATTTGGTCCTGGAGAACTTAGGTATAATCTATATTAACTTCTTCACTAATAGAAGTCTGTCCAAGTTGAATATACTAACTTGTAAGTAGCAAGGACAAGCATAAAAAAATACGTTATTGGATTGTTGTTGTTAGGCCAGGCTCATATGAAACATGAACCCAGTGGACTGCGAGCTGAAGTTGTTTTCCTCTTGCATTCCGCCACCCCAATTCAAGGGACATGGAAGAAGCTGACGGATGATTATGTTGAGTGACGCCCAGTTATGACGGTGCCACAATATGAAAGGGGCTGTTTCCAGTACAACTCATCGAGTTAAAGGAGTTAATGCAAACGAGTCAGTAACTTCCCATCTACATTTTTCGGTGACGTCTTTTCATATTATGTTCTTCATACCTTTAGGTAACTTTATATCGGCATCGGCATAGATTATATATATATATATATATATATATATATATATATATATATATATATATATATATATATATATATATATATATATATATATAAATCCATTCGTAACTCCTCCGACACGAAGGTTCCTTCGAAAGCTCTATAAAATGGCAGTGGCCTGATCATAATTACCTTAACTAAGAATTTAAGGAAACATCATAAATAACACGTAAGAGTTGGACAAAGAGTGTTACGGTGCTGGAGACGCATTCACGTGGTGAGGACAGCCTCAGTATGCAGTCCATTGGGTTTACGTTGAGATGAACTTCGGATAACAATAACAACAATAACATCAACAATCGCTGCAGCAGCAAGTTGTGTTACAGAAATTCTAACGCTGAAGAAGAGGTGAAACAAAATCTATGGCAGCTGGAATACAGCCCAAGGAATGAGTGTGTGGACAACCGTGCGTTGTGTGCCCGCTCTGAATATAGCAGCGTATGGTACACGTCGTTTTATTATTTCGTATATGTCCTCTGTTGCTCAGTCCGCCATGAATACCTCAATACTTTTCACTTTTCTGCCCTTTTGGTTGTATAGTTTTGTTCTTGACTTTCATGAGGTTTGTACACGTCTTTCATGCAGTTTTGTCCTTCCTCCATATATCTCAGTTTCTTTTACTTTATACACCCAGTTTCACACACCCAGTTTCGTTCACTTTCTCACACCCAGTTATGTTCACTTTTACAAACCCAATTTTGTTCACTTTCACACAGCCAAGACAAAATCCCCTTTCCATTTTAACCAGCAGTCCAATGTGGGTAGAGGTTCATAGGGATTTTTACGCACTTTCCAGTACCGTACAACTTTGAGGGAAGGAAGGCGTCAGGGAGGGAGGGCAGTAGATACCTCGTTTCCTTCCATAACTGTCTTTACGACATCTATCAGGTGGCTTACTCTTTTCACCTCTTTCCAGAACATTTTCTTACAGTCCCTCCACTTTACACTCAAATTCCTTCCAAATTCCTCATCCACTCTCTTCTTACTCTCTCTTACTAATCTTTTCACCTCTTTCTTTCTACATATAACTCTCTCTTCCGCCTCTCAACTTCTTCCACGCCCCTATTTCTCATCCATTCATTGTATGCTTTCTTCTTTTGTGCCACAGCCTGTCTCACCTTTTCAGTCTACCACCCTGTTCCTTGCACCCCCCTCCGTCTTCTCTTCCACACACCACATCACATGCTGCACATATTTCTTCTGTAAATATCCTACACACACCTTCCATGTCTCCCATCTGCTCCAATTCATATTTGCCCAATCGTTCCTCCACTTCTCTCTTATACTCTGCCTTTTTCTCATCCTCTTGTAGCCTTTCCACTCTCCTTGCAACTACTCCTTCCTCTCGTCTTTCCCTTCTTCTATTCCTCCATCTTACTTGAATCCTAATTCTGGCCACCACCAAGTAGTGGTCAGAAAGTCCACTCCCCCAACCTCTATAAGCTCTTGCATCCATTACACATCTTCGCATCCTTTCTTCCACACACACATAATCAATCATTGCCTTCCTTTCATTCAGTTCACCACCCACCCTTCTCATTACTCGCCATGTATACCTGTGGATCATTTTATGCCTGAAGAGGGTATTGGCTATCACCTACCCCCTCCCAGCACAAATGTCCACTAACGCACTGCCATTCTCATCTATCTCAGCAGGCACACCCCACTCACCAAGTAGTCCCTCCACCTTCACATTCCCAACTTTACCATTCATATCACCGATCAAAAACACTGTCTCATTCCTTCCAAACTTTTCCATGCACACTTCTACATTTGTTCAGAACTCTTCTCTTACTCTTCTAGCACGATCTTGCGTTGGCGCATACACACACACAATCGCCCACATTTGTATTCCAACTTTCAACTTTACTCACACAATCCTTGACCCAACTGATCCATACTGTCTTATGCTCTTCTTCCATCTTTTACTCACAACTATTAAAATGCAATCAAACCCCAGGTTCAGTTTTATCTTTCTCTTGCCATCCACGACTTGAAAATTCTCTCCCCTTACAATGCTATAATCTAACATTTTTGGAAATGTCTTGGCTATGGCTATGAGATTTTTGGTGGCAGCGATACTACGAACTACTACAACTACAATCAGTTAATGCCTGACGATTTTGTTGACAGTCAACATTCTGCAGTTCTACGATTCACGATAAGCTACAAGAATCTACGATTTTAGCGTTACATTTAACATGAACTATTACAGTTCTACAGTTGAGTCTACACTAACAACACAGAAAACAAGAACTGCTACTGGTCCCCGTCATGCGTTGCCTTACGACTTTATATGCACCAGCCGACCACCCTGAACTGCTACAACGATAAACAACAGCGGTAGACGAAGCTGATTAATGTCTCTATCAACAATCAACAAACAACTTAAGAATCAACTCTACAGTCAAAACAAGATATTACGATTCTACAAGTAAACTACAAGCAGGTGAGACGGTAACCAAGATCAGCTACAAGTTCGAACCATCCAGCAAAAAACTACAATTAAACACTAGACAAGTAATCACAAGTCTACAAGTTAATCATAACAAGAACATATACAAGTATGAAACTGAGTAACTCGAGGAACTGAGGGGGAAGTGGCACGAACAAGCAACAAAGCAGAGAGTGAGGTGGCGCTGATTTAGTGTTGACTGGGGAAAGATAACGCAGCAACATCTAAGCATGATTTACCAGCCCTGGCTCACAACTCACCTCAGTTACCACTACTCATCATTACTCACCGCTATTCCATCACCACGACGCTGAGTCTTCGAGGGTGACGAGGCATGGTGGCACAACATAACAGCCATCACCAACGCGCACACACTGCACATCATCCTGCACCTTCTGTCTAATAAGTGAATATGCTTTTACTGATTATAACTTCACAAATAAATAGTACCACTATCCAATAGTGATATATTGCTAATACAAAAGTGATAGACAAACACTTTGCACAAACATATAACACGTGCTTTATAATTACAACTACAATTATATTTACAACAATCAAACCAAGTAACAATTAAGAAAGGGTAATTGAGGATAACAGGGTTAGGAAAAAAGCAAGCAAGCAGGCAGTGAGTTGACGTTACAACCTGAGTTTGCACACACAACTGACCCTGACCACCTTCCATCACCCTCCACAAGCTATTTTACTTTCAACTTTTTACCACATTTTGCTGTTTCTAGTAGTTTAACAATACCACTTCATTTATATACAAACTTATGCACAAAGTCCTTCTTCAGTTATCTATGGTAAGTTCATTACTATGTACTATTACCAACAGTAACAATTATATATATATATATATATATATATATATATATATATATATATATATATATATATATATATATATATATATATATATATATATATATATATATATATATATATATATATATATATATATATATATATATATATATATATATATATATATATATATATATATATATATATATATCCTTCATATATAAAATTAAGTGTTTCATGAGTACAACTAGGCAACATTCCTTAGCAATATGTGCCTCTTAATTAGTGATCAGTGTTATTATGGGATGTTAAACAAAAAGACATCAACTTCAGTGCCAGAGGAGACAGCATTTGAAATACCCAGTGACGATTCACAGTTAGTAGAACGAGAGGAAAACATAACTAACACACATAGTTCTCCATGAACATGCGATCAAGAAACAAACACATCAGCTGTGAGAGGAGTTGAGGATAATGACGTTTCTTGGGCGGTTTTCTCTGACGTAGAAAGTGAAGATTATAGATCAGTCCTATATAGTTATGAAAGCCTACTCAGTAGGATACATAGGTCCAGAAACACATACACAGCAATTCCTTCTCATAACAACATGGCACTTCAAGTGAATTTGACCAAACAAACAAACACAATGGCAAGCGGACCTAACAGCACAGCTTCAACTTCCCCACATCAAGTATTTGTGTACCAAAAGGATAAAAATCTCATAAAATCATTAGGCACGGACAATGACCGCACTGATGCAATGTCACTTCTAAATGAGTGTTAACGACTTTTTGTTAAAGGCATATGACAGATTAGAATGAAAAGTTAGCTATTTTTTCATCAAGGATTAACCAAGAAAGGTGCTCAGCTGGCGATTTGCTTAGATCTGATAAGCTCTCGCGAGCTCAGAAATATGAATAGTTTAAAACAGAATTCCTGAAGAAATATTCTGGAGGTACATCCAGTGAGGTCAGTGCGTTCATCAATTGTAGAAATTATTAATGTCAGTCATAAGAAAGTCAGAGAGGGGAAGTGACGACAGAACAGCACAGGATTAGTCTAAGGTGGAATTGGCCTTCAATCACCGTCATCCCAGCCCAGCCCTTTTCTGTTTGGAGATTTTTTTTTTTTTGTTTCATGAGTTACACATAAAACCAAATATATGAATTTACATAAAAATAGCTAAACTCGGATAATGCCACGAGTTTGCTCTCCAGCAGTGGTCTGGCCAATCAGACAACTTAAAGTATATGTCAGAAGTAAAGTACATGTCTGGCAAAGAACCATTACGTGGTTTATTGCAGCTCCCTATGGATTTTTGTATGTGAGGTGTTTCCCTTTAGCAAAGCCTCGCATTTCTGTATCGGTCTAGTTCTTCTATACTTGTTCATAATGCCACTAACCTTTACGAGATCCGTTTTCCATTCAAAGTTCATAAATTCGTGATGATTCTCACGTCTTTGTAAAGGTGGTTAGGTTGATGATGATGGTTATGATGATGGTGATGATTTTTTGCTGTGATGAAACATTAGTTTCCAAGTCAATATTTATCAGAAGTAGCCAATACATCACTCCATCTTTAATGGGAAAGAAGATCAGTATGCTGATGATATTTATGTATATTGCGACACATGAGCTGAATCTATACAAATATATATATATATATATATATATATATATATATATATATATATATATATATATATATATATATATATATAACAATAATTTCCTCAAAAATTATTTTTAAAAAGTAGGAATGGCAAAAGTACACAGATAAGAGATGAAAAAAGCACAGAAACAAGAGAGCATTCAGGATGAGAGGAGATTTGGAGACCTATACCCATGACTGCATTTCATCAGCTTCAAATCTGTGGCTAAAGTGTGGAATGTAGTAATGGGTATAGGTCTCTAAATCTCCTCCTTTGCTGAATGCTCTCTTGTTTCTGTGCTTTTTTCATCTCTTATCTTTGCACCTTTGCCATTCCTACTTCTTAATCATTTCAGATGATTTTTTTTTTCTAGTTTATGATCTTTATGCAGAAGTTTAATTATGCATAAAGGAAGTGTTAGATTTGGATTGTTACATGCAAAGCATACTGAAAGATTAAAACGAGAATGCCTTCCCGTGAAAAGAAATGTTTTGGTACGTTCTTCCACTATAGGTGATCTGTACCTAACGAATATTGCCCCAAATGGTATACTTACAGGTGACCACGATGCGGTTTTCAGGCTGTAACTCGCGAACCTCAACCTGAATGCTTTTCTAAACATAAAAAGAAACATCTACACTTTACAAGCTGCTTTTTGGCGTATCGTATGCTCGCATACACCTTTTTGTTTTGGAGTTAGGACTGATGAAGAAGAAAGTAATAAAGTACAAAATATTTTTGCAGTTCGATTTTGCATTTCCTACGAAGGTTAGCTAGGTTTTCCGAGTAGTTTTGCTATTGAATAGTGAAGGTCTTTTAGTTCATAAGCTTCGAACCAGGCTTTGCGACCGTGCACACACACACACACACACACAATATATATATATATATATATATATATATATATATATATATAGATCTATATATATATATATATGTGTATATATATATATATGTGTGTGTGTGTGTGTGTGCGCGTGTACTCGAAAGGCAATATACCTGCTCTCGTGTTTTCAGGAAAAATTTCTGTAGAATCCATAGTTTTGCTGTACGTGCCGTGGAAGTCTCCTGCATACAAACAAGCACACATTTTGGACTGAGTTCACAGTCCAGTACTTGACGATCGATCCTTATTTCTCTCAGTCTTATGACTCATTGTCAGCAAACTATATTCGTCTGGCATTAACTGGAATAGATTACTAGAGTTGTCCCGGTTATTATATGGTCAGTGGCCTCACCCATACCTATGGCTCACTCTCACTTGAAGAAAATCGTCTGACGTTAGTTGGAATAGAAGACCAGAACAGTCCCGACCATGACAGGGTTAACGGTGACAGTATTAACACAGGCTCATGTTGTATAAGACTGTTATCTAGAATAGAAAAATAGAGTTGTTCTGACTCTGACAACGAGAACATCGTCTCTTACAGAGTTGGAATCATTTTTTCGTTGGTGCAGATAGTCTTCAGACCCCTTTTCCTTTGAGATGTATTCTGTATGTAAGACTTTACTTCTCTGTTAAGTTTTTATGGCCATTTAATACTAATACAGCTAGCCATATCATATACTGTACTAGGTTGATCTGTGTGACAGATATGAAAAAAGAAAGGGTAATCAACAGATCCTATAGAAACCAGCATTACCTTCACCATTAGAAGTCATTAGGAGAAAAGATACGGAAGCGTGTGTGTGTGTGTGTGTGTGTGTGTGTGTGTGTAACGAGACGCACACTCAACCCATTTCTGTTCCGATCTTCAATCCTTGGTGACCCTACCAAGCAATCATGCGACATTGTAAGGTATGAAAATTTCCATGTATGCCACACAACTCAAGGGATAGATCTCAGTAAGTACACACACACACACACACACACACACACACACACACACACACATATATATATATATATATATATATATATATATATATATATATATATATATATATATATATATATATATATATATAGAAACATAAATTAAGGATCCTAAGTAATTTGTATACCTACACACTTTCACTCCACATAACAGAACATAAACATATATATATATATATATATATATATATATATATATATATATATATATATATATATAAACATAAATTAAGGATCCTGAGTAATTTGTATACCTACACACTTTCACTCCACATAACAGAACATAAAACAATGAATTTCTCGAATATACATATATATCGTTTCCAATAATTGTCTCCTGTAACTCATATCAAGGGATTCAATTTCGAGAGGTATCATGATATTTCGTAAACATTCATACCATAAACTAAGTCTACATTACTCTCTATAACTAAGTCTACATAACTCACAATTTACTCCAGCCAAGACCAAATCACTCATCAACCCTTGCTCTAATTAGGAAGTAGAAGAAAAACCTATTATCTAACAATATGTCTGTCTATATATAGCCAGACTCCTTAATACCATTAGGGGTGGCCACAAACAAATTGCCTCCATGTCGCAGTCCTCGTCATTTCGCTGCCCTCCCCTCGGGTCACACACATCCCTCTCATATACCTCTCCACTCCATCCCTTCATCTCTTTCTTGGTCTCCCACTCCCTCTCCCCCTTTCCACCTCAGTCACATACACTCTCCTCGTTTGCCTTTGTTTTCCATCCCCCAACACATGGCCAAACCATCTCAGTGAACTCGCATTTCTCCTGATGGACTCTATCACCTTCACACGCACGCCACAACGCCCCTTCACATCCTTATTTGTCAGTCTGTCACTCCATTTGACCCCACGTGCTTCTTTTAGATAACCAGTTTTCACTGCTCTCACTCTTGACAGGTGCCCATCCAAGAAGGTTTAAACTTTGCTTCCATATGTTAGAGTTAGTATCACAATACTCTTATGTAGTGACCATTTAACTTCCATGCTCATTTCCTATTTCTTATTGCTGCTCCCAAAGAACCAGCAACCTTTCTTCCCTGTTTTACCCTTGCAAGCACTTCCTCATCTAGGGTTCCATCCTTACGCGTCACACTACCCTCATACTTAAATGCACTCTCATTTTCCATTTCCTCATCATTCACCCTCACTGTGCATTCACTGACTTAATTTCTCTCGAAGGCCACAAGTTTACTCTTCCCTACATTCACCTTTATATTCTGTTTCTTACACATTCTTCCAAACTCTTTCACCAAGCACTGGAGTTCACCATCGTCTTCACTTAAAAATATAGTATCATCTGCAAACAGCAAAACACAAAGTTTCAAATCCCGCTCTCTCTCATTAGAGCTGCTCCAGCATCCACAGCTCCATCTTCTGTCTCTCTTATAACCCCATTCCTATAGAGATTGAAAACCCATGGAGACATGACACATCCCTGTTTCAGTAGAATCTTCAGATCGGAAAATTCACTCAGTTCACCATCCACATACACTGCAGCCTTAGCGCCCTCATACATATTCTTCACGGCATTCAACAGCTTCATGTTTCCTCCATATATTCTTAAATTTTCCACTTTCTTTGTTTATCCACTCTTTCATATGCTTTCTCCAAATCCATGAAGGCTGCATACGACTTCTTTCCCTTCTCTAGAAACTTCTCCACAAAAGATCTTGGGATTAATATCTGATCTGCACAGCCTGTTCCATTCCTAAAATCTCCCTGTACTTCTCCAACTGATTCCTCTGTTATTTCCCTAACTCTCTCAAGAAAAATCGTACCATATACTTTTTCTATTACAGTAAGTAGAGAAAAGCCCCTATCATGACCACACACTTCTCTTTCCCCTCTTCCTTAGTACACAAGAAAAACTATATCTGACCTCCAATCCTTTGGGAATCTACAGTACCTTCGTCCTAGGGCAACCTGCACATCTTCCACATTCACTCTATTGCTATCTCTCCCCCCTGCTTCAGCATTTCACCATACACTTCATCAGTCCTTGTGGCTTTATCCATTTTGACTTTCTTCATTGCATCCACTACATCCATCCCACTGATCTCTTCCCCCCTTCTCATCTCCCTCCTCCCTGCCATTACCCAGCCAGTCGCATTGCTTTCATTCTCCATGTTTAACAAATCTTTAAAGTGTTCTCTCCATCTGCCCACATTATCTCCTTCTGCACTATCAATCTACTACCTTCTTTATCATCCTCTCTAACTCTCTTTACCTCCTTTCAGAACATATTCCCACATTCCCTCCATTTTACACTCAGATTCCTTCCAAATTTCTCATCTGCTCTCTTTTTACTCTCTTATTAATCTTTTCACCTCCCGCTTCCTGTCTACATATAACTGTATTCCGTGTATTATCTTCCTCCATACCTCTGTTTCCCATCCACTCACTATCTGCTTGCTTCTTTTGTGTCATAGCTTGTCTTACCTTTTCGTTCCACCATGATGTTCCTTGCACCACTTTTCTTATTCTCTTCACCCCACACACCACCTCACATTCAGCACAGATATCTTGTGTGAAAATCTTGCACACACCTTCAATCTCTCCCATCTGCTCTAAATCATATTTACCCAATTGCTCCTCGACCTCTATTATATTCTTCATTTTTCCATCCTTTTGCAACCTTTCTGCTCTCCTCGTATGGACTACTCCCTCCTGCCCTTCTTTCCTTCTATTCATCCAAAGCATTTTCACCTCGACTTTCACCTCCCCCAAGTGGTGCTCAGAAAGTCCTTTCCCTCATACTCTGTATACTCTCACGTCCAGTAAATACCGTCTCATTTTTTTTCATCCACACACCCATAATCAATTATTGCCTTCCGTTTATTCACTCACCACTCACCCTTCTCATCACTCACCATGTATATCTGTGGCATTAACATACCGTAAGTAAACAGAAATCTCACAATGATCCCCTTCGTATTATATTAATTAAAAGCAACAGCAAATGCTGAAGACATTTATTGACCCTGATTCTATGTGGCTGACAAATAATGTAACATATCAGGCACAGCCGTTAAGATATTACCGGTACACCCACAGCAGCAAAGTAACAAGCTTACACTGCGCCTACAACCCTTTATTAAAGACCGTATTATATTTACCTATACACCTCCGCCCCGTATAAACAAAAAGCAACATCATTAAGCTGACACATGCAAATAATAAATTTACGTGTTTCGGTAAGAACAAAAAAGAACACATTACAATAGATAAGATATTTGGTAAATAATCTCACGCGACATTTTATGCAGGGCTAAATCATGGTCACAGTCTTACCACAGCGTCCCTTACATATTTCTTTACCACTATAAACTACCTTCTATGTCAGCTTCTAAACATGCCACGAAGGAAATAATACATTTTACACAGGGATGAAACTATCAGGGAAGCAGTCCAAACAACACACACACACACACACACACACACACACACACACACACACACCGCACCTCCAGCCTTGTAAAGAAAGATCATGAGCAATTTACCTACACTCCTCCACTCAGTAGAAAGACAAACACGAGAGGTAAAGTCGGCCAGCTCGCAATAACGTCTGATTTAGTGCCTAATATCACTTGGAGGCTGAAGTTATACCTGGTAAGTCTTTTGTGGTGTGTGTGTGTGTGTGTGTGTGTGTGTGTGTGTGTGTGTGTATGTGTGTGTCCATACAGAGGCAGGCATGTGGATTATGAGGCATATATAGAGAACTAGGGAACTCACAATCTTGTTAGATTATTGAGTGTATATGTCATATCGAAAAACAACGAAATTGTGGTTTAACTAGTATATGCGTGTGAATGAGAGAGAGAGAGAGAGAGAGAGAGAGAGAGAGAGAGAGAGAGAGAGAGAGAGAGAGAGAGAGAGAGAGAGAGAGAAGACCTGTGATCAGTGTGGCATATATTAAGAACTGATCTTTAAATATTGCTAATTAATTATATGAAGTGGTGGCAAAAAGATACACTCAAAAGCGCATTGGTATTGTGAGACCTGAAAAAGAGATTTACGCGTTACTGATTAGACAAAGCTGAGGATCGTGAACAATTACGTGCGTGTGAGGGGTGTATGTGAAGCGTATTTGGTGGAAAGGCATCATTGTTTAGACAGAATGGAAATCCTAGCCTAGGTTAAAAAAAAAAAAAAATAGAATGACTGATTAGACAAAGCTGAGGAACATGAACAATTACGTACGCGTGAGGGGTGTATGTGAAGCGTATTAGGTGGAAATGCATCATTATTTTAGAATGAATGGAAATCCCAGCCTAAGTTTAGAGAAGCTACAGTCGCGGCGCGCGACTCTGAGGTTGTTATTATCGTGCCCTGGCAACCTATCATTCAAAAGTGCTTCTGATTTCGTGTATAATATGAGACGTATGTGATTCGTGTATAATACGTTCGTGTATAACAATATTCATGTATAATATATTCGTGCATAATAATATGATTCGTGTATAATATGATATGACATCGGACGCACTTTTGGATGCTAGGTTGCCTTAAGGCCCTCTCCCACTTCGGCGTAAATAGGCACGATGAAGCCACGATGTGGCTGAAGTCGATGATGTGTCGACGATTCTGACCAAGAATCGTGGTGTCGGCGTAATACCTGCGACACCAGTACGACAAAACGCCGAAACCTCGGCGGAGTATACGATATAACTGGCGACTAGTAGCCGACATATCGCTGATATGTCGGCGTAATGCACAGGCATTATTCTAAATTCAAATTTTAACGGTTTTTTTTATGGCGGCTCAATGGCGATAAAGGTACAACGGCGGCGTGCTGTCGACGATGTATCGTCGATGTGTCGGCGAATGCATCGCACGCACCTCGCAGACAAAACGCCAAGGCCATCGCAGGTGCCTCGCCGTCATCGGCGTATTAAAGGCGATTAATCGACGGTTCATCCGCGAAATGTCGGCGATATATCACCGACATTCATCGGCATAGCCATGTTATCAATATTACTGTCGCACAACCCGGTACATATCGTACGGTTTACGTAGGCTATGTCGTATTAACCTCACCGATGCATCGCCGATACATTGCCGACGCTTCGCCGTATGACCGTATGACATCTCAACGTTTTTTTTTCACCGTCGATGCCTCGCCGATGTCGGCGATCATACGCGGTTTATACGCAGGGTAATCGCCGATGTCGCCGAGGCGTCGCCTCGTTGTTTACAACTAATCTGCGAAATTTTACAAAATCGTGGAGGGCCACGACGTTTTCATGCAGCATGAAAACGTCGTGGTCCCCCACGACAAATTTCCACTTCGTGCGACGTATCGGCGCCATGCCACGATTGGACAAGATTATGATGACGAATACCCACGATTAGGGATTTTTGACACATCGTGACTTTATCTTCCACACTTTCGCCGAAGTGGGAGAGGGCCTTTAGAGTCGTGCGCCGCGAATATAGTGAGGCGTAACTGGAGCGTCCCAGGGGTCAATACAGTCAATAATGGTCTAATGGTTAAGCACACACAGTGAGGTGGGCTGTATTTCCACCCAGTGTAATGCAACCAACCTGAGTCAAAGCTTTAGAAATGTAGGACTGATGGATCGATGGTAGGAGCTGGTCATTTAGCACTAAAAACTCAAATTTGCAACCATCAAAATCACCCTCATTGTCTTAAACGTTGTCATCGTTGTCGTTATCATCACCATCATAATCATCATCAACATCAGCAGCAGCAGCCTAACCTTATGTCATCATCGTCGTCGTCATCATCATCATCATCATCATCATCATCATCATCATCATCATCAACAACCTGTCATCGTCACTGACATCGTCATCGGCATAGGCATCGTTATCACCATCATGTGTCCAGTCAATACATGGACAGAGAAGACCCAGAAACAAGAAATGGAGTGCACTGAATCGACTGAATATAGTTGTCCAGTATATCTAAGTATATGTTTCTTGTTTCTGGCAATCATGTGTGTTTTTGTCCTTGATTCAGGTTTGCTGACATGATCCCCAGGAAGTAGAGTTGCAATATTAATGATACTATAGGTAGATCTAGAGACATTTATTTACATTTAGCAACTTTCATTATTTGTGAGGATTTCTACCAAGTTATGCAAAATTTAGAAAACTTCTAAACAATTCTTACAGAGGTTTTGTGCTTAGCCACTCTTTTGTGTTTTGAGAGAAGTTTAACTGTCTATCTATTGCAAAACACCTTAATCCCGTAAGGGATGGCAAACAAACAAATCGCCTCTATTTCGCCCTGTCTCCCGCCATTTCACTGCCCTGATCCTAGCTTACACACCTCTCTCCCATATAACTCTCCACTCCATCCCTCAATCTAGTCCTTGGCCTCCCTTTTCCTCTCCCCCCTCCACCTCACTCACATACACTCTGCTCATCAGTCTCTCACTCTCCATCCTCTCCTCATGGCCAAACCACCTCAATGTGTTTCTCCTAATGCTTTCTATCTCACCCACATCCACACCACAACGCTCCTTCACATCCTCATTTGTTAGTCTGTCTCTCCAAGTGGCTCAACATGCTCCACTCAAATAACTCATTTCCACAGCTCTCACTCTTGACTTCTGTCCCTCCAACAAGGTCCAAGCTTCACTTCCATACATTAGAGCTGAAATCACAATACTGTCATGTAGTAGCTTTTTCACTTCCATGCTCACTTCCCTGTTTCTTATCACTGCCTTCAAGGAACCAGCAACCTTTCTTCCCTGTTGTACCCTTTCAAGCACTTCACCCTCTAAACATCCATTCTTACTCATCATACTACCCAAGTTCTTAAACGCACTCACATTTGCCATTTCCTCCTCATCCAACCTCACTGTACATTCACTGACTTCATTTCTCTCGAAGACCATAACTTTACTCTTCCCTACATTCACCTTTAGATTCCGATTTAACGATTATTGTAAATCTGATTTGGGTAACTCTAGTAGTAATGATCTTTCCTAGTCCCTGCACTACGATGATGTATTTGCTTAGTTTAATCTTCATATCTCTAGGCGGCTTTATTAAGCATGGGAAGGACTTCTCGTATCGAGAAGATTAATAAAGGTTGTATCTTACTCCTCCAATTCAACAAATCTCCCCTAAGGTGAATAAAACTTCCTAAGATTAAGATAGCACCAGTGGAATGCAGAAGACGTCCTTGTAGTTAATGGACAAAGAATTTGTTATTAATTCCTACTGGCAGTTTCTGTGTTTCAAGTGTAATTTATTTTCTTCAGTCCAGTGACGTAAATGTTACACTTGAGCCTTCCTATCGTCGGACGATTTTTCTTCAACTTAGACCAGTCCCCAGGTATTGAAAGGGTTAATGAAAGTCGTATCAAGCCCTCTCTAGTTCTAAAACTCTCCAAATATGAATAAATCTTATTGACACTAAAACTAAGAAATAATTCGTGCATTTAGGGGGTTAACCCTCTGATGTTACAGTCATATTTCGCTCTTACAAGTACCAGACACATGACAAAAGTTAGAAGGATCGCTTAACAATAAAGATATTATTGAAGGAGCTTATTTTCCGTTAAAAAAATCTAAAGCTGAATATCATCACCTTGAGAAAACAAGAAAGTAATAAAACTAGTTCCGTGGAGCAAATCAAATGTTGATAAACATCAATTAAATACAAGTACACCTCTGGACAGAAATTCGTGATACAGGGTAAACTGCCACCAGAGATCAGGTTAATCGCACACGTCTCCCCCCACTAACTCCCCCTCCTTACTCCCACCAAAACACTGATTTGTTGAGCGGATGGATCGGAGATATGAAGCTTCGCTCACTCTCACGTCTTGACGCATATAATGTTACTTTTATTTATTCTACAATTACGTGTATTATCAAGTGCATAGATCCATCTTCAGTTCCATGAGAAGTGATTATATCGAAGTTTTAGCAGATTACAGTACAATGACCCTAGTTTATTGAGTTTGGCTTCCAAATATTTATCCAACGATTTCTAAGCGATAGACTAAAATACACGTAACAGTTAAAAGTTATATGGCCAGATAAGTCCCTCTCCTGCCTTGCTATCTGGACAGCCACATATGCATCCACCTACTCATCCACCTACCCACTCTACCCAACCAACACAACCCACCGACCTCATACCGGTCACCCATCCAGCCCATCGATCCCTGCTATGCACCCTGCTAACCTACGAATGCCACACACGAAGCTCACCCAACAATGCCACGCAACTCATTTACTCATTCACTTCTCCACCCTGAACCCATCCAGCCACCCAACCCAATTACCCACTTAGAAGATCCCGACCACGCAACCGTCTCACCCACCCTGGCTACCAACGGTGCCCACTCATCCTGACGACCGGGCCCACTGTCCACACATCCCAACAGCCTATCTTGCCCACCGACCCCAATCACCCACCCTTTCCACTCACAAATTCCACCCACCCTGCTTACTAAACAATGCCATCCATCTCATCCACCAACACAACCCTCCCACCTTTCCCTGAACAATCCCCACCCACCTCACGCTGCCCATCCACCCATCCTACCCACCCACTCCTACCACAGACCCACCCGTCCATCCACATGACCAACCACCCTTGTTACCCAACCCCATTCACTCTCCCACCCCATTCAGCCATTTGAACCCGACTTATCCACCAAACTCATCCTATCGAAACCTAACTTACCGACCCCTCCCCGACCACCCACATATCCAGCCACCTATCCATCCAGCCCACCAAACGCATCCACTCACTGACCGATTTACCCCTACAACCCACCCAAAGCCACTCCACACACCACACCCAACAACTGTCCACCCCCCACCCTCTCCACCATTATTATTGTCCACCCACCCTGGCGATGCACCGAACTCCCACACCCACCATCTCAACCTCATTAACTCCACCCGCCCAACCAACTGAATCACACACACATACACACACACACACACACACACACACACACGAGAGAGAGAGAGAGAGAGAGAGAGAGAGAGAGAGAGAGAGAGAGAGAGAGAGAGAGAGAGAGAGAAACAAAATAAGCATAAAAAGACAGACAGACAGACAGACAGAAAAACACACACACACACACACACACACACACACACACACACACACACACACACACACACACACACACACACACACACACACACACACACACAGATACATGCACACACAAACATTGTTCCCCTGTTCAAGAAAGGAGATAAACAGAATCCACTCAACCATAGATCAGTATCTCTGACAAGCGTTGTATGCGAGGTACTAGAAATGCTATTGAGAAAAATTTAGGTAAACCAACTGCAATAATATAATATGAAAAGGGAAGGACAGTTCGGTTTTAGAAAAGGAAAATCATGTGTTACAAATCTATTAAGCTACTATGATACGGTTGCAGAAACACTACGGAAAAGGGAAGGATGGGTGGACGGTACCTATTTTGATATTATGGAAGCATTTGACAGAATATCGCACCAAAGACATTTATGGAAGCTGTACCATCAAGGAGGAATCCTAGGTAATCTGTTCTGTAGGATGCAGGATTTTCTCAGAAAAGGGAAATGAGAACAGTACTAAGCAGTAATTACTCATCATGGAGGGAAGTGACTAGCAGAGTTCCACATGGCTCAGTGATGGCACCAATTATGTTTTTAGTATATATTAATGATATAGGCTAGACAGGAACATTTGAGTGGGATGTTATCTAAGTATATTTGCCGATGACGCAAAAATACAAAGGAGAATTACAAATAGACTCTTGCAGAGAGCTACAAGAAGAATTAAACAACTTCATAAATAGAGCATTAGATGGCAAATGGAAGTCAATGTGGACAAATTGCCATGTAATTAAGTTTGGTAAAAGGAAAAGGACCAGATCGGGATTATAAGATAGGAAGTTCAACCCTACACATATCAGAAAAGGAGAAGGGACTAGGAGTGATTATCAATTACAGACTTTCTCCGGCAGACCACATCAGTGAGAAGGATTGAAAAGTGCACACACTGCTTGCTAATATGAGAATAGCATTCACATATGTAAATGAAGGCATGCCGAGAAAGATAATTACCTCATTCATCAGACCAACCCTCGAATTTGCATCAGTGGTCTGGAATCCTCATCTCAAAAAACACATAGGTAAGCCTGAAAAAGTACAATGGGCTGCTACAAGATGGGTACCAAGCTTAAAGGATCTAAGCTATGGAGAAAGACTAGAAAAACTGAACCTACCAATACTACAAGCGAGAAGGAAGAGGAAAAATGATGACGCTATATAAATACATCTTAGGGAAAGAAAGAATAGGCATCAATGAGATATAACCTATGAGGAAGCATCAGTAGGAGGACACTGAAAAAAAAAAAATACATAAAAAGAGGTAAGAAAGACGTAAGGAAATTCAGTTTCCCAAATAGGGCAATTATTGATCAGTGGAATGCGCTACCGAATGAAATAATGTGTGAATGAAACAATGAGGTTAATACATGGGACAGTACGAGCTTCACTCATTCCTGTAAAGATACAATTAGGTAAGAACAGATATATGCACACACACACACACACACACACACACACACACACACACACACACACACACACACACACACACACACACACACACACACACACACACACACACACACACACACGCACAGATGCGCAAGGGTGGGAAAGGAGAGAGGGAGGATTTGGGGACGGTGAAGGGGACGGATGAGATGTGGAAGTGTCTAGTACTGTTTTAACAGCAGCTTGCACAGTACACTGACTCGTATCTCCGACATACACCCTTTAATTCAGCTATATTATGGATGTATTTCCATTAGGATTCCGTGAAAGGCCATCCAAATGGGAATAGTTTTAATGAGCGAATACTTTAGTAAAATATTAAATATCATAACAATGCCAGTTTCAATATTACATGCTGTTCACACTGTTCAGTGATTATACAGTCAGCCATCAAACAGTAATTCGTAAGACGTGGGGCCAATCTTCCTCGGGGATAAACAACCACTGGGGATGATTAGTGAGTGAAGTTGTTGTGAACTACTCTCTCCCTGTGTGTGTGTGTGTGTGTGTGTGTGTGTGTGTGTTTTGTTTGTCTTAGGGCGAGTCCACAAGTGCTCTCGAGGAGTAGACTGTAGCACCAGTCGAGCAGGGCAGTACTCCCGAGGTGGATGGAAAGCTGATGACAGGGAGTGCTGGAGCTCCCGTTTCATCAGCCCTCAGGACAAGTTCCTGACCATCCCCCTTTGCTGAACTTTTTCAGTGTCTCAGTTACACAGAGAGTAGGCCAGCATGCTCTCCAGTACAAATTTCTCTAACTATCTACACCAAACTACATGCACAGTACACACTACACTTCCTTTTCCAAAATGCAAAAAATTATGGCGTCTCATCACCAAGCGTCGGAGTCCCCAAGGGGGGGGGACCATAAATGCCCCCACCATCCGCCCCTCTCCCGGTGACGACTCGAGGTGCCTGGAACCACTGTCTGACTCTCTTCTTCTTCATTTCTGCAACATTCGTGGCCTTTCCTCTAACTTTCGCTCTGTTGAGCACCACCTCTCCTCTAAACCTCACCTTCTTTTTCTAACTGAGACTCAGCTGTCTGAGGCAACTGACAGCAAACCCTTTTCTGTATCCTCCTACTTTCTCTATACTCATTTCAAAGCCAAAGGTGGCTGTTGTGTATATATATGCAACGACTTATCTTGCTCTCGTGTTCCTGAACTCGATTCTTCTGAATTCTCTACACTCTGGCTTCGGCTTTCCTGTCATTCTCTGACTAAATATATCTGTTCTGTTTACTTATCCCCTAATTCTACTGACTATCAAAAATTCTTCGACTATCTTACTTCTACGATGGAACACATTCTATCCATTTCTCCTTTCTCTGAAATCTCCATTCTAGAAGATTTCAATGTTCACCACCACCTTTGGCTCTCCTCTCCTTTCACTGATCCACCTGGTGAACAAGCCTACATCTTTTCTATCCTTAATGACCTAGAGCAGCTTGTACAGCACCCTACCCATATCCCTGACCGCCTTGAAGAGAGCTCCAACATACTTGACCTCTTCCTCACAACTAATCCTTCCGCTTACTCTGTTAATCTTTTCTCTCCGTTGGGCTCCTCCGATCACAACCTTATCACCTTAACCTGTTCTATCACCCCAGTACAGCCTGTGGACCCTCCAGGGAAACGTCGTCTGTGGCATTTTTGAGCCACGGACTGGGAGGCCCTCAGGCAGTACTTCTTTGATTTTCCCTGGAATGATTATTGCTTCCATGACCGTGAGCCATCTGAGTGTGCCTTGCGCATTACGGAGGTTATTCTCTCAGGCATGGAAGCATACATTCCTTTCTCATATCCTTTGACTAACGCAAGAAAGCCTTGGTTTAATCATGCTTGTTCTAATGCTGTCCGCAACAAGGAGAGGGCCTACAAAAGGTACTGGAGCCAACCCACCCCTGAATCACATCATCTTTACGTTTCTGCCCGGAATCGTGCTAAGTCTGTTCTTCGCTTTGCTAAAAATAATTTCATCTGTACTAAATGCTCTCAACTCTCCAACTCGAATTCTTCCCACTCCTTCTGGCACCTTGCCAAAAACCTTTCGAACAACTTTACCTCATCATCCTTCCCTCCTCTTTTCTACTCTGATGGTTCTGTAGCTATTTCTCCTACTGATAAAACAGATCTCTTCATACAGACTTTCTCCTCCAATTCCACCTTAGACGATTCTGGTGCTGTTCCTCCATCACTTCCCCCCTCTGACTTCCTCATGGCTGACATTAAAATGTCTTCAGGTGATGTATTTTCTGCCATCACTGACCTCAGTACTAACAAGGCATATGGGCCTGATGGGGTCCCTCATGTTGTTCTCAAGAACTGTGCTTCTGTGCTTACACCCTGCCTAGGCAAAACTCTTTCGCCTTTGTCTGTCAACTTGTACCTTTCCTTCTTGCTGGAAGTTTGCTCTCATTCAGCCAGTCCCAAAGAAAGGTGACCACTCCCAACCCTCCAACTATCGTCCAATTGTTTTAACGTCCTGTATTTCAAAAGTTTTCGAGTCAATTCTCAATAGAAAAATTTTAATGCATCTTTCCTATCACAACCTTCTTTCCGATCGTCAGTATGGGTTCTGTCAGGGACGCTCCACTGGCGATCTTCTCACCTACCTTGCAGACTCCTGGTCATCCTCCTTTCGGGACTTTGGCGAAAACTTTGCCATTGCACTTGACATCTCAAAGGCTTTTGATCGAGTCTGGCATAAATCTTTAATTTCCAAACTGCCCTCCTACGGTTTCTATTCTTCTATCTGTGCCTTCATCGCTAGCTTCCTTTCTGGTCGTTCTATAGCCACTATTGTAGACGGCCATCGTTCTTCTAGATCTATCAACAGTGGTGTTCCTCAGGGCTCTGTCCTATCACTAACTCTCTTCCTTTTATTCATCAATGATCTTCTAAGCTGTACATCTAACCCTATCCACTCATACGCTGATGACTCCACCCTTCACCTTTCCATTCGGTTCCGCAAACGCCCATCTCAACAGTTACTTCAACAAACAAGGGATGAGGCTATGGCACACCTAATGTCTGACTTAGCTCGTATCTCTGACTGGGGTAAAAATATTATGGTTGTTTTTAATGCATCTAAGACTCAGTTCTTACACCTATCAACCCGACAAAATCTTCCACAGGTATACCCACTAATGTTTAATAATATTCAGCTTAACCTGCGGCGTTCCGTCAACGTTCTTTAACGTCCACACGTTTTGTCACTGCCAATCCCGTCGACGTACATAAACGCGAATCAATTGCAAAGGTCCCTAATTTGCACAATTTTCAATTTTCGCGAGTGATTCTTGGTACGTATACACGTGACACCTTCCTCTACAGGATGCCAGGCAGGGACAATGCCTTACCCAGCATGACCTCCTCCCCCCCCTGCATGCCATTGTCTCAGCAATTCACCTGTTATCAGTGACCTGGCCAGTAAAGCCATGTCATGCCACAGTACGAAATTCAGGGCCAGAGTGATTCCCCAATCAATGACAATGTGGAGGACAAACTTTACATAGCATTAGAGGAAGAAACAGTCAGAAATGATGATCAGGTAATGTGGCAAAAAAAGGTCAGGTATGGTGATGAGTTAGTGAGTGAAACAATGCTTATAATCCCCATATTACTGCTTGAAAAACCAATATACTCTCGTACTACATATAAATTCGTACTAAGTAAATAAATAAATACCATTTATGAGTGGTGTGAAATAGTTATCCTCCCATAGAACTCGTTTTCTTTGGTGCCAGCCTGTTGGAAAACCCAGTAAGGTAAGGAGGTACTCCTACCTGTATCGAGTATTTTAAACCTCAGGTGAGCGATTTCTCTATGAATTTTCGATGTTTCTCACCAAAAGCGGAGGTTTGAGCCAAAAAAAAAAAAATTTCCAAAAATGGTCAGGATTGGGGGGAGTCAGTGGTGGAAAAGTGGTCGGGATGGGGCGGGTTAATCCTGCATCATCCTTGAAAATGCTTGGGGTTTCATTTACTCGGGACTTATCTTGGAAAGATCATATTACATCTCTTGTAAAATCTGCTTCCAAGAGATTGGGTGTGCTAAGCCGACTCCGCCCTTTCTTTACCCCTGCACAATTGTTGACTCTATACAGGGGTTTTATCCTCCCCTGTGTGGAGTACAACTCTCATGTGTGGGGAGGCTCCCCACATACAGCTCTTCTCAATAGGGTGGAGTCAAAGGCTTTTCGTCTCATTAACTCTCCTCCTCTTACTGACTCCCTTCAACCTCTGTCTCTTCGCCGCACTGTTGCATCTTTATCTCTTTTCTATCGCCACTTTAATGGTCACTGCTCCTCTGAACTGTCTGCTTGCATTCCTCCACCTCTGTGATGGATGCGTAGCACCCGTCTGGCAGCAAACTCTCATCCCTTTTCTGTCCAACTCTCTAATGCAAGAGTTAGCCGTTACTCCCAGTCTTTCATTTATGCAACAGGTCAGCTCTGGAACTGTCTCCCTCTGTCTGTATTTCCTGCTGCCTATGATCTCCAGTCTTTCAAACGCAGTGTGTCCAGACATCTCAAAATGATCGGATCTTGACTTTGGCTCTCTATTGTATTTTGTTTTCTTTGGAGGAAACTGTTACTACGGGCTCATGGCCTTTGGTTCCTTCTTCCTCGCATTAAAAAAAAAAAGTATATGTATATATTGGCAACACGGCAGGCAACATGTTCAGGAACATGTTTGCAGCAGTATTTGGACAGATGTATGCAAACATGTTTCAGTACAGCTTCGAACACTTGCTGGAGAGGCGATGGGATAAGTGTATCCATACCAGGCAGCTGAGATTTCATCATGATGTTGCCAACATGATCTGGACGCTTCTGTTCCCAACATGTTTGCAGCATGGTCGTTATAGTGTTGCTTACATGTTGCCAGCACATGTGCTCGAGCACATGTGTGGACGCGCCCTTACTGCGTCAGTCTGTGTGTGTGTGTGTGTATGTGTGTGTGTGTGTGTGTATGTGTGTGTGTGTGTGTGTGTGTGTGTGTGTGTGTGTGTGTGTGTGTGTGTGTGTGTGTATGAGATTCAGTTGGTTGGGTGGGTGGAGTTGATGAGGCTGAGTTGGTGGGTGTGGTAGTTCGGTGCATCGCCAGGGTGGGTGGATAGCGGTAATGGTGGAGAGGGTGCAGGGGGGAGACAGTTGTTGGGTGTGGTGTGTGGAGTGATTCTGGGTGGGTTATAGGAGTAAATGGGTTAGTGAGTGGATGCGTTTGGTGAGCTGGGTGGGTAGGTGGCTGGATATGTGGGTGATCGGGGAGGGATCTGTAAGTTAGGTTTGGATAAGGTGAGTTTGAATAAGTCGGGTTCAAATGAGTGAATAGGGTTGGGTAAGGAGGGTGGTTGGGCATGTGGATGGGCGGGTGGGTCTGTGGAAGGAGTGGGTGGACAGGATGGGTGAATGGGCAGGGTGAGGTGGGTGGGGAGTGTTCAAGGAAAGATGGGAGGGTTGAGTGGATGGATAAGATGGATGACATTGTTGGGTGAGTAGGGTGGGTGGAACCCGTGAGTGGAGAGGGTGGGTGGTAGGGGTCAGTGGGCAAGATAGGCTGTTGGGATGTGTGGACAGTGAGTCGCCAGGCTGAGTGGGCACCGTTGGTAGCCAGGGTGGCTAAGACGACTGCGTGGTCGGGATGATCTGAGTGGGTAGTTGGGTAGGGTGGCTGGATGGGTTCAGGGTGGAGAAGTGAATGAGTGAATGTGTTGGGTGGCATTGTTGGGTGACCTTCGTGTATGGCATTCGTAGGTTAGCAGGGTGGATAGCAGGGATCGGTGGACTGGGTGGGTGGCCGGGATGAGGTCGGTGGGTTGTGTTAGATGGGTAGGGTGGGTAGGTGGATGAGTAGGTGGGTGCATATGTGGCTGTCCTGATGACAAGGCAGGAGAGGGACTTATGTGGCCAAATAACTTTTGACTGTTACTTGGATTTTAGTCTATCGCTTAGAAAACGCTGGATAAATATTTCGAAACCAAACTCTTTAAATTAAGGTCATTGTACTGTAATCTGCTAAAACTCCGATATAATCACTTCTCATGGAACTGAAGATGGATTTATGCACTTGATAATGCACCTAACAGTGAGATAAATGAATGTAACATTACATGCGGTAAGATGTGAGAGTGAGCGAAGCTTCATATCTCCGATCCATTAGCCTAACAATTCAGTGTTTTGGTGGGGGTAGGGAGGGGAAGTTAGGGGGGGGTAGACATGTGCGATTAACCTGACCTCTGGTGGCAGATTACCCTGTATCACGAATTTCTGTCCGGAGGTGTACACTACAGCACACAGAGGTCTAACTCTAACCCTATCTGTCACGTTACCTTTGACTATAGTTGTTTTCAAAATATAATTCCATCATCGTTGGCCTCCCCCTAACTCTACCGCCAAGTTTCATCAAAATCGTTAAATAATTAAATTACCTTTCCATGTGACCTGGACCTTTGACCCACTGTTCATAAAAACATTAGATCAAGCCACTGACAGACCCTCCATCATTATAACAAGTTTTTTGGTAATCTGATCAAAACTGTTTGAGAAAAGATGGGCTACATGCCTATTAGGATGCTCACAGTGGTCTTGTCCAGAAGGATGCACACTGCATCACAGACCTGCTGGAGCCTCGGGATGTCTACCAGTTCGTCATCATCATCATCATCCTCTTCCTCCTCCCTTTTATCCTCGGTGCCCCCGTCAGTCACAGATTCCACAGTTTCCCAGTTGGACGTCGTATGGTACCCGGGATCTCCTTTGCCCACTTCCAGGATCTCCCTTGTCCACTTCCAGCCAATCGTGGATGGTGTCCTCAGTCACCTGTTCATCTGATGCTTCCATACACTGGGTAGGAAAGTCTTCAGCTTCGAAGCCGGTAAAGTCAGCAATGGTCTCTTCACCTCTGAGGATGTTGTTTTAATCATGATAAGCATGAGTGCAGAGAGTTCCCTCCAAGCCTGTGTCCAGATGTAAATCACAGACTTGAGGGAATACCATTTGAGGTTGGCCAATGTCCACTCCCCCAATACTGACGCGCCTTGGGCTGCCTCCTTCTTGTCCTCGAGCACAATGAGCACATCTTCCATAAATCTCTTCTGGTACACCCGTTTGGTTGCCGTGATAATAGCTTGGTCCAGTTCTGGCAAGAAAATGGAAACAATGATTTTCGCAGATATCCACGCGTTTGGAGTTCTGACAAATTCGCTCTGTCGTCTTGCACGCGATCGCCAAAATCTTTCTTTGGTATTATTCTGACCTCCCTGCTCTCTGGACTTATCCCAAACTAGTGCAAAGAGATTTACGTCAGTGTCTATTACCACTGTCATGAAAGAAACGAATAAAGGCACTGACAGACACATACAAACAGTACACAGTTCAACTTGAGAGAGAGAGAGAGAGAGAGAGAGAGAGAGAGAGAGAGAGAGAGAGAGAGGTGAAATGATTAGTAGGAGAGAATAAGAAGAGAGTGGATGAGGATTTTGGAAGGAATTTGAATGTAAAGTGGGGGGAATGAAAGGAAATGTTCTGGAAAGTGGTAGAGAATTAGACAGGGTGATAAAGAAGTTAGTAGGGGAATGAAAGATAAAAGTGGTAGATAGCTCGTGGGGAAGGGAGAAAAAGTGAACAGATGGAAAGAACATTTTGTGGAACTGTTAAACACAGAGGATGAAAATGATGAGAGAATAAGTGGCAGGGGAATGGCTGGAAGAAGGAAGGAGGTGAGAAGGGAGCAAGAAGCGGTGGCTCAATCGGTAGAGAGGTGGCCTGCAGTCCTAACGGATCCAGGTTCGAATCCCGGCTGGGGCAGGGAACAGTTTAAGGATTTGAATTTCATTAAATCAGGCTTTACTGATCTACCAGAAGACCCGCCGACATGTCGTAAAAATACCCACGCTAATACCAATACACCAGTCCTGTATGAGACAACCCTAGCATGTATTCAATATGGACGGTGGGTGTTAGCGCCGAAGTGGTGACATGTAGAGGTGTATGGTATGTAGGAGGACTGCTGGGCCTTGATAGCAAGCAGGCTGTGAAGCCTATGCCCAGAGTCGGACACATTAAAAAAAAAAAAAAAAAAAAAAAAAAAGATCAGTAGGGTGGAAGAAGTGGAAGGAAAGAATAAAGTAAAAATGGGGAAAGTCCCAGAAATTGACAGAGTGTGTCATGATATGATGAAGCATGGGGGATATATTGTAAAAGAATGGATGTGGAAGATGTGCAGCTTGGCCTGAGAGGAAGGTAAAGTCCTCGAGGATTGGAAGTCAGGTAAAATTATTCCCTTATACAAAGGGAAAGGGGAAAAAAGAAGTGTGTGGTAATCATAGGGACAATTGTCTTCTAAGTGTAACAGGAAAATATATGGCTGGATACTTTCTGACACAGTTAGGGAAGTAACAGAGGAATCAATCTGAGAAGAAGAGGAAGGTTTCTGGAAGGGAAGAGGTTTTGTACCCAGTATATCAGATATTCATCGTTTGGTCTTTAGTGGACAAGTTTCTAGAGAAAGGAACGAAGTGGTATGCAGCCTTCATGGATTAGGAGAAAGCATGTGACAGAGTGAATAGACAAGGGATGTGGAAAATACTAAGAATATAATTTATGGAGAAAATGGGAAGTTGTTGAATGCCGTGAAGTATGTGTATGAGGGTGTTAAGGCTGCAGTGCATGTGGATAATAAACTGAATGAATTTTTCCATCTGAATGTTTGATTGGAACAGGGATGTGTCTTGTCTCCATGGTTGTTCAGTCTGTATAAGGATGGGGTTATAAAAGAGATACAAGGTAGGGCAGTGGATGTCGGAGCTGCCCTAATGAGATAGGGCAGCGTTTGGAAACTTTCAGTATTGTTATTTGCAGATGATACTGTATTATTAAGTGAAGACGAAGGGGAAGTGCAAAGCTTGGTGAATGAGTTTGGGAGAGTGTGTTAGAAACGGACTCTAAAGGTGAATTTAGGGAAGAATAAATTATGGTCTTCGAGAGAAATGAAGTCACTGAATGTACAATAAGGTTGGATGATGAAGAAATGGAAAATGTGAGTGCATTAAAGTACTTGAGTAGTGTCATAAGTAAGTATGGAAGTTTGGAGGATGAAGTGCTTGAAATGGTACAAGATGGAAGAAAGGTTCCCGGTTCTTTGAAAACAAAAATAAAAATTGGGAAGTGAGCATGGAAGAAAAAAAGTCACTGCTTTACAGTACTGTGCTAGTGTCATAAAGACTTTGTAGTTACTTTTAGAGAAGTATATTTTAGACTTGTGGTCGAGCGGCTTTTATATCTTGTAGTAGTTTCCCCACCAGATGTCATGTAGTGACGGGAGAGGTAAAGAATAGTATGGGACTATTTTAATTTGTCTTGGAAATATTAAACAGGTATAAGAGTATAAGTCCCGGGTAGCTACCTCCCTGTCTCGCTATCTCTCTCTCTTTCTCTGTTCTAAGGCTAATCTCCGTCTCGACCTCTCTCTAGGGTCGCTTGTCTCCTTCTAAACTCTCTTTCCTAAAATCTGGTGTAGCAGGGGTTCCTCATGGTTACCAGATCTTTCTCACGAGAGGACTGCTGACAGCTAACTGCATCATCTCCTTACTGGCCGCTGTCGTCAGCTTTCCTCCGTGTAAGCATGTTTAGCGCTGCTCGATTCTCGCAGACACAACACCTTCTCATCATTTGACTTCCTGCTTCTATCTGTCTCTCTATCTATCTATCTATTATGGTTTGCAATTATAATATGGAGACCTACCACATTGCTCGGCCGCGCAAAAATGGCGTACCATCGACATTTAATAGTTATAATATATTAATACATACTACATACGCATTATAATGAACTTATAAGCTAAGTAAGTGAAATACATAATATTGTAAAGTAACATAATTGTATGAATATTGTATACATATATTATTCATAGTAAATAGTGATTATTCAGTAATATTACATTTAAACAAGTTGTATACATATTTGAATAAATGCAATGTTTGTTGTATAACACTTTGTAAGACGTGCATGTACAACAGACGTACGCATATAATTGTGCAATGGTAATACTGCTAGGTTATACATTACATATTTGAGTTATCGCTTTAGTAATGTCTAATATTTCATCTAACTTGTATGATGATACTGGTAATATAGAATTGTGCTATAATTGTATGACATAATATTGTACTAACATTGTGGTACTACATAATTGTAACATTTTATGAATTGTTACTAAATATTGTGTTAATGCATAATTGTGTTGGCCTTATAATTGTAGTTAAAGTTACATAAAAGTTACATCTTGTTAATGCAACTGTTACATAATTGACAAAGTGTAACATAATGCAATCGTTTGTCGTTACATAATTGTTACATATCGTTTGTAGGTACATAATTGTAGTTAGTGTAACATAATGCAATCGTTTGTCGTTACATAATTGTTACATATCGTTTGTAGGTACATAATTGTAGTTAGTGTAACATAATGCAATCGTTTGTCGTTACATAATTGTTACATATCGTTTGTAGGTACATAATTGTAGTTAGTGTAACATAATGCAATCGTTTGTCGTTACATAATTGTTACATATCGTTTGTAGTTACATAATTGTAGTTAAAGTTACATGAAAGTTACATCTTGTTAATGCAACTGTCACATAAATTGGTACATATTGTTTGTAGTTACATAATTATAATATGGAGTAACATAATTTTAATAACTGCAGTCCTAACATATGCTGCGGTCGATGATAGTGATGATGTGTCGTGCCACTTGTTTGTGGAGACAACAATTTGCTTTTTTGTTTGTAGTTTATGTGGTATTTTGACTTATGTAGTAACACTTACACTTATTTTCATTTGTTTGTTATGTGATCTTACTCTATTTCTCTTTTTCCTTTCTTACTTTTTTTTTTTCTTTCTTTTTTTTTTTTTTTTTTGTATGTATTGATTTTCTATAGTTTGTTTCTCTTTGCTTGTGTACGCTTTTTCCATGTTGTTCATGGTTATATAATTGCTGACTAATTTCCTTGAGATACTTTTTTAAAGTTTAGTTTATATTGCACAGATACTACTGAAAACGATATTATATAGTCCCATATTTTGTTATTTTATATAAAAAATATATACACTATATACAGTATTAACTATACACACTGATTCGTTGTTCACCTGTACCTATCGTGAGCAATATATGTGTCAGCACTGTGTGGAAATCATTGTCTTCACGACTGTGTTGAAGATGTTCACTCTTGCTAACGGCATTTGTGTTGGCCATTTTTTTTTTTTTCTCTCTAGTTTACCTTGTAACTTAATTTGTCTGTTTCCACTAGGTAGCTTTAATTAATAAATGTTTAATATAGTTCTTTTAATTGCTCACTGAGTAACTGTGATTGGATATTTTCTTTATTACTTTGTAGATGTACTAATGTATAGTTGTATATATGAAACACGTATTTTATGTAGGTATAAATGGTAACACTCGTTGGTAGTAAATAAATGTTATAATAAATGAATGAATATATACAGTGTAGAATATTTATTGTTGGTGATTATTTAGTATTTGAGTTATGCAGATAATTGAAGTAAGTATGTGTATTTAAACTGTAACTATACAACACGTTTTATATGTTTGTGCAGAAGCTTATTGTCTATCACTGTGTATTGTATAAATGAAGTAACTATGTAACTCACTAATTTTTACCGTGGTGGGAAAATGGTGTGAGTGGTGTTGCACGTGGTGATAGCGTTGTCCTTCGCGGGTTGATTGGCGTGTTGTCGTCTCAGCACATGGTGACGTCGGCTTCCCACACTGGTAGCTGTGGTGAGTGAATGAGTAGCGACGAGTAACTTGAGTGAAGACGGGTGAGTAAGACGAGTTGTGAATATGGACTTGGTGTTTTGCTGCGTGTCGTGACCTCTGGGTCAGGCGTAGGCGTTGGGGGTTGGGTGGATGTAGCAGAAAGAGGAGGGTGAGGTCTGGTGGTTATGAGTTGTGAGTCGTCTCTCACTCTCCGTTTGTTTGTTTGTTTGTTTGTTTGTTTTCTTTCTTTCTTGATGTATTCTTGGTCCTTTTTTTCTTGTGATTTACTCGTTGTAGGATGAAGACTGCCGCTTCTTGTAGGTGCGTGTAGAAGATTATACAGACGACGTAGAGTTGTTAATTGTAGTTGATTGTAGATGGTTGTAGTTCGCTTATTCGTCGTAGACTTGTAGACTATTTGCACTGTAGGCTGTATTTTGTAGGATTCAATGTAGAACTGAAGCTAATCTTGTAGTCTCGGTTGCTTTTGTAGAAATTTGCTTTTAATTCGGAGACGATGTCCGCAGATCTGCTGGTTTTGTCGTTAAGCTACTTGCAAGGCGTCGAGTGATCTCTTGACCTCTGCATCAGCGTAATGATCTGGGAGACGGAGGGGGCAGGATGGAGAGAATACTGTCAGGAGCTGATGTTGTTGGTTGTTTTCAATCTTGATATTTTGTAGGAATTTAATGTTGATTCGTAGACGAGGTTCGTATACTTTCGCTGCTACCAAATGTCATAAAGACTTTGTATCATAAAGCAGCGACTTTGTATTTGCTTGTAGAGGCGTATATTTTAGACTTGTGGTCGAGCGGCTTTTATATCTTGTAGTAGTTTCCCCACCAGATGTCATGTAGTGACGGGAGAGGTAAAGAATAGTATGGGACTATTTTAATTTGTCTTGGAAATATTAAACAGGTATAAGAGTATAAGTCCCGGGTAGCTACCTCCCTGTCTCGCTATCTCTCTCTCTTTCTCTGTTCTAAGGCTAATCTCCGTCTCGACCTCTCTCTAGGGTCGCTTGTCTCCTTCTAAACTCTCTTTCCTAAAATCTGGTGTAGCAGGGGTTCCTCATGGTTACCAGATCTTTCTCACGAGAGGACTGCTGACAGCTAACTGCATCATCTCCTTACTGGCCGCTGTCGTCAGCTTTCCTCCGTGTAAGCATGTTTAGCGCTGCTCGATTCTCGCAGACACAACACCTTCTCATCATTTGACTTCCTGCTTCTATCTGTCTCTCTCTCTATCTATCTATTATGGTTTGCAATTATAATTTGGAGACCTACCACACTAGCTCTAAATTTTGGAAGTGAAGCTTAGACCTTGTACGAAGGACAAAAGTCAAGAGTGAGAACAGTGGAAATGAGTTATGCGAGAAGAGCATGAGGAGTTTCATGGAGAGACAGATTGACGATTCAGGAAGTGAAGGGGCGTTGTGGTGTGGATGTGGATGTGATAAAAAACTTTAGGAGAAATGTACTGAGGTGATTTTACCATGTGGGGAGAATGTAGAGCGAGAGACCAAAGAGGAAAATGTATGTGAGTGAGGTGCAGGAGGGGAAAGGGAGGAGAAGGCCGAGGATGAGATGGAGGGATGGAGTGAAGAGGTATATGAGAGAGGGATGTGTGATCTTGGGGGAGGGTAGTGAAATGGCGGTAGAAAGGGCGACATGGAGGCGATTTGTTTGTGGCTACCCCTTAAGGGATTGAGGAGTCTAGAAATAAAACAAATGAATATATATATATATATATATATATATATATATATATATATATATATATATATATATATATACAGACAGGAAGATGAAATACATATGCACACATAAACAGATACAGACAGGTAGACAGACAGATAGAAATATAAACACATGGATAGAGAGATGGATAAAATCATTCAAAATTTGTTGAAGGAATTTCCCACTCTTGTTTTCGTGAAAAAGGAAGCACTGCCTTGTTTTAAGGATCATGTAAAATTAATTCTGAATGTGTATTTAAAAATGTGGTTTTCATCTTTGCGTTAACCACTTCATTCCGATAAGGTATACTGTATTCCATATTTTGCTGCAGGCAGACGTTATAGTTCAGCTTTGGAGAGACTCTTCGAAGTGAAGTACTATGATATACTCCTCATTAACTTCTTCACTACTAGAGGTGTGTAAAATTTTTCATGAAATCGTCTAATGATAGCAAGATATAATCATGTGTGTAATAATGTGTCATCAAACTGAAGCCTTTAAAAAGAGAACTATTTATTCATTCACTTTTTGGGAAATAAGTGTTTCTGAGATTCTTAGAAATGTCTGTCTCACTTCTTTTTTTCTCCCTACACTCCTTGACTGGCACTCCATTACCAAGACCAAACACTCAGCCACTTCACGCCCTTCCTTTCTCACTTCTCTCCTTCACTCCTCTTTCTCCCTTTCTTTCTTCTTTCCGTTCCCCATTCCCTTTTCCTTGTCTTCACAGCATTCACTCTGTTTCCCTGCCTTCTTCTCTCCATCTCTCAGTCCATACTCTCCTTCCTCCATGTTCCCTCTTCTTCTCTTTCTCCTTCATTTCTCCATTGTCGTTCTTTTTTTTATCGACTATGCATCTTCCTTCATGTACTTTTC
The DNA here is from genome assembly GCF_032717465.1 of Coenobita brevimanus. Taxonomy (NCBI): domain Eukaryota; kingdom Metazoa; phylum Arthropoda; class Malacostraca; order Decapoda; family Coenobitidae; genus Coenobita; species Coenobita brevimanus. The sequence goes on along the minus strand of NC_136983.1, from coordinate 7,329,844 downwards.
CTTTCCCTTCATTTTAGTCCTCTCTCTCTTCTTCCTCCCTGCTTCTATCCTCCCTTCTTAGTGTCCCAGTTACTGCTCCTTTAGCGTCGTTTTCCTCCTCCCTCCCTACCTCCTCCCATCCCTCAGCCCGTTACTCCTTCACTTCCACTCTTCTAATCCTCTTCATTACCTGCTCTTCCTTCTTTCTTCTCTCCCCCTCCTACTCCTTTCCTCACCTTCTCTTTCTCGACTCCCTTCCTCTTTCCCGGCTTCCACGCCCTTTACTGTTCCCTGTCAGCCTCCCCGTCCCCTACGCCCTCTATCCCTCGCCCTAAGCCTTTCTTCAACCCTCTTCCCTCTTTTCTTTTTTGCCATTTTCCCCTTACTCCTCCTTCTTCTTCCATCCTCAATCCCTTATCCTTACTATCCTCTCTCCTTCCTCCCTGCCCCTTCCGGTTTATCTGTTTTCTCTCTACTTCCTCCTTCCCTCTCCTCTCCTTTACTACATATTTTATATCCCCTCTTCCCTTCTTCTTTTGGTCCCTTTAGTCCCCCCTCGCTTCTTGTGTCATCGCTTCCCTCCCCCTTCCTCTTTTATATTCCATATCCTCCTCTTCGCGTTCTGCTTCTTCACTTTCTTCTCCACATGCTCTCTCTCACATTCTCTCCTCTTTTCACCATTCCTTTCTCAGCTCTTCCTCCAACTCCTCTTTTCTCCCTTTCTTTCGCCTCTTCCTCCCTATCCCTAAATCCTCTCTTCCATCCTCTCCCTATTTCCCTTTTTGCACTTTTCATCCCACGCTCCCTCCCCTCCTATCACCCCTCACTCCTTTCACCGCCACCCCACTACCTCTTTTGCTTCGGTCGACATTAACTGCTGTTTAAATGTCAGGTGGGGATCAGCTCAGGTAAGCCTGCTCTAATCCACCTCCTTCATCTCCGTCAATTTAATTTTTCATGAACTCAAAAATTTTATGCCATGATTATAGTATTTCCTCTCCCTCTCTCCCTACCTTTTCCCCATCCCTCCTTCCCTTTTCTCTCCTTTCTATAATCCTACATACCCACCTCCTCCTACGATCCTCTCCTCTCTCTCCGCTCCTTTCTTGTTCCAGAAACCTACGCTAGCCTAACGCTGCTTACCATAACCTAACATAATCTTACCTTATTAAATATTCTTTTCCGTTCTGTCTTTTTCTCTTCGCTGTTCTGCGCTATTATCTTCTTCTCTACACTATGCTATCTTCTTATCTACCGTGCTCTATTCTGCTTAATATACTCTTCTCTGCTCCACTTTCTTCTGCTCTGCTTTAGTCGAATCGACTCTGCTTCACTCCACTCTGCACTGCCTTACTCACTTCTGTACTTTGCTCTACGCTACTGTGATTTACTCTGTTTTCTTCCACTCTGTTACGCTACTGTGATTTACTCTGTTTTCTTCCACTCTGTTACGCTACTGTGATTTACTTTGTTTTCTTCCACTCTGTCCTAACTCTTTCTTTTCATTCATCCATTCCGCCCTCCCTCTCTCGTCCCTGCCCTTTATTTCGTACCTCCTCTGCTACTGTCTCCTCTTTCCATATACCCCTGCCCTCTCATTTTGTCTCATTTCTCTTTTAACCCTAACATAGCTTAGTCTTACCTAAGTAACCTAACTTAATCAACCTACTCTAGTTTGATATAATTTAGCCTTATTTCTTCCTCCTCTATAATATTCAACCACTCTTTCCAGCCACCCCATTGTCACTTTCCCCATACACAACATATAAGGCTTGTAACAGTGTCCATCAGGGCCAACTCAGGTAAACCCGCTCACAGTTCACCTCCCTTCACTCCATCGATTTTGCTTTCTGATATTCAAACTTTATCCTGCCACGAATAAAATGAAAATCTCCTTTTGCCACCTCACTCTGTCACACTTCCTACTAAAATGTTCCTTGGTATCCCTCTTTCTGTCTTTGCTTCCTTGTTTCCATTCTGCTTCCTCCATATCTCATATCCCAGTATACTGATTGTTCTCACTCTTTCCATACCAACACTTGTTTTCAAGTAAGCTATGCTAAGCTAAGCTAAACTAACTTAACCTGACCTAACCTTATCCTTCCTTACCTAACCATGCTCACCTAACCTAACATGGACCAGCAATAGCAATACCAGCAACCTGAATCAGTCCTACGGGATAAAAGCTTCTCCCAGCTTTTTCTTCTTGAACATGACGGGTGTTACCCTGTTACATCCAGATCCAGCAGGACTCCGAATCCCATCTTCCCATCTTGTCATTTGTATTCCTCTCCATTTTATTCCTTTTCTGAGCTGTTACTTAGTTGCCATGGTTCTTTATCTGTTGTTTGTTCTTCAAGGGATGTGACCTTGAAATTTTTTATTTCTGATGATCCTGATTATGTTTCTTGGTCAGCTTCATGTTGTTAGTTTTGTCTGTTCCGTTATACAGGAAGGTTCCCCCTCTCCTACCTTTCCATGTGGCACTTAATGCAATCTTTACCATGCCTCTCTGGGTTCTCTTAAGTTTTGTAAGATTCTTCGATTCCGATCCATACGTTAGAGCAGGAAAGCCACATCAGTTATATATTGGTCTCTCATGACATCGCCAGTTGCTTATCCTTCATGTAGTTAGTTTACCCAGATGCCCACCATCCCACTCCTGTTCTTTGCTTGATTTCACTATGATGAGTTGGGTCTGCCTGAATTGCCTACTTTAGATATATGTATTCCTTAAGACATAATTATTCATCTTCTACTAACACAGTAGTGAAAGGCAATAAACATGTCTGTTAAACATGATTTTCATCTTCTCCATTTTTATTTTCAAGTCCACCTCCAGATTCTCTCTCTTAACCACTGTTGTCCGTTCATGGGGGGAGGCGGTGGCTGAATCGGTAGAGAGGCGGCCTGCAGCCCTAACGGACCCAGGATCGAATCCCGACTGGGTCAGGGAACAGTTTAAGGATTTGAATTTCCTAAAAAACAGACTTTTCTGATCTACCAGATGACTCGCCGACATGTCGTAAAAATACCCCCTCTAATACCAATACACCAGTCCTATATGAGACAGCCCTAGCATGTATTCAGCATGGATGGTGATGCGTTAGCGCCGAAGTGGTGACATGTGGAGGTGTAGGAGGACTACTGGGCCTTGGGATAGGTCACTGCCCCCGAGAAATAGGCCCTGAAGCCTTTGCCCAGAGTCGGACACGTAAATATATATAAAATATATATATATATATATATATATATATATATATATATATATATATATATATATAGGTCCCGGAACTCAAAGAGCTCAATGTCGTGAGCAAACTGAAGGTTGTTAAAAGTATTGTAAATTTCTTTGTTTCCAATTATCTTTAACTGAAAATGTCCTCTAGCCATGCAGTGAATAGCCTGGGGAGAACAGTCTCTCCTTGTCGAAGACCACTTTTCAATGGTATTTTCTGGTTATCTTTATGTGTTAGTAGTGCTGTCTCTATGAATATCTTCTAGTACCTCAGAGTTGGCTTCTTTTACATCTTACCTTCCAATTGTCTAGCATCAATGCCACAGTTTCAAATTAGTTAAATGCCTTCTCATAATCAATACATACCGTGCACAAAAATTAAATGTTTCGTACATTCTGAAGTTTTCTCAGTCACATGAATAACTGCTTGAATATGGCCTGCTGTCGAGTAACTATTATGAAATCCGGATTGTTCTTTGCCTAGTTTACATTTATGGTAAAACTGATTCGATTTGTTAGGAATTTAGTTTTTGAAATGTGCACAACAGCGTAAAGAATCATTTCACTTTAATTCCTTGTCGGTTATGTCTCCTATGTGTGGGGGGTGAGGGTGCGCAGTGTGAGTGAATAAGATAACCCAGTTTTTGTCCGATTTTAACGAAAACTGGAGGAAAGGTTGCTAGACAGCCAAATGTTTGTCATTGTCTTTGAGAATAATTGGTCAAAGGTCAAGGTAGGACTAGTTCGTACTTTGACCTAACGAAATTAACAACAGTTTTTTTAATCCAATTTTGACTAAATATGGTGGAAAGGATGATGGTTAGAAGAGAATATTGGAGTTGGATTTTGTGAGCAATCTGTCAAAAGTGAATGTCACAACCCCTACTTTCCTTTATGGATCACTTTTTACCATGGGTCAACTTCCCCTTGGACTTTTTGAAGATGGATCTGTTTTCCCTCAGAGACCTACTTTCACCACTGCACCCATTTTCCACCATTGATCTATTTTCCAATTAAATCTATTTTTCCCAAAGAACCATTTTCCATCGTGTATCTATTTATCCTTAGGGGACCTATTTCCACCCCACGGGGAAGCACTGAACTTCTACATGAACCTATTTTCTCCAATGGACCTATTTCCTACAAGGAGGTATTTTCGACAATTGGTCTTACATTTCCACTTGGGCTGATTCTCTCAAGGACTTTTTTTATTCTGACATTTTTCCACATAAACCTATTCCCCCTAGGGTCATTTCCTCAACTGGACTTACTCCACATGGATTTACTTTTCCACATGAACCTACTCTCCATGGACTTATTGTACCACATGAACCTTTTCCCCATGGACTTATTTTCCATGATCCACCCTCTCACACACCTTACCCCACCCACCCACCCATCCCAGCCTAACAATCTACACAACCCATCTACTCACCACACCCACACATCCATCCATACCAGCCCTGACCATCCACTAACCTTTTCAGCCACTCCCTAATCCTCTCCAAACACCTGCCAACCAAACTCTACCAACTCTATGACTCAACAACTTTACACAGACACACACACAGACACAGACACACACACACACACACACACACACACACACACACACACACACACACACACACACACACACACACACACACACACACACACACACACACACACATACACGAGCGTGCGCATTCACACTCACACGCACGTACGCACAAATACAAAGAGAGAGAGAGAGAGAGAGAGAGAGAGAGATTACATCTTTTCTGATTCGTAATGTTGGAGAGGAAAATATAATTCGTAACATATTCGCTGGTAGCGGTTTATGGGAGGGCATTGTGTGTGGCGGAGGGAGAATGGATTATTCAAACTATTTTATATGTACACCATAATTATATTTCCTTCCATATAAATGTCCATATGCTAATTATGTAAGCCTAAAGAACGATTTATATTTATCCATTAAGATAATATGGTATATGACGTTTATTTATTTATTTATTTACGAACACAGTAATTAAACTCGTTATTAAAAGCTTTTGTGACTATCTTAAAAATAGCTAAATAGTTGGAAAAGCATTTAGTTTTATGACTGATGAGGTATATGACAAGGCGTGTGATGGATGAGTACCCTGGTGTGTGATCGATGAGGCAAGTGGCGTGTGATGAATAAGGGTGTGGCCTGTGGTGGGTCAAGGGTGTGGTGGGTGGTGCATGAAAGGTATGGTGTGTGGTGGGTGTGTGATGTGGCGCGTGTTGGATGTTGGATGTGGCCTGTGGTGGATGAAGGTTGAGGCGTGTAATGTAGAAGGGGTGTGGTGGATGAGGGTGTGACGTAGTGGATGAGGGGTGTGGTTGATGAGGGATGTAGTGTGTGGTGGACCAGGCGGGTGGTAGATGAAGGGTGTGGCGAATTAGGGGTGTGGTGGATGAAGGGTGTGGCGGATGAAGGGTGTGATGGATGATATGTGTGGAGTGGTGGATGAGTGGTGTATAAGTGGCAGATCAGGAATATGTTGTGATGGAATATGTGTGTACGATGGATGTGAGGTTTGGTATGTGGTCGATGAGGGGTGTGGTGTATGGCAGATAATGGTTATTGTGTGTGTGGTGGATGATGGGTGTGATGTGTAGTGGATGTGGGGTATTGTATGGTGGATGAGGGATGTTGTGGATGAGGGGTGTGCATGTGGTGGATGAGGTGTAGCGTGTGGACAATAAGTGGTGTGACATGTGGTGGATGAGGGTGTGGCGTGTTGTGGAAGGGGCTGTTGTGTGGGGAATGGAGAGTGTAATTTGTGGCGGATGAGAGGTGTGATGGATGAAGGGTGTGGTGTATGGTGGATGAGGTTTGTGGCGGTTGAGGGGTGTGGTTGATAAAGGTTTCGATGTGTGGTTAGTGAGGGATGTAAAGTGAGAAGGTTGGGAATGTAGCGGATGAATGGTGTGGTGTCTGGTGGACGGGGGGTGTGACGGATGAGGCGTGTGGTGGATGTGGGGTGTGGTGGGTTCGGGGTGTGGTGCATGAAGGTTGTTGCGTGTGGGGAATGAGGGGTGTGGTGCGTGGTGATTAAGGGATGTGGCGGATGAGGGGTGTGGTAGAAGAATGAAGTGGTGTGTGGTGGATGAGGGATGCGGTGGATGAGGGGAGTCATGTGTGGTGAATGAGAGGTATGGTGGTTGAGGGTTATGATGGGTGAGGGGTTTGGTGTTTGGTGGATGAGTGGTGTGACAGATGAGGGTATCGGTCTTATGGACGATGGATGGTTGTGTGGTAGAACAGTATGACATGTGATTAATTAAGGATGTGTGGTGGGTGAGGGGTGAAGTATGTGCTGGATAAGGGATTTAGTGTGTGGTGGATCAGAGGTGTGGTGTGTGGTGGTTGAGGGATGTGGTTTGTGATGGATGTGGGGCGCGGTGTATGGTGGATGAGGGGTGTGGTGGACGAGGGGCTCATGGCTGGATATAACAGACTGGTGTCAGCTGGAAGAGCATGTTAAAGATGGTGTCACCGTGAGAAAGTTATTACAGTTATAGAGTTGATATCGACATGAAGTATAAGAGTTTAAGATATCTGTAAAATGATATAATACTAGTACTCTGTGCAATAGCAGGGATGATATACAGGAAGGTCGGAGAAAGCTTTTTATCAGTTTACTACGATGACACAATATTTACTTAATGCCACGTCGAAGCCTTATGTGAGGAAGAACCTTTCAAAGAATGTCATCATTGAACAATATCCGTTGTGACCCCTGGCGATTTCACGTAAATCACAGGGGACATATCACAGCAAAGGGACTGATCAAGTAAATGTGTGTGTATTGTTGGCTGATCGGTGAAGATGGTGCGCATCCAGTGCACCTGCAAGCCCCGCATGATTGCTTTCCTTTCACCTGCTCGTCTCCCTGCCGCTCCAGACTTTCAGCACTTCACCTCTTGCCAGCATCGCCAGCCTACATATTTACATTACAGTTGAGGAAAAGTGACATTTATAGGTTTTGTCTTGACTCATAAGCCTATTTAACACTTGACGACGAGACTATAGTGAATGTTATTGTTGAAAAAGAACTAATAATTAAATAAGCGGCACATTATTAAATAGCTTTTAATTGCTATGGAATCATCGTTAATCCGGAAATTGGTTATGATTGTTGGTAAAAAGGAACCCTACCTCGCCTTCTCACCTTCTAAATACCTTCATCTCCGTGACAGGGAGGGTATGAAAAAGACCTTATAGAATCTTTACGTATATCTAGTTCTTCCCACAAAGAAAACTAAATCTAAATTACGACAGGGAATCAATCATAAGTAAGTACCAGTTATCATTGTCTAGTAGGTGCTGGCGTGATGCAGGGGTCATGGCTATCATATTATCGAGTTGGTGTTGCTACCACACTTTATTTTATTCTTTATTATTCTTTTTATTGTGTTTACCAGAAAGAGTTCTTTCATATCAAAGGGGTAAATGTTGACTTCAGCTTTCCCCACCACTATGAACAGTCTCCCCTAACGCGAATAATGTGAAATAGTGACAGGTGGAATGAAGACTGGCTTGTACCGGCTTTGACCTTTGTAATATACAACTACACTCGCCACATCTGTATCTATCAACTTCTCTGTCTGTCTGTCTATCTATCTATTAATTTATCTATCTATCTATCTATACATATATCTATATATAAAAGTATGTATATATGTACATATATATACAAATATATATATTTATATACTTATATATACATATATAATTATATATACTTACACACACACACACACACATATATATATATATATATATATATATATATATATATATATATATATATATATATATATATATATATATACCCTTTCACCACGAGGCGTCATTGCTGGGCTGAGTAAAATCGTCTGGCGTTCATAAGAAAGAAAAAATCGTCCTGACAGCGAAGAAATCAGTATAGTTGGATCTTATTATTTATTTATTTATTTTTTTTTTTTGTCAGACGTGTTATGAGTTTAGAGCTCTGAGGAAGGCAGAAAATATAAAAATAATCGTTCTGAAGGGGTTAAATATATATATGTAATCTGTGTGTTTGTGTGTGTGTTATCTATACTTATCTATCTATTTATTATCTATCTATCTATCTATATACAGAGAGAGAGAGAGAGAGAGAGAGAGAGAGAGAGAGCAGTTATTCTATATAACCAATTACGTCAAACCAACAGACAACCTGCATTTATACTGTACACGTAACCGATTAATTATTTCATATTTTCATATTTTTATGCACAGATGAGAAATATCTCACTCAGCCGCTGTAACGTAGGAAAATGGAAGCCCTTGCTCGTTTCGGCACAATAGTCATATTATGGGTATACAATTACTGACAATATGTACTATTATTGCACTTTGTAGTACGGTAATTGAATTATGAAACTCGTGTATAACAGTGCAATAAATTTCATGGACTGTGAAGGCCTCATTACTGGGTTTTGAGTAGAACTTCTAGACTACTTCGGTGTTTATCGTTATGGAATAGTATATACGCCCCCAGGTGTACAAGAAAGGATTGCTGCCTTGAGGAAGAGTTGATAGGGGGTAAACCAACTCAGCCTGAAGATGTCTCTTTCATATTATTTTTACCCTCATGATTTTTTTTTTTAAACCCTTGAACATACTCAGCGAAATACAGGTGTTAAACAAACCACTAAATACTCCACAAAATGCGAGAAACATTTCCATTGTTGAATAAAATCTTCCGGTAGGATATAACAACAAGAATAATGCTTAAAAGGTTACACGGATTCAAAGTTTTTAAAGCAGAAGTCACGGCCACCGGAGATGGTATTAGACAGGCTACTATGAATGTGTAACCCCTTCAACACCATGACGTAGGCCTACTTGGATATTTTATTCTTGCTTTAACCATGTGATTTTATTTGGCATAGGAGAGTCTCTAATGGTAAAGTGTTAATGAAAGCTGTATGTGGATGCTCCAGACGGAAAATTGTATCTTAATCTAAATAATATTGTCCGAGGATGGTAAAATTTAACTGAAAATTATGTTTTTTTTGGGGGGATCGTTACGTCCGTCATTAACAGAACGTATCCAATTTTTATTCTTACAAATTCGGAAGATGTTAATCACTTTTGGCAGGACAGTTCCAACTGCAAGGTTGGGATATACCTTTTACTTTCCCACTTCACTGCAACAAATTTCTCGTAAACTGATGATCATGCAATTTTCATGGGATTTTGTTCGAATGAAGAGAGGCTGGTGAACTGGGGAGTTATAAGGTAGGTTTCATTAGCCCCTTCAGCTCTAACAGATTATCGTAAATTTTATCAAATAGTCTTCTCGTTGGTCATAACAAACTTTAAAAAGCGTCCTTGGGTTAAATGAGTGAAAAGGGCATTATGGTTGGATCAGACAGCACTCCAGAACATCTGGAGGGTCATCACCGGAAAGGGGTCCATTAGTCGACACATCTCCCCGTCTCTCAATGGCAAGCTCAAGTGGCATGGCAGATGAACTTGGTTTATGTAAATTTACAGGAGTTTTTCTTTTATTATATGCTCTTGGTGTTCCCCTTCTGTTTACCGTTTATTGTTACCGTTCTTTTTACCAACGTTCGTTGATATGGCCTCACGGCTCACACCATTATTTCAGGGCGGATTGGCAAGAAAATTACAATCCTTGTATTGTTACCGAACCTTGTATCTCGAGACACATTTTTAAGGCAACGTAAAAAGGCGAGAGATGAACCACAAAAGGCGCGGTCGGAACCAACAAAAGCCAAAACAACCATCCTAATAAATTAACTTGTTATTGGCTTCGAACATGGTTATGGTACGAGACAAGTTCAATTTCAATATTCCCTGCATCATGTTTGTTCTGTGATACTTTTGTATGAGCTGCCTTACAAATCCATGCAATGGAAAGAAAAGTTATATAAATAAAGCTTATTTTGCATTGACTAAAAACATTGAATAGTATCTTGGGGTGAGATTGATGAACACACTTATGATCATCTCCCTTTTATAACTTTGATCTGTGTTTGCATGAAGAGCAAGGCCGGTGCACCAGCTTCCCATGACTTGCTGGAAAAGAAAAAAAAAAAAAAAAAGCTCCTGAGATTGAGGTTAAAGTAATTATCAAACATATTTTACCTTTTTGCAAGAAGCACAAAGAAAGGAGAATAAATATCTTTTTTCTGTGTCTCTATTTCTTCTTGCGAAAGAACTCATAATTGCCGGAAGGAATTGAGGAAGTTTGCTTGTGAATTCTTGAAAAATGGTGTTTTTTGTAATCAACTATTACTTGTACAAGAGATGTTCGGGGATCCTGATATCATTTCCGTATTGCATGCTAAACTGTGCTTAAGATACAATGATGACGTACAAATTCTTATTGTTTTAATACTTCACAAATCCTCCAACACTAGAGGAATTAACAAGACAAGGAATGTAATTAGGCAATTAGAAATCTTCATTGTGTATTGTAGCACCTTCAGTCAGATGACGTATTTTTTTTTTTTTAATACTTGCTACCTCCGGATGGTTTTGTTCGCTTTGAAGAAACAGTTTGTAGTTACGGGTTAGAAACAGTCCCTATTAATCCTTTGTGATCTGATTTCTCTCCTTATTTTGGATATAATCGTCAGGAGACAGCGAGAACAAAGCAAACAGAGCGTCGTCATAAGTAGTTAATGCCCGCTGCACCACATCATCATGTTTCTCTCCACACACACTCTCAGTGCCCATGACCCCCCCCCACACACACACACACAAACACCACGCGCGCGCGCATCGACCAAAAAAAAAATAGTTGTTTATCAGTGTTCGTTGCTCAATTTGTCCAGTGATGCTAAAGCGCATATAGCAACACTGTTTTACACTGAAGTAAACTTGGAAACAAAAATATAGTGGTAGGAGATGCTGACAAGTTAATGTTTAAACAAGGAAAAACATTCACTCAGTTGTTTACCCCTTTTACATTTCACATTTGCTGGCTAATATCCCTATTCTGAGAGAGGCATTGTATGTTTTTCTGGCTATAAATGACATAATGCGTCAGGCAGGAAAATGACGGATTTGCCATGAGTGCAAAGTATACGCTGTAAAATAGCAGACAAACTATTTTCCCTGCCTATTTAATAATGCCTCATGCTTTTCCACCCTGCACATTCAGAGTTGTCAGTTCATGCTTTCTCTGATATGTGAACCCCCGTCATGATGAAGACACTCTCTGAACTACTCGTTGTTGAAGGAGGGAGCCGTGGGGGATGTCCAGGGACACTACGCAGAGTGGGAGAGTTGGGGGGAAGGGGCAGAGTGAGGGAGGGAGTGAAGGGATAAGGAACATCAGCTTTGGTAAAGAGCTTAAGAAGGGAGGGAGAACCAATAAGTAAGAAAAGGAATCTGAAAATAGAGGTGAACGAAGCAGTGCAACTCAGTATTACACGCTCGACTACGTAAGATGAATGCATCATCGATATTTGCTATTGAAAAGTTCTCAACAGATAGGTCGACGTGCAGTCTCTTGTCTGTGGTACAGACTGCTCAGTCAACTCTGAAACATGATGAGCCCCCAGACAGTTATGCAATTTGTTTCATATTATGCATAAGGCAGAAGAACTGAACAGGTGGATGCTCGCAAGGACAATCAAGCACAGCAGCAGCACAACGCGAGTATGAGCAGCATGATATGCGCACGAGAAGTGAAAGCGAACACCATGTGCAGTGAGGGCATGCACATGCTCATCAATGGTATTAACGCCATAATATTGAGATCCTTGACCGTGAGCATCTGAGGCAGCATAAATGGGTGCAGAGAAAGAATGAATGTTAACTGAGTAAGATGCTTCACTATCAACGTGAACCAAAGCGTGGGCAGGAGCGCAAACTACAAAAATTAAGAAGGAGAACTAGCCTTCCAACTTGTATGTTTCAATATGTCTCAACTCAAGTTTAATTTTTCCAACGATCGCATTGAGCTTTATGTAGGTTGAATTAAGGGCTAAGATAGTGTTGTATCAGAAAATCACCCACGAATTTTTAGTTTCAAAGTGTGCCCGAGAGCCCTGTCCTCGATATTCTTCACAGACTTCATTACGACAGATTTCCATACGAGTCAGTGAAGTCTGTGGTTGTCAAAACTGTGGTCATAGGGTTGAAGATAATAGGAATCAACTTGTGGGGACGTAACTCCTAAACAGGTCACGGCTGTATATTCCTTGGTAAAAAAGTAATCTCCAGTATATACAATGTCATAATTTAAATGAAGATACTATTTAAGTGATGATCAGTGATAAAAATTAATGTGGCTTCTTCTGTTCCTCTGTCCTTGGGAGTGTAAAGTGTTGTTCATTTTCAGTAATTGTGGCGTTACTGGTAATTTGCAAGTGGGTTAAGATTCTCAAAGATTTATGCAAGATGAGAGGAGGCCAACATATAATGGGTGTAAAAGCAGTTAGAAATAAAGCTGGTAGAATAAAGTGACTGGTTTATGGGAATCCAGAACTGGGCTAGGAGGATTACAAAGGATAATGTAAAAGGTGAAATTCACAAAGTCCACGTAAGAAAAGGAATAGCTGTTAAATATAGTGGGAGTTAAATGGCTGGTTTTGGCAATGCAGGGATGTGCAAGGGTATTACGAAAGACATTTATTACATTTATTGATGGAGTAATTATGCAGATGAATGGCAGCATAATGGAAGAGGGGGTTGATGGTTGGAAATGACCGGGGACGCCAAACGAGTGAAGGGGCCATCAGTCACACGTTGTTTGATGATGATGATGGCGCTGGACTAACTAGGGGAACTGCCGGTGGAAATAGACAATGTTTTTGGCTTCAGGTTTGTGTGTGTGTGTGTGTGTGTGTGTGTGTGTGAGAGAGAGAGAGAGAGAGAGAGAGAGAGAGAGAGAGAGAGAGAGAGAGAATAAATCAGTTTCATTTTGATGGTGATGACAAAACACTATCTAGTAAATCGAGGTGATAGCAAAAGCATTCGGAGGCCGAGTATATATATATATATATATATATATATATATATATATATATTGCTGAGATACTGGCCAAAATGCAAATTGATACATGGTGGCTGGCATTCGGTCATCTTTGATCAAATCCTCACCAAAAGTTAATCACTTTTGCCCATCCTTATAGTTTCTGTTTCCAGAAGGTTCGGTGAACATTAGTCAACAATTTTCAAGATATTTTGAGAACACACACACACACACACACACACACACACACACACACACACACACACACACACACACACACACACACACACACACACACACACACACACACACACACACACACACACACACACACACACACTGATGAAAACTACTTGTATATCGCTTTGCCTCGTTAAAGGCGAGTGATAAACATGGAAAACGGTTGATTGCAACAAGAGAGAGAGAGAGAGAGAGAGAGAGAGAGAGAGAGAGAGAGAATGTAGAGTAGCACACTTACTCCTGATAAACTCTACCAATTTTAGTGTTGGTGAATAATCGACCCCTGGATGGAATTAACAAATGATTTAACAATCATTTCCGGTACGTACTCTCATCTTAATTTTACAAGACCAGACTACGTTGAATGAATCTTCACTCTTGTTTTCTTATTGATCCTATAGATGCAGATTATAACAACAATAGTTTGCTTGTAAAAAGGAAGAGATAATTATGATGTTTTTCTCTTTTATTCTCACCCAGGATGTTAAAAAAGTACATGCAAATCTTAGTAAAGATGGCCAATATTGTTCATAAGTTTTATTTTTCCTTGTTTAGCGCTGATCTGCATGACATATTGGACCCAGCCTCTCAGTCCGGTTCGAAACACAGAGGAAAGTTAATCCCTTCGCTATGACGCACTTTTCATTTTAATCAGACTGCTACCAGACAAGCTTATTCAGCATAGAAAAGATGGGCCTTGTAGTGAAGGGACTTAAGACTGTTTCATATAATCTCTCCAATTCAAGAATTCTCTCATAAACTGAGTGCAAACGTCTGGAATGAACATGAATAAACTGCAAGAAACGTACTCTAATTATAAGGGTTCTAATTTGGTGATAGTGACTGTACTGTATATTCATTATGTAATGGATATTGTGGATATTTAATACAAACAGGAGATTTTGTGTCCAATTATCAGTTTTGACAATTTGTCGTTTTCATTATTTAACTGTGATGCTGTACAGTGACATGTGAAGATCTGTGACTCGACCCTCTTTCAATAACAGTTCTTCATGGCAATCATCATAGTCTAACCTCTTGTTGCAGCTCAGCTTTCATGATGGAGTAGTGGTAATTTAATGTAACATTAAGGTAAACTCAGAACTAAGTACCAGCAACAGTTCTAGAGGGGAAATCATAAGGAAATCAGAATGCCTGTCGCTGACCCTGTGAGAGTGAGTCTGCAGTGGAAGGCCATTTGTAAATTAATGCATGGGCCGGTAAAGTATTGACACTGTCGCATTTGACTGAGTGAGAGTGAGTGAGTGAGGCTGGGCTGCTAGGCGGAGAGTACCCAAAGTGCAGTGTTTCCTGAGGTATGACTTTCTGGTTACCAGTAGAGGCTTTGGCGAGTTATCGATTTTGGTAATTATGCTTTTTGTTGCTTTACTGACGCAGCGTCTATGGTAATGACATACTGCGTATTCTCTGCAGGGAAATCAAATTAGTTTCGTTATTATGAGTACCGTACAGAAACTAAGTACAAGGTAAAAAAGTGAGGAGTTGATCTCAAAAACCTGTTTTTGACAGGGTTAATCCATATTGACTCACTAGGTCAAAGGATGTCCATTTATTAGTTATACGATGATGTGTTTAGATGTTTAGGCTTGAGTTGGAGCCAGGACTCTGGGGGCTTCAATGATGTGTGTTACCACCAGCCAATTTATTCAGATTAAGAGATCTAAGCAGTGCAGGAATTAATGATGTTTTTCCTTGTCCCTTAACTTTGAGAACTTGAATAAGCCACTGCATTTCTCACAAGCAGTCCAAACTCGTCATTACTACTCCATGTAACTCGATCACAGGTAATCAGTACCCGTCATAGTTAGTCACTACTCCACACAGCCAGTCACTACTAAAATCTAGTCACCGCTCCATATAGCAAGCTAATCTTCATCGTCAGTCATTAGTTTACACAACTGTTGAATATTCCACGTAAGTAATCAACATTCATAGCCAAAAACACTCTCTATAGCTGGCAATGGTACTGCATCGTATTACTCGTACTATAAGCTTAGATGACTTTGTATCATATATTACTTAGTTCGTAGATGGGAACAATAGCTAAATTGGGTAATTATGTTCCTGCATGACCTGATTACTAACTAAGAGGCTCACTGCTCACGTAAAGCCATGTTGGTCCATTTCGGCTTTGTATATCCATTCGGCGCAGTGAGATCCATTAAATCACTTCTGGTGTAGCTTGGACAAATCAGGATAAGTTAAGTCGCACGTAAACAAAAACAAATAAGTAAAGTAATAAAAAGCTACATAAATAGTTAGGAGGTAAATAAATAGATAGACAAATTAATACACAGATAGGTGGAGAGAGAGAGAGAGAGAGAGAGAGAGAGAGAGAGAGAGTAAACCTTTTGCTCGTGGCAGTTTAATAAAGGCCAGTCACAAAGACATACAGAGGCATCGGGGAGACAGAGATGTGTGGTTCTATGAGCCTGTGTTGCCTCATCACAGCCGCCCCTTGTTCACCCGCTCTGATGTCTTCATTTGCCAGAATAGGCAGGGCACCAAGTAGCTTCAGTTATGACCTCCCACCCTTTATGAAGCACTATGTTCTTTGGCCGGTGCACTTGCCCGAATGGGAAGGACGCAGCGTAGTTTCGGTAATGACCGCCCACCCTTTATGAAGCAGTACATTCTCTGGCCGGCATCCGGCTTGCATGCATTGTCGTTCTACACCAGTCAAATTACACGAGCCAGCGACCGGGTCATCAGTGCAATTATCCGTCTCACTTCTTTCATGAATGGCTGTAATGACATTTATATGTAGGAAATAGATGGAGGAAGAAGAAGCAAGCCGAGGTCCAATGAGGGCTACAGTGACGCTAATATGCATTGGGTATTGGCATACGAAGAGGCAGGCAGGGGATCAGAAAGAGATGCAATGACGCTTTTATGACTTTTTAATACTGGCAGAAAAAGGGGTAGATTGAGAACCAGACAGGGCTGCAATGACGGTAATATGTGTCGAGTGCATAGAGGGTGGGGAGGAAGGCCGAGAATCACAGATGATAACGCCATTATATACGGATTATTGGCGAAAGAAGTGATAGATCGAGAACAGTGGACAATTACAGAGACGCTAATATATGTAGAGTATTGACTGAAGATTAAGTAGACTGGGATACAGAAAGGCTTTCAACGATGCTGCTCTATAAGGCCTGATGACACTTGTCTGATAAAGGGAAGGATGAAGGAAAACCAGGGAGGATTGTAATGTGGTCGTTTGTAGAGAGTGCTGAGGGTCACTGAGAAGCATGTGGAAGGAAAGACCAGTATATGCTCAAGCGGAGATCGGCATGTATCCAGTTATCGTTGTGCCGTCTTTTCTCTGTGGATGCGAGACATGGACGCTAAATACAGGTGACAGGAAAGTGTGAAAGTGATGCAAATGAAATTCCTTAGATCCATGGGTAGGGTGAGATAATGTGATAAAGAGAAACGAAAGAGTAAGTGGGAGGTGTGGAACCAGACAGATGTAGAGATCACCTGCCTTACATATCTTCATTGCCTTGCATCTCCTCATTTCTCTTAAGGATTTCCTTACTGCTCTCCATGCAATGCTGGGTATTGATGTGTCCACCATTTCCATACCTCGAACTGATTCTTCCACCATGTTACTGTTATAAACTTTGTGGTAAAATTCGCAGTTTTGATTACGTTTCAGTTTTTCGTCAGCTTTCCGTGGGAATCTCAAATAAATCATTATGCTGGTGTCTTCTTAAAACAAGTCTGTGTTTGGTTGCCTGTATGTTTTTTTTTTTTTTTTTTTTTTCATTCATTACAGCTTTTTAAGTTTTTCTCATGTTTTCTTTTGAATGTTTTCTGTTTTAGCCTCGTTTTGTTATTTCTTTAGTTTCGTTTTCTTAATGTGATCTCTCCTTGTCGTTATGAGCATATGCCCTCCCTACGTTCTTTAGAGGTTCGTTCGTATTCTGAAATTTCCAATTTCATTGCTTCTTGCCTACTGCTTCTGGGTGCTTTATTTACTAATCTCGTGAAGTTCTCTTCCGCTTGCTTTTTGTTAGTATCTTCATCACCCATCAGCTACGGCGTTTACTCTAAGAATAAAATCTCTGCTACCTTCACTCAGCTCCAAAGTCTGTTTGCTTCATTCTAACATTATGTATTACGTATTACCTAACTTTTCATCGGTATGTGATTGCTTCCTACATTTATTTTATTCAGTGCATTTATGTTCATTTCTGTACCGGTATGTTTTTGGTCACATAAGATTTAATACTCGTATGTCTCGTTATCTGGTTTACTCCTTGCTTTCTTTCGGGTTGATTTTTTAGTTTGTCATTACGAATTAAGACATGAGTCAAAGGAGCACATAACTGCCAACACTACATCTTCCTGTTAGATATAAGGAAATGAGACTTTAATTAGAGAGAGAATATAGCCTAGGTGTTGCAATGGACCACCATGCTGTCGAGGTGCATCCTGTACCATTTCTTATGTTGATGTGTTTCCATAGTGTTAAACATTATTAAGTGAATGATATGTGTTTCATCCAGCTGGTCAGACCTAGAGCCAAGTGAACTTTTCAAACGAAATGAACAGATTGTTTATTAATCTCGTTCGAAAACATTATTGTATTCTTTTTTCTTTGTCAGGTGGTTTTACACTGAGTGACAAGATTACTGGTTTCCTGTAAACCAGAAAACCATATACAACGCAGGGTGGGAACCACATAACCAACCCATATGTGTTCCTTACGTGTCAACAAGCGGTTTGGCGGAGGGTTAGTGCCCCTCCCCGTAAAACAACATAACTCAAAGTCAAATGGCCACCCCTTATTGGATTAAGGCGTCTGGCAATAGACAGATATATAGATAGTAACAGACTAACATTACGCCTCTAAGATTCATCAAAATATAGTTACACAAAATACTGAGTTATCACAAAGTCTGTTTCACAAAATACTTTGCATGCCTGTATGTGTTTAGTTAAAAATGACTAAATGGGGAGATTAATCCACTCTTATTATTTCCTGGCGATATGATTTAGCTGTAGTTGGATCTCTCATAGTGTCAACATCATCATCATCAACTTTCTGAGACAGTTCAGTGTCAAAGGAAGACCTCTCCCATCTTTTACCATTCTGGTCTCTTGGCTACTAAAATGGTCCATTGATTCATAGCACATTGTATATCATATTTCCAACTTGCTCTCTCTCTCATTCCATTTCTGTGTTGTCATCTTGTTACCATGATTGCCCATCTGTTTTTGTTCTATGAAGAACGTGACCCGCCAATATTCAGTTATAATTTTAAACTTTTTTTTTTTTTTTTTTTTTTTTTTTTGCAAAGTTTATGGCAATTCGTTTTCAGGTAAGCTACATATTATACATTGAATTTAAGATTTCTTGTTCCAAATTAATATATTCTTCACCTCAGTGTTAATTGTTTCCTTGTGATATTTCAGTCAATTTAATTTCTTTGCCTGGTTTATGTCACACACTTTGCTCTCTATGCCGAAAAATATCTGGACACTTGGTGTCGAAATAAATATTTGTTAATGCCTGCCATTAGCGGGTAGATTTACTATGCAATATCAGCCTGTGTTTACAGTTTCCGAATATATATCCAGTGCAAAAGAACTTTCAAATTTCATTCAGATCCATCCACACAAAAAGTCCAGTTGATTTTTATTCTGAATTATATGAGATATTCTTTTTGGCGTAATAATGAGAGAATCTTATTTACAGATACTCCTCAGCCGAGCAGGATCGTCTCTCATTTCCAAGAATGAAATGTGTGAGTGACCTGCGCTACACAGCGCTACACAGAACACATTACAGCCACCACAAGGAATGTAATATCCAATTATGTCAGGTATAATATTGTCTCTATTGATCACCATAATTGGATCTGTAGCTCCCTTACATTTGCTTATAGGCTGCCTTAGTCCGTACTCTCTGACAAATGTAGGAAAGTCTTGATTTATACTATTCACTATAAGGGCGTCTCAATATATTTCTATTACCTCCAGGTAGTTGTATAGCGGGGCACAGAAGTGAAAGGACTGTGCACTCTTCCTTACTGGCAAATGCTTTGGTATGTTTGTAGTTTATGTCAATAGAATGTATAACTTACCAAAGGGCATCTTTTCTCGGGTCAGATTTTTTCCTTCTTGCGTATTTCATCAGCTCTTAATGTAATTTGTTGGGAAACAGTATTATTATTTATGGCTGTTGTGTGTACAAATATTTTCTTACTGTTAGCTGTTTGTAATATACTCTACTAACTTGTTAAACGGACGTATGCATGCATGCGTACGAGTATTTGTGTGTGTGTGTGTGTGTGTGTGTGTGTGTGTGTGTGTGTGTGTGTGTGTGTGTGTGTGTGTGTGATCTGCCTGTTAGTCTGTATATGAAGTCTTCAAATGACACTAAAATCTGATTACTACTAGCACAAAATCTCTGACTTCAGCCCTTGTTATCAAACACTATCCATAATTTTCACTCGGAGACTTGTTCCTACATTGACAGATTTTCCTTCCATAGGCCTCTTTTCCTGCCTGACCTGTTCTCACCATTGTCCCATTTCTGGTCATGGACATATGTTCCATGTAATTTTTTGTGTGCACGGAAGATGAAACCAAAGCCTAGAAGAACGGAAGATTGCTCCTTTAAATATATATATATATATATATATATATATATATATATATATATATATATATATATATATATATATATATATATATATATATATATGAGAGCCAAATTCAACAACCGTTTCTTTTGAGCAACCTGAAGACATTGCATTATAAAGGCTGATGATCATAGGCAACAGGAAACACAAATACAGGATTTTTTTTCCAGAACTGACCTGTTGCATACATGAAGGAGTGGTAGTATCGATTAACTCTTGCATTAGAGACAATTGGAGTAGAAGTTTGCTACAAGGCGAGCGCTACAAGCCCCCCGTAATGGTGGTGGTGGTGGGGGGATGCAAGCATGTTTTTCAGAACAGTAGTGACCCTTGACGTGCCCACACAAAAGAGCTAAAGATCCAATAGTGCTGCAAAGAGACTGAGACTGAAGAGAGTCTGTAAGAGAAGGAAACTTAATGAGGTGAAAAGCCTTTGATTCCACCCGCTGAGAAGAACTGTATACCAGGAGCTCCCCCTCTCCCTCCCACACACACAGACACATACACATATGAGATTTCTACTCAACACAGAAGGGAATAAAATCTCTGTATAAAGTAAACAGCTGTGCAGAGATACTAAGACACAGAGTCAGTTTAGCACACCTGATTTAGAAGCAGATTTTGTAAGAAAGGCAGTGTGATTTTTCCATGACCAACTCCTAGAGAGAGAAACCCCAAGTATTTTCAAAGACGATACTGGGTTGAGCTAAACATTGTTATAAAGACATTTCTGTGGAAGATCATGGCTGCTTTAAAGACGTAGAAAGTGAGTTTTTGACGCATTAAAACCAACAAGGTTATATTTACTCCAGAGATAAAAGTCAGGTCAGAAAATAGGTGTGATATAGACTCATTCCATGTTTGTAGAAATAACTGCTGTAACTGACATTGTAAGAGACAAATGGAATGGCAAAGAGTAAATTCATCAGCATATGAGTGGACAGGGTTAGATGTACAGTGAAAAACAAAAATTATATCCAAATTTTGTCCCAAAAATAAGATGTAAGAAGATAAATATTATGACAGCTCAACCACAGCTACCCATTCCTGATTGTCTAGCCTGACTTTCCTCAAGTTTCATATCTCCTGCTAAAGAGATGACGGTATAAACGACCTTAGGATTTTCTGAAGGCTTAACCCGAGGTGTCCCTTAGAAATATGGGCACATCACAACGTTTTGTCACAGCTAGTCCCATCGACGTAGCAGTACATCACGCAATTGCAAGGTTCATAATTTGCACAATTTTCAATTTTCGCACGTGATTTTTGGTACTTATACACTGGACACCTTCCTCTACAAGATGCCAGGCAGGGACAATGCCTTACCCAGCATGACCTCCCCCCCCCCCACGCCATTGTCTTCGGCAATTCACCTGTTATCAGTGACCTGGCCAATAAAGACATTCAGAGACAGAGTTATTCCCCAATCGATGACAATGTGGAGGACAAAGTTTACATAGCATTAGAGGAAGAAACGGTCACAAATGATGATCAGGTAATGTTGCCAAAAAAGGTAAGGTATGTTGATGTGTTAGTGAGTGAAACAATGCTAATATTGCCTATATTACTGTGTGAAAACCAATATACTCTCATCCTACATATAAATTCGTACCAAATAAACAAATAAATACCGTTTATGTGTGGTGTAGAATAGTTACCCTCCCATAGAACTCGTTTTCTTTGGAGCCAGCCTGATAGAAAACCCAGTAAGGTAAGGAGTACTTCTAGCTGTATCGAGTATTTTAAACCTCAGGTGAGCGATTTCTCTATGAATTTTCGATGTTCCTCAACAAAAGCAGAGGTTTGAGCAAAAAAAACAAAAAAAATCCAAAATTGGTCGGGACTGGGGGGAGTCAGTGGTGGAAAATCGGTCGGGACGTGACGAGTTAACATCCATTTGCGAGTATTGCTGCATCCGAGACGAAATGTGAACTATATTAGGTCAGGCAATGACTGCTTGGTGGTTACATAGTACAAAATGTAGGCAGACCCACTATACACCGATGTATGGACATGGCAACACAGCAAGCGTCCAACTACTGGGAAAATAACAGAGGACACGATATACTTTTATTTAAGGGGAAAGAATCTCAAATAGATAGTTCAAACATTCAGTGTAAGCAGAATTGTAGAACGGTGGATTAGGCACTTTTGGGAGGAAGGCACGATGAACAGCGGGCATCGTTTAGGTCGCCCTAGTTTTACCACACTGATACAGGACCAAAAAATAGTCACAACAATGGAAGGTAATACCTGTAAGCAGTGCTTATTCCGTAAGAGGTGAACTGAACCTCTAATGAGGCACATGAATAGCTGTGCTTAGACGTCTGTCTTTGGGTTATGTGTTCGAACTCCAGCATGTGGTATTCATTTTTCCACTGATAACAAAACATTCAGTTATCATTACAGACTAACTATATCCTCATATGTAACAACGTTGTTTGATGGTTTGATGACAGATAATGAAAATCACAGCTTTTGATTACCAACTTAAGCTAAACAGAATCTAAATAATAAAGACGTAAAACTAAAATCCGGACATGTCTTTAGATAATTGAATTGAAGCATTCCTAACAAGGTATTAAAAAAGAGAACAGTTAAGAAACTGGTCATACATTTATCAAGCAAAGTTAGCAGTCGGAAAAACATAACTCTGTGCATTTATTTAGCTTAGTTATGAAAAATATGCTGACATCCATAGACTCGTCATTTGGAGTGGTATATCTTGCCAGTGCTACCAAACATCCATATGACGCGAAGCAGAATGAGCCAATACTGTAGCCTTTTACCAAGTGTTTTCATCATATATCAGGACACGACTTCTGTCGTTGATTGTACAGCTTAGATCACTGAATATAATGAAGAGAGCTGGTGATAGGACAGAACCCTGAAGAAGACCACAACTGATAGCTCTAGGAGAAGCTCGGTGGCCATCAGTAACAGGAGCTATAGACTGATTAGAAAGGAAGCTACGTATGGAAGCTAAGGTAGAAGGATATAAACAGCAAGAGGGCAGGTTGGAAATTAAAGATTCATGCTAGACTAGATCAACAATCTTTGAGAGGTCAAATGTGATTGCAAAGCTTTTGCTAAATTTCCGACATGAGGATGACCAATAGTCCGAAAAGAAAGTGAGAAGATCGTCAGTGAAGCGCCTCCGACGGAACCTAGGAAGGATATGCTGGAAAGGTGCTTTTTTTTGTTCAGAATAGATTAAAAGTCTAAATAATACAGAATGTTAAAGCAGTTGGACGATAGTTTGAGGGCTGGCAACGGTCACCCTTCTTCGGGACAGGCTGAATGAAAGCTTCCAGGAAGAAGGAAGGACACAAGTCAATAAACAAAGATGAAAGAGTTTACGTAGCCAGAGTTTAAGCCTTGAACTTATTGTTCTTATAGGCCTATTTTCTCTCATGGTTCTTTTTCCTCCTTATGTGAAAGCACTGACTCTGCACTTGAAACTTTTTTGGCCATGGTTCTGTTTCCTTCATGGACCTATTTTCTTCAGTTATACCCATGCTCCTCCTTGGGCCCATTCTGCAAGGAAGGTATTCTTCATAGACCTCTGTTCCAGCATGGACCTATTCCCACCATGGACATAAACACTACATGGACCCTACCCCCATACGCCCATTTTTCTACTTCCCATCGACTCACCTACTCCACCCACCGCACCCCACCTGACCCACTCAACAAATCTCGGACAGCCCTCATCCATCCCAAACACCCACCTTCCCATCCTGACCATCCACTCCACCTCATTCACCTTATCCATCCATCCCATCACACCTACCCCCACCCAACCCACCCACCATATTTATCCCATGCACTCTGCTCACCCTGCCCATCCCACTCTCCTGCTCACTCAGCCAACCCCCCAAACCCATACAGTACCTGTAGATCTTCACCACTGGAACACGATGGTATAGAATTATTTATATTCTTGATAACTACAGATGACATTATTAAGACTTGCAGAGATAATCTCTATTAACCCTCCTTACCTGATTTCTCACCATAAGCATATTAATATCATCTAAGAGTAGTAACAGTACAGTATATGCAGTATGCCATCGGATAAGAAAACTTCACGTTCTAAAATTCAGTAAGAGAGAGAGAGAGAGAGAGAGAGAGAGAGAGAGAGAGAGAGAGAGAGAGAGAGAGAGAACCTCACCAGCCATCACTACTCTCTTTCTCTCTCCAGTTTCCTTCTTATTTTTACATTTTCCTCATTCCCTACCTTTCTTCCTATTCATTCTTTCTCTTTTACCATCCTCTTTATCTTTCAACAAACAACACTTTACTCAATAACTTCCAAAAACTAAAAAATTTTGCTGCTAAAATAGTAGATGTGAGAGCTAGATAATATGATCATGTTACCCCTATCTTAAAGGAACTAAAGTGGTTAAATATTCCTGATATAATAACCTTCAACATAGCAGTCAAATTTTTCAAACAACTGCACAGTCAATACCCAGATTATCTTCTATCTCTGCCTACTGTAAATCGTGTAACTCAAAGTACTACCAGACAACAAAATAACCTGTATGTCCCCAAAGTAAACTCTAACACTGGTGCCAGATCCATCTCTGTAAAGGGACCTAAGATATGGAACCAACTGCCATTAAATATCAAAGAAGCCAATAATATATATTCATTCAAAGCAAAACTAATGGAATTCCTTCTGACTTAGGCACATCAGTTTATGTAGACTTCTGTACACTATTGTATATACCATTGTCAATACTATGTATGAAGAATAACCACTCATGTGGAAATAAAGTTTATTATTATTATTATTATTATTATTATTATTATTCATGCTGCCTCCTCCCATCTCCTTACCCTTTCTCGTCCCCTATCTTCCTGTGCCTTTTTTGTCTCCTTTCTACTCCCTCCCAACATACTTTTTGTTTCCTGCTCACTTTTCCCTTCTTGTTGTATAACGCTTCATCATGTGAAAGTTGACTCTGACATAAGGACTGTGGGCATGCATTTTATCATTAGAACTCTTTCTCCCAGGCTGTCGATTCATTCTTAGCGGATCAAATCACCTGATGTTAGTTGGAGTAGAACACGTGTTTTGTCAGGGCCATGAATGGGTTACTGTTACCGGTATTACCTGTCTGATAGCTTATGGGATTTTCACATCATAATGGTGTATTAGCTTGACCTTTTCTTTGTTTGTTTGCTTTCCTTCTGCTTCACAGGAAAAAGAAGTCTTGAAATATTGGTTCGAATATCATACAAACGACTGAACAGTGGAAATTGGTTCAGATCTCGGGACATGAAAAGCTGCAACTAATAACACATGTATTGTTCAGTACTGTACGTTAGGTTTCTATGCATCATTTTTACATTTCCCTTTTCTTTTCATTAACCACAATGCGATCAAACAGATTTCTAGTGAGCTCGTAAGTTGAGAGTGCCGCGTGGGATGTTGTTCATAAAACATTGGAATCAAAGTGTGGTTGGCGTTTATTGCTCACATAATGCCACTCGGGGTATGAGCGACTGGTTATTTTTTACCTTAATGTCTCGAGTCTCCTACACTCCTGATGAGGTAATAAAGGTGTAATGCCGCAACTTGATTTATTTCCAGGATTTCAGTTGTTCCATCTCTCTCTCTTCGGTTTCTCGCACTTAACACTGCTTATTTCTTAGTTTTATAATATCCAGTCATGTTGGTTTCCCGCCTCGCTCCTCCCTTCCTGCATCACTTCACCATGTGCATTTGTGGACACGATTACATTTTAGGCACAATGCTGTTTCAACATTATAGTATGCAACTGTTGGAAATTTTTTTGACTTTGAGATTTGTTTGAATGCTAAATATTAATGGATAATATTTCACACACACACACACACACACACACACACACAAGAAAGCATTTGTCAGAGTACCTCACCAAAGACTTTTATGGAATCTGTACCATCAAGGAGGAATCCGAGGCAAACAATATTGTTGGATGCAAGATATTCTCAGAAAAAGAGAAATGAGAACAGTCTATCTATCTATCTATTGCCAGACGCCTCAATCCCGTACGGGGTGGCCACAAACAAATCGCCTCCACGTCGCCCTGTCCTCCGCCATTTCACTGCCCTCCTCCCAGCTCACACCCTCCTCTCTCATATACATCTCCACCCCATCCCTCCATCTCATCCTCGGCCTCCCCCACCCTCTCCCCCTTTCCACCGCACTCACATTCACTCTCTTCGTCAGTCTTTTACGCTCCAGCCTCTGCACATGGCCAAACCACCTCAGTGTATTCCTCTTAACGCTTCCTATCACATCCACATCCACACCACAACGCTTCTTTATATCCTCATTTGTCAGCCTCTCTCTCCATGTGACTCCACAGGCTCCTCTCAAATAACTCATTTCCACTGCTCTCACTCTTGACTTGTGTCCTTCCAACAAAGTCCAAGCTTCACTTCCATACGTTAGAGTTGGTATCACAATACTGTCATGTAGTAACTTTTTCACTTCCATGCTCACTTCCCTGTTTCTTATCACTGCTTGTAAGGAACCAGCAACCTTTCTTCCCTGCTGTACCCTTTCAAGCACTTCACCCTTCAAACCTCCATCCTTACTCTTCACACTACCCAAGTACTTAAACGTACTCATATTTTCCAATTCCTCACCATCCAACCTCGCTGTACATTCACTGACTTCACCTCTCTCAAAGACCATCACTTTACTCTTCCGTACATTCACCTTTAAAGTCCGTTTCTTACACGCTCTCCCAAACTCATCCACCAAGCCTTGCAGCTCCCCTTCGTCTTCACTCAACAACACAGTATCATCTGCAAACAACAGTACAGGGAGTTTCCAAACACTACCCTCTCTCACCAGGGCCACTCCAACATCCACTACCCTACCTTGTACCTCTTTTATTATCCCATCCATGTACAGATTGAACAACCATGGAGACATGACACATCCCTGTTTCAACCCAACTTTCAACCAGAAAAATTCACTCAGTTCACCATCCACACGCACTGCAGCCTTAGCACCATCATACATACCCTTCACAGCATTCAACAACCTCCCATCTACTCCATATATTCTTAATATTTTCCACAGTCTTGTCTATCCACCCTGCCATATGCTTTCTCCAAATCATTGAAAGCCACATGCAACTTCTTCCCCTTCTCTAGAAACTTTTCCACTAAAGATCTAAGAATGAATGTCTGATCTACACAACCTCTTCCCTTCCTAAAGCCTCCCTGTTCTTCTCCAACTAATTCCTCTGTTCTTACTCTAACTCTGTCAATAAGTATCCTACCATACACTTTTCCTATTATACTGAAGAAGACAAATGCCCCTATGATTACCACACACTTCTTTTTCCCCTTTCCCTTTGTACAAGGGAATAATTATACCTGACTTCCAATCCTCCGGGACTCTACCTTCCTCCCAGGCCAATCTGCAAATCTTCCACATCCACTCTACTACTATCTCTCCCCCATGCTTCAGCATTTCACCACATACTCCATCAATTCCTGGGGCTTTCCCCAATTTAACTTTCTTCATTGCTTCCACAACTTCTATCCTACTGATTTCTTCCTGTCTTCTCACCTCCCTCCTTCTCCCAGCCATTCCCCAGCCAATTATACTCGCATTACTTCCATCCTCTATGTTCAACAATTCCTTAAATTGTTCCCTCCATCTGCTCACTTTTTCTCCCTTCTCCACTAGTAATCTACCATTTTTGTCTTTCACTCCCCTGCTAACTTCACTTCCACCCTGTCTTAGTCTCTTCACCTCTTTCCAGAACATTTTCTTACAGTCCCTCCACTTTACACTCAAATTCCTTCCAAATTCCTCATCTGCTCTCTTCTTACTAATCTTTTCACCTCTCTCTTTCTTTCTATATATAACTCTGTCTTCCGCCTCTCAACTTCTTTCACGCCCCTATTTCTCATCCATTCATTGTATGCTTTCTTTTTTTTTTGTGTCACAGCCTGTCTCACCTCTTCATTCCAGCATGCTGTTCCTTGCACCCCCCTCTGTCTTCTCTTCATCCTACACCACATCACATGCTGCACATATTTCTTCTGTGAATATCCTCCACACACCTTTCACGTCCCCCATCTGCTCCAATTCATAATTGCCCAATCACTCCTCCACTTCTCTCTTATATTCTACCTTTTTCTCATCCTCTTGTAACCTTTCCACTCTCATTGCAAATACTCCTTCTTCCCGTTCTTCCCTTCTTCTGTTTCTCCATCATATTTGGATCTTGATTCTGGCCACCACCAAGTAGTGGTCAGAAAGTCCACTCCCGCAATCTCTATAAGCTCTTACATCCATTACACATCTTCGCATCCTTTCATCCACACACACATAATCAATCATTGCCTTCCTTTCATTCAGTTCACCACCCACCCTTCTCATCACTCGCCATGTATACCTGTGGATCATTTTGTGCCTGAAGAGGGTATTTGCTATCACCAACCCCCTCCCAGCACAAATGTCCATTAAAGCACTACCATTCTCATCTATCTCAGCAGGTACACCCCACTCACCAACTATTCCATCCACCTTCACATTCCCTATTTTACCATTCATGTCACCGACCAAAAGCACTCTCTGATTCCTTCCAGACTTTTCCATGCACACTTCCACATTTGTCCAGAACTCTTCTCTCACTCTGCTTGCACGATCTTGCGTTGGCGCATACACGCACACAATCGCCCACATTTGTATTCCAACTTTCAATCTTACCCACACAATCCTTGACCCAACTGATCCATACTCTCTTATGTTCTTCTTCCATCTTTTACTCACAACTATAAACAGTCCTTCTTTTGCCCTCTCATTCTCACCTACTCCTACACATATACCCCAACCATATTCCCATTCTCTCACATTCTCACCTCTCCATTTAGTTTCAGTTACTCCACATACATCAACTTTCGCACCCTCAAGCACCTGGACAATCTCTCTCTCTTTCACCTCATCATTCACACCACTTACATTCCTTGTTGCGATTACTATGTCCTTTGTCTGGTCCTTGGTCTTCATCTTTTGGTCAGTCCTTGTCCGAGGCTTCTTGTTCGTCTTTTTAGTTAATTGTTTTCCGGGGAAGGTCACTAACTCTCCGCCAACCCTTTTAGTCGCCTTGTACGACAAGCAGAGATACTGGGGGAGTATTCTTGAAAAACCCTAAGGGGAAATTACTCATCATGAAGGGAAGTGACTAGCGGAGTTCCACAGCGCTCAGTGCTGGTACCAATCATGTTTTTAGTGTATATAAATGATATAGATATCAACATTGGAAATGAAAGCTATCTAAATATGTTTGCTGATGATGCAAAAGTACAAAAGATTATTACTAATGCAGACTCTTGTAAAGAGCTACAAGAAGAATTAAATAAACTTCATGAATGGAGCCATACATGGCAAATGGAATTCAAAGGGACAAGTGTCATGTAATAAAGTATGGTAAAAGTGGAATAAGACCTGATTGGGATTGTAAGTTAGGAAATAAAACCCTACACACATCACAAAGAAAGGACCTGGGTATGATTACTAATAACAGACTATCTCCGGCTGACCACATCAGTGAAAAGGTACGGATTATGTATACCCTGCTTGCAAATATGAGAATAGCATTCACATACATATATGAAGACATGCTAAGAAAGATAATAACATCATTCATCAGACCAATCCTGGAGTATGCATCAGTAGTCTGGAGTCCTCATCTCAAAAACCGAATAGATAAGATTGAAAAAGTTCAAAGAACCGCTACAAGATGGATACCAAGCTAAAGGGATCTAAGCTACGAAGAAAGACTAGAAAAACTGAATCTGCCTACACTACAGGAGAGAAGGAAAAAAGGAAGCATGATTATGTTATATAAATGCATATCAGGGTAGGAGAAAATAGACATAAATGATTACGTAACCTATGGGGTTGCATCAGCAAGAGGACACTGAAAAAAAAAACTGCATAAAAAAGAGGCAATAAAGACATAAGGAAATTTAGATTCCCAAATAGAGCAATTGATCAGTGGAATGCACTATCGAATGAAATAGTGTGTGCCAAAACAATTCATTAATTTAAGGATATGTACGATAAATATGGTTTAAGACACGGGACAGTACGAGCTTGACTCTTTCATGTAAAGATACAATTAGGTAAGAACACACACACACACAAAACCTTATTCCATATACTCAAGCGCATGTCTGGTTTGTGAATGCTTAGCAACCAGATCTTAGCTAGTGGAAGAGCATATGAAAGACTAATTAAACAACAGACAGATCAGCCACAAGTACAGAGAAGTGATGTCTCGGATTTCATATCATTTATTAGACATCCGCGGAAGCTAGTGTGGATTTCGAACTTTTGAATACTGTGTGTGCGGATGCAGGTGTGGGTTTTAAACATTCATACTCTGCGAATACAAATGCGGATCCAGAAGCGAGAAAACATTTAACTCACCAGATGAAAGATCCGAAAATGTACTCCTGAGTTAAGGTACCTGGCTGGTAGCCCTGATATACTGAGCCTTAAGTCCATATTCACAGTGGAATCTGAGGCTTTGTAAAACGGCATACAAAGCAATTTGTTTTGCTTAATAATCATTACTGCCTTTTACTTTACTTTGAGTTTGAGTATCAACACAATTTTCATGAAAATTATAAACGAGGATGTTGCGGTGTAATGTGCAGAATAATCCACTATCTAAGACGAGTTTCTAAAGAACCCGAAGCCACCTTGAATATGAGCACTGCTCATTTGATCCTCAAATTGTCCAAGCTGATGCATTTTCGTAGGCAACATAAACCTAACATTATATGCAAATTGAGAACCGTCCGAGGTAAAAGCCTGTCCTAAAATAAACGAATTTGCCTACCCCTCACCACCTCTGTGATGTTATCACCTTCTCATAATCCGTGCACTACTACATTCAATACTACGATATATACTATGATACATACTGTATATTCATCACATTCATTGTTCAGGAGGTGTTGTATATACTGGAGAGTCAGGCCTAATAATTTGCCATCAACGTATTCTTAAAATGCTAGTGGTGGTTGTCATTGTATCATAGTGTGTAAGAAAACCCTAAGGTGGTAACTCGGATGATGTCAGGACACAATTCCCTTTACGTTCGTAACAAAGAGGACATTGACTATATTCTCCCTTCTTGTACCCCTCTATCCTTTTCACTCTCTCTTCTCTTCTTTACTTTCTTCTATCTTTATATTCACTCTTAACCCTCCCTCTCCCTTTCTGTCTTCTCAACCCCTCTTCAGTTATTTTCTTTTCCAATCTTGTTTCTTTCCCTCGTTTGTTACCATTCCTCCTCTTTTCACTCCCCATCCTTTTTTTTTTTTTTTTGCTGTCTCTATCTTTATCTTAATGTAGACCACGTTCTGAGGCTTTGTTGCGACACCCGTAAAAATCAGAGTTGAAGTTAGAATCTAATTTAACTCTCGCGTGATCAGGGAAACTTAAGCATTTTCATCCAGCCAAATGAAGAATACTATTGTATTCAGCTACGTGTGAGTCACAGGAGTCTGAATGTTATTACTGGTACCATTAGCTTATTATGGTCAGGATACCTCTAATAAAACCCCCATAACCTCAGATAATTCTATTTAACTGAGAAGGAGTCATAAACGCCTAATTGTGGTAATACTGACACCTTTATAACCAATACCATTAAATTTCGGATCTGACACAAATCCATTATTTTCTTCCAAGTAACACCAATCGACTGCATTCTACTACGAATGATATGCAGGGGCCAGAGTATTGATGTGGCCGGTGCTCTGAGATTGTTACTACATATGTGTCGAACTAAGTTGAGTTTATATTTTTATCATAAACCGCAACTTTCATTTTGTCATAACCATTATGCCAGACAAGCATGGATTATTACACAGAACTGCTACAATCTGATGGCGCATTCTCATTAAATTTTGCTAGTTACAGACGGTTTTACTCTGCTTAGGGGTGACTTTTAGAAGTGGATGAGTCATATAAAAATGTCATTAATCTATTCATTACTCACATCTTCCCTGAGCTGCGCTAAATCACTTGTTCCATAGCCAGAAATACGAATATACGTCATCGGCGTGGACCGGTTAATGTGATCATTTATCTGAGTTTTTTTTTTTTTTTGGCTACATGTATAAGGAAGAGATTTCAGTTTCTCCCGTGAGTAGATGTCCTCGACAACACTAGCGACTTATGCCAGTTAGAGCAGTAAGTCACAGAAACCTGGGTGTTAATGTGTCCCGGTATTCCGGGGGTTTTCCTACATGTGTGCGGGAAGCTGAATTAGGACTGTATTATATAAACTGAAAACACGAAGGTGTAGACAGGATCCCAGCTTTTGACGATAATTTCCGAATCGAGTAATGACGATGAAACACGTCTGACCTTCCAGCATCATAGCTGACTATACCGCGGAATGTGAGATGCAGGTTGATTTCATCTAAGTATAACAAAAGTTCGTAAATGACTATAAAAATAATGGGCTTGCTTACACTTTGATGCACTTAGATTTAATAATACTGCCGTTAGATTTCCCCTCGTGATCATGACAACGTTGCTATTTACACTAGTTAACGTTAGGTGACTGTTTTCAGCTGAGTGTCAGTTGCTGCAGCTTGAATGTTAATGTAGCCTCTGTTCACCAGATTTTCTTACAAATACAGTTGCAGAGTTAAATCTAGACTAATTTAACACTCATGAACAGGACGATTGTAATATCTTATTCCACCTAACGTTTGAGTCTGCTAATCACATGAGTGAGTCATATGGCTGAGTGCTGATACTGGCATCATTACTCTCTAATGGTTGGGACAACATACCGGTACCCCTAACGCTAGAACATTTTACGCTAGTAGGGATAATTCATTAAAGTGTCAATATTGTTAACACTAGTGCTGGTACCATTAACTCTTATGTAAGGGACAACCCCAGTATTCTCTCTAATTCCAGACAATTTTATTAATCAAAGAATGAGTCATGGGAACCTAATTTTTGTGTGGCCTCTTTTAAGTTTTGTTACGACATGAAGCCTAACGGAACTGAATCTACGAGTATATTCTAATTCAAGCAGTAACTTTCACTCTGCCGAAGTCACTTTCCCTGACTGTAAGGGAATATCTAGGATTTAAGGAGGGAAGGCTGGGTTTTCACCAGGCTCAGTGTGTTGAGGGGGAGACAATATATATTTTACGGTATTTTGAATCCCCACGGAATCTCCTGAAAAATAAATGAGTTATTTGTTAAGTATATACAGTATATTCATTGTCTGATCATCATATATTACACCAATCAACATTTGCAATATTCCATGTAGCTCCATCAATTAAAAAAAAAATACTAACCTGTCTCCAAGCGTCTGCAAAGGGCAATATTGGAATAAATATGACGAACTCCTGCTTGAAGGAATTATATTTCTCTCTCTGCTCTTGTCAGCCAATAAGTGACAGCCTGACGAGGCCACTTACAAAGACGGCCATGATCATGTTTACTAAAATCGTTTGGCGAGAACAAGAGTAACTAGAAAACACAATCACCTCTCTCTCTCTCTCTCTCTCTCTCTCTCTCTCTCTCTCTCTCTCTCTCTCTCTCTTCCCCGGTCCGAAATATCTTGGCGAGGTCTCTTACAAAGGACGGCCACTGTTATCCCCTAATGCTCCACCAAGTAAGCCGATCCCCCTGTTTACCCATCAGGTGACTCACGAGAAAAAACAACAGGGATCAGGTTT
The DNA here is from genome assembly GCF_032717465.1 of Coenobita brevimanus. Taxonomy (NCBI): domain Eukaryota; kingdom Metazoa; phylum Arthropoda; class Malacostraca; order Decapoda; family Coenobitidae; genus Coenobita; species Coenobita brevimanus. The sequence goes on along the minus strand of NC_136983.1, from coordinate 7,295,963 downwards.
GGCGAGGGGAGGAGCGGGAGAGAGGGAGATTGAAAGAAAAGAACCTTGGACATAGAAAAAAGAATTAAGATATGTATGTATGATTAAGTATAAGTTGTGTGATGTTATGGTCGTAAGAAGCTATTGTTTGAAGCCAAAGGTTAATGTGCAAGGTATGTGTCTAGTCTTGTGTGCTGTAGTGGGTTATATAGTAGTTTTTTGAGAGAGAGAGAGAGAGAGAGAGAGAGAGAGAGAGAGAGAGAGAGAGAGAGAGAGAGAGAGAACCATATTTAATATAACATTCCCTTTCAGTATTTCCAGATATAGCTCTTTTTCATCTACCTTTCCCTATTCAGTTTATATCTTAGCATTTACTACTCTCAGATTGTGTTTTGTTGGCTGTGTTCAATATAGTATTAAGTGAAGGTGTCTGGAGTTAGTACTCGGATGGGTGACAGCCTGGGCACACCAGATGCTGTTGGCATAACGTTCTCCCTACGTCTCAAGTGGGGTTGGTGGAGGATTAGTGCCCCTCCCTGTAAAACAATTAACTCTAAGCCCTTGGCCACCCCGTTTGGGATACATGGCGTCTGGCAATGAATGAATGAATGAATGAAAGACAAAGAGATAACAGACACAAACCAATGCTTCTCGTAGTTGGAGAGAGAGAGAGAGAGAGAGAGAGAAGAATATCAACATCGAGAATTACAAGTAACAGGGCAGAGTGGACGAAAGAGGATGGAAGAGAACTATGGTAGAAAAGAAGGCCGGACGGAAGAAGGGAAGGAAAAAAATTAATGGAATGTCGAAATGGGGGAAACAAGATAAACAGATGTGGTCAAAATGTGATAGCAAAGAACAACTAACTGAGCTAAGAAAGGAATCATGGTACGCAGAACAGAACTGTGGAAATAAGGAAGGCGGAAAGAGGGGAAGAAACAAGAGAAAAAACGTAGAAATCGAAAAAAAACATCGAGTATATAAGGTGTGAAGAAACAGTTGTAAAGAATAACATTTAGGTGGCAATGCAATAGAAAGGAATGAGTGGAAAAGTTAAAATAATAGAAGACAAAAATCTGATGGGGCGTTGGAGGATGACTATATTAAGAAAGGTAAGAAAAGATGAAGAAAGGAAAGAAGAGAAACAATGAAGTGTGAAAAAGTGGGTGAAAGTGAGAAAAATAAGAGGTAAGAAGAGATGGGAAAGGACAGCCAAAACATCCGCCAATGAATGCGTATCGCCCACCAAAAAATTTCAAGTTTTTATCTCAATCTGCTGCTGAGATATGGGCAAAAAAGTGCTTTGACTAAGGTACTCTGGCAATCGGAGGTATATCATCACAGCTTCACCAAAGCTATTCAGTTCAAGCCAACTATCCCGTGAAACTGCCCACAAAGTTTGGATCCAGTTTAACCACCTGATTTTAAGATGCTTTATTAACAGACAGCCACACAGATACAGACACAGGTTACTACATTAGTACCTCGCTAGGCGGGCAATCATAATAAAAAAAATGTGAAGCTATATCAGGGGAAAGTCCTAATGCTGTTTACTCCTACTAGCTAATTATCACACATGCATTCTGAAGCCTGAAGTCAGGGATATTATGCTGTTGAAGGTCATTGAGTGTAACAGGCCTCTGAAGAATTTCTAATAGTTACCCTCTAGAACTTCGTTTTCCTCGTTGAGGGCACGATAGACAATGATTAATAATGTGAAGCTAAAAGGAAAAATAAGATTTTTATTTTTTTTGCAATATTCCCTGGCATCCGGAGGATTATCATCGTAGCTTCACCAAAATTATTAACCAACAAGCCACATATCCCGGGATACTGTCCACAAGGCTTGGATACAATTTGTCCACTTGATTTTGAGACATTTTTGGAACACACACACACACACACACACACACACACACACACACACACACACACACACACACACACACACAAATGTTTGGTGAGTTAAGTATCACTTACACAAGCTGTGGTCCAAAGAAGTGGAGTTGGTTGATATATCGGAGGATTAAATCTACAATATCGCTTCACATACCACACAGGATGGCTTAATTTTCGTGCCTATAGATTAAGCGACGGTGATTAAGGTAGGCGATCAGTTTATGCTATGTCTTATAGTTTCCGCAAAATACGACACACAAAAACTGAACTTACATCTAGATCTCAAGTCGCCCTGCTTGGTGAACAGGGGCAAGCGGGGATAAACTTTATCCTACAGTCTGACCTCCCAAGGATTCGAACTTTGTATCTTCCTGATGCGAAGAAGATATGCATCAGCTCCCTTCTGTACACTGGAAGATACAGTAAGTGTCCAGAACGAACGATGGCGTGTGAAAATGAACTGTAAAAAGAAGGGTGGAAAGAGGTAAAGCACAGAGACAATGAGGTATGGATAAAAGAGAAAAGGATGGATACAGACTAATGGAGTGTGGAAGATGGAAAAGACTGGAACTGAGTGTGATAATGTGGAGAGGAGAGGAAGTGGAAGGAAACAAGAGAAAGGAGGTAATGATGTGTGGAGGAGAGGAGGGATTTGGTAGAGCAAAATACTGTATGTGATCCAGTTCAAATCGATCACATCTCATTTTAATTCATTGTTGGTAATTTTAGACCGGAGGTTCCCAAACTTTTGTTGGTCATACCCTACAATTGCCAGAAAATACTTGATCTCCCTTCCCCAACTCTCATGGGAAGATTCCCCCCCTCCACCCCCGGACGATTTGAGGAGTTATTTTGAATATCTCTGTTCCAGAATTAATCGACTCCTTGAAGTGGTGCTAATATGTAACGGCAAGAAATCTAGTTGTATTTCGAAGAGTTTTTTAAAGTTTAGGATTATTTTAGAAACTTCATAGCATGATAATGGTGTGCCATGTCTCCATGTTTGTTTGATTTGTATATGGATGGAGTTATAAGAGATGCAAGATAGAGCAGTGGTTGCTGGTTATAAAAGAGATAAGAATACAAAGTAGGGCAGTGGATGCTGGAGAGGCCCTAATGAGAAAGGCAGCGTTTGGAAACTTCCTCTTCTGTTCTTTGCAGATGATACTTTAATGTTAAGTGAAGACGAAGGGGAACCACAAGGCTTAGTGAATGAGTTTGGGAGTGTGTAAGAAACAGAATCTAAAGTTGAATCTATGGAAGCGTATAGTTGTGGTCTTCGAGAAAAAAGAAGTCACTGAATGCATAGTGAGGCTTGAGAGTAAGGAAATGGAAAATGGGAGTACATTTAAATGCTTGGCTAGTGCGACAAGTAAGGATGGAAATTTGGAGGATGAAGTGCCTGAAAGGGTACAACAGGGAAGAAAAGGTTGCTGGTTCATGAAAAGCAGTGATAAGAAACTGGGAAGTGAGTATGGAAGTAGAAAAGTCACTGAATAACTATATGGTTATCCCAACTTTAATGCATGGAAGCGAAGCTTGGACCTTCTTGGAAGGACGCAAGTCAATAGTGAGAGCAGTGGAAATATGTTATTTGAGAGGAGCATATGGAGTTACATGGAGAGACAGACTGACAAATGTGGAGGTGAAGGAGCATTGTGGTGTGGATGTGGATGCAATAAAATGCGTTAGGAGAAATACACTGAGGTGGTTTGGCCATGTGAAGGGGATGAAGAGTGAGAGACGAAATTGGAGAGTGTATGTGAAAGAAGTGGATGGAAGAGAGGGAGGGGGAGATCGACGATGAGATGGAGAGATGGAGAAGAGAGGTATATGAGGAAAGGGGCTGTAAGTTGGGGGGAGGGCAACGAAATGGCAGGAAACAGTTGACATGGAGGGGATTCGTTTGTGGCCACTCCTTACGAGACTAATGAGTCTGGGTATAGATGTATAGCTGGATAGATAGGCAGATAGTTTGATAATGATTTGATGGAAAGAAAATGACCCTGCTCTTATAAATGACAAATTTACAGCCAAGAAGCATTTAACCATATAATACATCAGATCTGTAACTAACAATGAATCACGGAAAAAACTTTTTTGGTCATTTTGGCTCTATCTGTATATACCCCCCATCCCCACCCTCGGTGTCCAAATTTCCCGCCTGAGGTGAATTCCGCCCTACCGTCAACTGCGTTCATATTGAGATGAACCCAGAATTGCAACTACTACTACTACTACAGCTACTACAACGGCTACTGCTACTATTACTACTACTACTACTACAAATGAACGGGTATGTTTAGAGTGGTGCATGTGAATGTTGAGTTATTTTGGCTATGATTTTGCGTGTCAAAATTTATGCAGTGCTGTTGCACTTTTTTGAGTTTGCCAGAATCAATGAAATATTATTCCGGTTTCCTTTTTCTGTGTCAGAATATCTGTTAGTGCGTAAACATACAGCACACGAGAGGATATGCTACCAACATCCGCTAAGGCTACATTCAAACTCATGAACAGGGCGCAAGCTGATCAGGAAACGAATGGCTTGATCAGTGAGTCGCCGTAGCTCCGTTCTCTACCTATCATGACAATAATTGTAAGTGCTAAAATCTAGCAAAAAAAATAAAAATAAAAATAAAATATAATGCAAATACAGACAGACATATAAATACATTAATACAGCATATTACATAAAGATAAACAGATTAATGGCAGATGGGTAGAAATAGAAAAATTAATAGGTACCCCCCCCCAAAAAAAAAATGATCGTTATATATTCAATGCGATACAATCTGACACCACGAATGAAACGTTTGATAACAGCCTTCCTTCAACGCTACCGAGGCAGCTGAATTCTTCAGTATGAAACTCATCGAACTCCCCTGTAACGACACTTTGTGTGTGTGTGTGTGTGTGTGTGTACATAGGTAAATACGATGCCAGACCTAGTTATTCACCAAACAGGCAACTGCATCCAGGAACTATGGAACTTTATTTCGCATCAGGTTATTAATCACACAAGAGGGATTATATGAACGTGGTAGATTAAGTGATCAAATGAGGCAGGGCGGCTTTGAGTGGCAGTGAGGGATAAGGAAGGGAAGACCGAGAATGAGAGCTATATCCAAAACGATAAAGGTATCAGCAATTCCCTGCTATCTCCTTGGCTCCAGGTCAGGTTACTTTAGTCCAGGTCAGTAAGACGTAGCAATTCACAGACTCCGGCAGTGTTTACATGCCAGTAATACCTCAGACCAACTCTTAGATTCAAGGTAGGGTTAGCATACGCTCATCTCCAACCTGAGACCTCCATCATCCATGCCACTGAGGATTAACATACACACACATATATACATACATATAATCATACATACATACATGCGTAAATTACGGACAGAGATTGGCAAACAAGTGTTAAGGTGGAGGAGCGTTATTGTGTTGAAATAGAAGTAACGGAAGCCATTAGGAGAAGTATATACAGTACTTGGAGATGGACTGGTCATGTGAAGAAGTTGGAGAATGAGAATCCGAATAAAAGTGTATATGTGAAAGAAGTGGAGGAGGAGACTGAGGAGGAGATGGAGGGATGGGTTAGAGAGGTGTATGAGACACGCATATTCGAGTTGAGAACAAACAACCTGGTGGGAGAGGGAGGTTGACATTGTGACAGAAGACTTTAATCCAAAAACAGGCAAGAAATGGCATGGTAAGACGGTAGTTGGGTATCTTGAAACTGGTATTTGGAAGACAAGAGTTTTAATGCGAGTGGAATTTGCCGAATGGAACAGTCCTAGGGTGATGAACACGTTCATTTTTAAAGTAACAAAGTAGTAACTGGACTTGGAAGACTTTAGTCTAGCAGATACTGGGATGAACTTTCAGATGCTGTCTATAGCTTTGATCTTGGTGTCATCTGAAAGCTAAGAATGTGTAGATTAAGAATCTGGCTGGCGCCCTCTTGTCACCCTTGAATATTTTGCATAATTCAAGATGGCGTCCAAAATGGCTGCCGCATCAAAAATAATTTGTATTCACAAAGCAAGACACATTTGAATTGTGTATGTTTGCATATTTTTGTGGTAATTGTGTACCATATTGGTTATTTCGTCGTAAGCATTATTGAGAGAGAGAGAGAGAGAGAGAGAGAGAGAGTGAGAGAGAGAGAGAGAGAGAGAGAGAGAGAGAGAGAGAGAGAGAGAGAGAGAGATTTGCTGGGATGAAATGGAACAGGCTAACAGCAAATGATTGAGAGCAGAAACATGGGAAGGTCTTCGTTCTGTAATTACTACAGTGACGTATGCTTTTTATTTTCCTTAAATATTGTACCCCTAGATTTATTTATTTGGTTATTATAATATTAATTTGCTCAGCTGTCAGGAGATTGTAATATCTTCTGGGGATTATCTTATTAGTGAAAGGATTAATGAAGGTCGCAAGTAACCTTTCCAGTTCGGCGAATCTCTCCCATGTTTAATATATATATATATATATATATATATATATATATATATATATATATATATATATAAAGAATACCGTGAAATGACATGTCTTCGAAACAGCGGTTAAATGTCCCAAGAACACTTTAGTAATATGGAGTTAATCGGCACATGCATTTTATTTAATCACCATCATCATCATCCTGGCCTCTTTCACCCACCCAGTGATGGGGTGCGATATTGCCCAGAAAGGAGAGAAAGAGAGAGAGACCAAATGGTATTTCATTCTATTTACTTATTCATACATTCATTTTTGTTTCAGCTCATGTCGGGAATTACGTATCACCATGCCTACCAATTTTGTACCATATTTGTCGCGCGAAAAAAATTTACACACACACACACACACACCTATATATATATATATATATATATATATATGACGGCTCAGTGGGTTAGAGCGCTCCGCTCTGACCGAAGGGTCGGAGGATCGAATCTACTCAAGGGTCATTGGTAGACATCAGGAAGGGCATCCGGTCATAAAATGCTACACGCTCTAGTCCAAAGTCCTCTACCCAGGGGCAACGCCTTAGCCCTTCGGGGATACCTGGCGTAAAACCAAATTATTATTATTATTTTTTTTTATTCCACACCTTACTGTTATTCTGTGGACAAAATTGTTTTGCCGTGTGTGTGTGTGTGTGTGTGTGTGTGTGTGTGAGGAAGTGATAGGGAGGAGGTTCTGTGTGGGGGTAATGGGGGAGTGTGGATACGTGGAAGTGGCTGCATGGGTAGATAATGTGGAAGTTATGTGTTATTTTGTGTGAGGAGGGCAGGGGCATAGGCAGATTTCCGTAGGCTTTACAAAATTAGGTCATTCTCATATGAATTGTTTGTATGAAAAGTTATCGTCATGGCTGTTGTTTTTATTTTTATTACTTTCGTCTGTTGTCATAAGTAGTTGCATGGACAACGTTACATCAGAATTAAAAGAACACTTGAGAGGAATGAAGACAGTTTAGGGGGGAGATGATAACAGTCACACCATTCATCTTATTTTGGAGGCAAGTGATTTTGTATTAAGCAATTTGTATTGCATTTGTTTCAAACTGATGAACATCTCTAGCGTCTTTCAGCTCAGCTGATAGCCAAGTATGCTCACATCGGAGAGTGAGTTTGACTAGCAACCAGGGACTCCCATTTTTACCTCATAACTATATCATACAGAATTTCGTGCGACCACAACGTAATCTTCAAGTTGTGATAGTAAGCACCCTGCTTTTAGCAGGTGGAAACAGCGGCTATAGCGAAACTGCGGCTATAGCGAAACTGCTTCCAAAATTCGTAGTAGAAGTGAAAGTAGTATCCAAATTATAGAAAAAAAAATGCGACACACTGTTTCAAAATTAAGTCAACGATAAAGACTGAAAATGTTGGCCTCTAATACGCCTTCATTTTGCCACGATGCATATACGAAAGCCTCAAGAGCAATTGCCCATACGTTAGATGACACCAGCCAACAGAAAAAGCCAGATTTCGTGGCAGTTAGGCTATTCAGTATGGATAATTGTATATTGTATTTGTCTTTCTCTGGCCGCTAGTGTTCCCTGTCAGCCCTGGACACTCTGGTTAACTTCTTGGTAGTGGGTGGCAGCTTTTTGCACTTCCCACACAAACTGCACTCTTTAGTTGCTTAAAGTTGCACTAGCTCTCTCTCTCTCTCTCTCTCTCTCTCTCTCTCTCTCTCTCTCTCTCTCTCTCTCTCTCTCTCTCTCTCTCTCTCTCTCTTCATCATCATAATACTACTACTATTACTACTACTACTACTACTACTCTTACTCCTCCTCCTTCTCCGGTGGCAAATGACCCTGGCAGGCGCTCTACCAGGCTTATTGCTGTCAATCGGTCAATCACTTCTCCTCCTCCACATCCTCATCCTCCTACCCTTTACATCACCACGTATCTTCCCCACGCCTCGCTGTGGCGAGGTGCTTTTTGCCGCATGGGAACTTCGGTTCACTACAAGGGACGGCCCTACAGGGGTAGCTGCTTGCCTGTTCGTCCAGCCAGATTGGGGTTACCGAGCAACAATATCAACCATATCGAATTTTCTCTCCATTTCCTTCTACTCAGGCACCCTTACCTCCTGGAGCTCCGTACCTTACATTTCCCTCCCATAACTCTCTATCATCCTATCAGTCTATGTCTGCCTATCAGTCTATCTGTCTGTCTATCTGTCTGTCTGTCTGTCTATCTGCCTATTTATGGTATTATATTTATATCTATCTGTTTGTCTATCTGTTTACTATCTGTCCATTACATTTATGCCTATCAATCTATTTGTCTATCCGTTCATAAATTTTCCCTCCATCCGTCAATCTGTAACTACTGATTTATATGTCTGTCTATCTATCTATCAGTCTATTTGTCTCTCTATCTACCTATCTTTCTATCCATCTATCAGTCTTTGTATCAGTTAACCCATTAGTGGATAGCGTCCAATTTTTAATAGATGTTTAATCATCTGTCTATAGGTCTATATATCTATTTTGCTCGATGTGCCTGTCTTTTAAGTTTATTTATATATGCGGATATCCTCCTGTTTTTATACGATTAAACTATTTGTTTAATCTTATCTACTCAAAACTCTCTCTCTCTCTCTCTCTCTCTCTCATATATATATATATATATATATATATATATATATATATATATATATATATATATATATATATATATATATATATATATATATATATATATATATATAGATAGATAGATAGATAGATAGATAGATAGATAGATATCTTCACATGGTTAAGAAAATAATCTATATGGATTCGTCTCTGCATATCAACTATCAGGTCGATAGTTAAATGGTTTATCTATTGCAAGGTGATGTTTCAGGTAAATTAAGTCAGTCAGGTAATATTATAAATTAAATAAACTGTATTCTGCTCATTCCCTTAGGGTAATACCCGTCCTCGTCCTAAACAAGGAAATTGTTAAACTATGCATGGCGCGCGCACGCACACGCGCACACACACACACACACACACACAGACACACACACACACACACACACACACACACACACACACACACACAGAGTCCTAGGAAATATCAATCATTACCCCTATGTTTCTTATATATTAGTCCTGAACCGTATACTCCATATGTAGCTGAGTGTTTAGTAATTATGTAGCTGTAAAATTTAACCGCAATAGTCGATTATGATTAGGACCTTTTTCTAAATGGCACACTGTGCTTCGTAGCTGTCTTTCTTAGCGATTGGTTTTGCGTGGTACTTTTTATCATTCTCTTTTGTGCAGTGAATTTCGCGCATAATCAACAATGTTTGTATCACTATCACAAGAGAAAATATTAAGGTGACAATGAGCTGTAATGTGCAGAATGAATTGCTAACTGAGAGGTGTTTCGAAGCCTCCATTGCCCTAAGAATACGACCTTACACTGCAGGACTGGTGATTTCCTTCGTAGAGAAAGTGGTACTCAGAATTAACCTTTCGCCATGCTGGCGGAATCTGCATGGGATTAATTTATTGTCCGCATTGAGAATGGCGTTGGCTATTTGAAAGTCGAGGAGCAGTAGAATATTTCCACATATGGAAGAGTTCTTTCTTCAGTTCGTACGTCACTTTCGGCCCGACATGGACCCTCATCAGGAATCTATAGATTTGCGCGCGCGCGCGTGCGTGCGTGTGTGTGTGTGTGTGTGTGTGTGTGTGTGTGTGTGTCAGTAATGGCCATTACACCTTACGCTGGTGTGATGGATTGATATTGCATCTGTTCAAAACTAGTATTGTTCACAAATTCCGACATGACAAGCTACGTTCTACTCATTTTCACATCCATCGTGCCAAAATGTTCGGATACATTATGGAGAGAGTGTACGGTGTCCGACGAAATTATAAATCCATTCCATGGCGAATGACGAAAAAGTGAACAATAACTTTTGAAACTCAGCAATGAGATCTTTGGAGTCCAGCAGTTTATTCAGTTCAGCCTATAAGAATTTTATATTTGTTCGCCTAAAAAGCGAAACGACATTATTGTTTGCAACTGTCAGAACCACTACCGAACCACTGATATCCATACTTAAAAATCAGGTTTTCGGTATCCTTTCGTTTTAATCCTATAGTACGAGGACGTAATTTTTAGTATATTCTTGCCACGGCCAGACAATTTCTTTCATCTTAGGACACACTTCTAGTAATAAAGCGACTAATAAATGTTTTTATCAACCTCCTTCTGTGGAAAAGTCACTCCAGTGCTGAATGAAATCATCTGCTGATAACAAGAACAGACATGAAATAATTCTACACCATCGAAGCGAAGGTGTTAGCACAATAAGGTCCCGTCCACACGAGCGGGCAATGCCTGACGGACACTGCCTGCTGAGCGTATATCCCTCGTTTCTTTAGCAGTGTTACCAGATCGAGCAGTTTCTGGTGGCCATTGGTCACTACCGGGCACACTTGTTTTGTTGTCCACGCGGCAAACATTGCCTCAACGACGGACAAGGGTGTTATAGATAGTTTGCCAGTGGTTTCCCTGCTTATGACGTCATCTACACTCGTGACCTCCAGCCACCTTCCAAATGTGGACAACCCTTCCACAAAATTTCATCAAAATCCGCTAATAACTTTTTGAGTAATCCCGGATCCGGATCCAGATCAGGATCTGCCCAAAAATTTAATCAGTTATTTCTTGGTCGATAGCTCACCTTTCCACAAAATTCCATTGAAATTCATTCAGAACTTTTGAAGATGTTGTGCGGGATACTCTGAATCCGGATCCTGCCCAAAATTTAATAGTTTCTTTCTGGGCCCATGGACCACCATTCCACAAAATATTATCAAAATCAGTTCAAAGCTTTTTGAGAAATCCTGCTAACAGACTAACAGACAAACCAATGTGGGATACAACATAACCTCCTTGACAAAGGTAAATATTAGTTTGTAATAAAAAAAAATGTTAGATGTCCAAGTAAGTCAATGGCCTTTCCCTTTGATTTTTAAATGCCCACCTCTGTTTACATTCTTGCTGTTTAACTGGGCTTTTTATAGCGTGCACACAGTCATAAAGGGATGTATGTGGTTTCCCTTATAGCGGACAATAAAGCCCAGGGAGCCAAAGTGTGGTTCCCATAGATTAGGCACTAGTCCCTCAGGAGCGTCACCTTTCATGAGGTCATGCTTTATGGCAATTGATGTAAAACCACACTAATTTCACTCATATCACCATAAAGTACATTCATTCACCTATAGCGTGCAGTGTTTTGAAAAACTTACCTACTCTGGTTATTGTGTACAGGCACCGAAAGTCAGGAAAACCCAACACACATTTTGCCACACTGGCTGCTAAATCAGGACTGCTGTTTGCCTTCCTCTCTGTCTCAGTGCTTTGTGGAAGAAATCCCTTGTGAGTGGTTATGAGTATTGCCAAAATGTTCTGGTATTGGCTGAAGGCAACCCACGCCACCTACAACATCTTTCCTGCACTCTGTTCACCAGCAAACTTATGCTATGAAGACTCCCGTGTAGGCAACTTGTCCACTAAAACATGAAATCCACAAACTTTGCCACACAGTCTGCATGTCAGGTTCGGATTTGCTGGGAGAACTCTATGTTGGTTCTAACTCCGATGTCTATGTTTTTCTCTGGCAAGGTTTCAAGCATCCTCTATAGTCTAGATGAATGGTTCCTTCATTGCAGAGAGTTTGCCACTGTTCTATTTCAGAGGCACTGGTTTCAGTATTTTTTGGTATGGTATTGCATTTCTTCAGAGTTGGCCATATATAATCTTTGTATCTCTTCTTCTGTCTCCTTGGGTTGTGGTGTGCTGCATGAAAGTGGCCATAAAGAATCTAGCAGGGAAGGCGGTGCACAGGCATGCAGAACATGTGTCCAATACATCTCAGCTCAGCATGGTTTCTATGCTGGTTGACTTTGCATGCTAGAGAATATGTGAGTATGCCTAAGGGACTTAATCCTTTCATGAGAGTCCTAGGATGTGCTGTAGGGATCGAATAGGAAACAACTAAAGTTGTTTGATGTGATCCTGTAGGTAGTTCAGGATTCAGCACCGAATATGAGGATGGAGAGGCATACAGCTGTATATACCAATACCTTTGTCTCGATTTTCAAGTTGATGTTTTCAGAGACTCTGGATCTGAAATGTCCAAAAGAGGTTGAGGCATGACTGATTTCTAATATGCAAAGTAAGTGAGCAGATGTTGCTGCAATGTTTTTAGCTATGTCTTTATGACCCAACCACTTGCTTGAGTGCGTCGACTAGCGATGACAGCTTCCTGTCTCACAAAAATATAGAGTAAGGAAGAAAACACAGAGGCATTTGTTTTCTGTGCACACATCTGAAAAATCCAGCATATCATGATGGCACTGGGTAAAAGGTAGCTCACTTACGTCTCTCAGGATGAAATTAGGAGAGACAGAGGACAACTAGACTCTGGGAGTGTAGTAAAGCCCTCTTCCAATGAAATACCCAGCTGTCGTGGGAGTCTTAAAATAACTTGGTTTCCTGATTGAATATCTATAGGCCTACTTCTTACATTTAGATGGCAGCAGTGGGATGACAGACAGTCCTTGTGACAGACAGGCTTAGTGACACATGGCAGACAGCTACTGTATGTAATGTTAGAAGGGCTTGATAGTAGATGGCAGACAGCTTCTGCATTAAATGACAGACAGGTTTGATAGTAGATGGCAGACAGCTTCTGTATTAAACAGCAGACAGGCTTGATTGCAGATGGCATGTTCTAGTATATAGTGATACCTTTGTCTCATTTCTCAAGTTCGGTGTTTTCAAAGACTCTGCATCAGAGATATCCAAAAGAGGTTGTGTAGTGGTTGATTCATGCAAGGACTACTGCATCAATGTTATTATTATTTGTGAGCACTCTTCCCAGGAAGGAAATTTTCTCCACCTGTTTCACATTTTTGCCATTTATCAGAAATTCAAGAGGCTCTGCTAGATTGTTTCTCTGAGATACTATTTCTGTTTTAACTCGCCGCATGCCAGTGCCGTTTTAAAACGGTTTAAAATAAAAAACTTCACTGTGACTGCATTTTTCAAGAATCGTGGGCAAAAATTGGCAGGCATGTAAGGAAACTGTTCCTTTACCATCCCCCAGGCTGTCAAGGCCACACACTCACTCGCTCCCCCCCTCAAGCTCGCTCTGCCTCACTCTGCCTGTGTGCCTCACCCAGTGCTGTACACAGTGGAGGCATTTGGTAAAGATTTTCATGTAAGTGTAATTTGTAAATATTTTCTTATAAGTGTAAGGACCATATAGTGAAGTCAATTTGTAAATACCTTCTTGTAAGTGCCAGGACTGTATATAATGAAGTCAGGTTGTACCTATCTTCAAGTAAGTGTAAGATAATGCATTCACAGTGTGAGACACGCAAATTATGAGAGATGCTGAAGTAGTAAGTAATCAGAAAAGTGTACTGAACAATGCTATGCCTTCCCAGCATAAATACCTGAGTATACCTTACACAGAAAACGGCTTTCTCTCACGTACGTGGTGAGCATGAGAGAGCGGCTATACCTGTACACGAGTATGCAGGACTCAGTAAAACTCATTTCCAAGTCTCGGTGAGCATTTTAATGGCAAAATTCGTTATTTCCATATCAAAATCTATCATTTTAGCCAAAAAAAAAAAAAGGTTGAAAAATGGCCGGCAATGGGGTGACCCATAGGGCTAAAAATAGCTGGCATGCGGCTGGCTAATGACATTTATCTGAAGCCCCATTTCATGATATATATTAGAGATGATGGTACGATTATGTTGTAGGGATTCTGAGGTTTTTGCTAGGGCAGTACAGTCATCAGCATTTTGTAGCTCTAGGAAATTAGCATTTTCAGTTTTGGTCGTTCATTGTACTTGAAGACATCTGAGATTAAGTTATCATCTAGGCAGAACTGGATTTTTATTTCATCATCAGGGTTCATTTGATGGTGACTTAAAAGGGTGGCTGCAGAGAGACACATGTTCAATATGACATGAGCCAGGAAACATTCTTGGTTTTCTCCCACGTCCACATTGAAGAGAATTTTCTCCAACCTCTGGGTACACGACCATTCATGTTGTCATGGAGGCTCTTCAGTAATTTTGATATTTGTTTGGAACTCCAAATGTTGAAAGGGCATTCCATAAAAGTTTTCTGCTGACATAGTCAAATTCTTTTGCAAGCTCAATGAATGCAATTTACAAGTAACAGTTCTGTTCATAGTAATTCTTTTGCTTTCTGTTGCACAACAAAGATCATATCACAGGCACTTCGTTCCTTCTGAAATCCATTCTGTGTTTCAGGAAATGTTGACTCAGTCTGATGTTTTGACAGTCTGGACAACATTACCTTGGCTAGAACTTTCCTAACATTCACAAGGAAGCAGATGCCTCCGCTGTTGTCACATTTTAAGCAGTCCCCTTTCCTTTTGTACGTGATTACAATATCAGAAGTAAACCCTTCAGATGGAATTCGTTCTTGGTTCCAGATAGCCACTATGAGACCATGGAGGTTCTGTTGGGGTAAGTGACCACCCTCTTGGATTAGTTCAGATGGTATGCCATCAGGGCCAGTGTTTTTGTTATAATTTAGAGATGAGATGGTCTGAACAGTGTCTGCAAGTGAAGGTGGGACATTGGGATCTGCTGCTTGAGGAGCAATTGGGATGTTGTCAAGGCTATTGTTCTCCACCAGGCTTCTTTCATTTGATAAGGTAGCCTACTGATGTGTTGTGCCCATCTCTCTAGGATTGCTTACTTGTCTTTCAGGAGCTCCTTCAGCTGATCAAATAGGGTTATGTTGGGTTTGGTTGGCCCATAGATACTTTTTATGGACTAATACAACCCATGTTGGTCATTAATATCAGCCAGTCATTGCAGGTCAGTTGCTTGTTCAGTCCATCATTTGTTCTTCATGTCATGCAGGTTTCAGTTTTTAGAGTTAAAGAGCTAGGATGAGCCAGCTATTTGTTATGTGCTCTATTCTTCATTGCAAGGTCATGTATGCCCTCAGCATTTTCATCAAACCAGTCTATGGTTACGAGTGGGGAACATTATGGTTTTGTCTGCAGTGCTCTGAGGCAGTCTTAACGTTCAGCCATTCTGGATCTATATTTCTTACACTATTGTTCAGGTCTTGTTGTGGGCACTGACAGAGCTTGTCTGCAATATTGCTGAAGATGATGTTACAAGTTGTCGAAACCTTTAAAATACTATAGTTTAGTTTCTTGGAGGATGGTCTACAATGCATTTGTGGTTGCCTGACTATTTGTAGTATATTGAGTATAAGGTCTGTTGAGCACTCAGCACCTCACATTGCTCAGGTTACCATAACGTCCCTTCATTGTCACTGCCTGAAAATGACAGTCATTTAGGTGCCCAGGTCTAGGTTGTGGGTGCATCCCTATAGTCATGGATTTATTTTTAAGTTGAAAAATGGGTGTTGGTGATGAACAGACAGTGTTCTGAGCATAAGGAAAGTAATCTATGGTTAATGTTGTTCATGTTACCAACACCATGATAACCTAAAATGTCTTGCCAGAGGTGATTGATTATCTTTTCCCACTAGGGCGTTAAAATCTGCAAACAGGTTGAGTTTATGGTATTGAGCAAGTGGTAGCATCCAGAGAGTCACAAAATGAATCTCTGACAGTGTCCTCGGAGTCAGGGGTTGGGACATAGGCACTGATGAATGTTGTATATTGGCCTTTTTTAAATGGTATGTGCCACAACTTCAGCCTCCAAGATATACCCACAGGTGGTTTTTGAATTTTTTGTAGTAAGTTGCTTTGGACTGCAAAGCAAATACCATGTTTTTTTCTTCCATTGTATCAGTACCCCCTCCAGAAATAGGTATGCCCCTACCCTGCTTCAGGAAGGATGACCTCTGTTGAGGTGCAACTTTCATACAAGGCAGCAGTGACAGTTTTATATCTTTTCAGTTCATGGGCAATAAGGGCAGTCCCACAGCGTGGTTGTGTGTCTTGGTCAGTAGCAAACAAGGTTCATATACTCCAGGTAGCAAGAGTCAGAGGAATTCTTTTGTTTTTTCAGCCTCAATAAGGGATGCCTTGACAAACGCAGTTATCTGTCCAGGTGGTGCAGAGCAGGAAATATATAAGTTGCCTTTTCTAAACCCCTTCCCAAAAAGCTAAGCTGTTGGGCATCCGTTTTCGGCTCTTTAGTCGCACTGGATGGTGCCAAAGTCATGAACTGTTCCTGTGTCATCATGTCAGCGACCACTGGGCCAGTTCTGCTCATGTGCATAACTTGAGTTAGTGACTTCCTGTTACACGCATGACCTGCTGCCATTAACCTATCCTGTCACCATGGGCCTCTTGATTTTGATGAAAGGATGAAATGGGAGGTGAGTACAGTAGCTTGCTTGCACAATAAATGAATCTGGTGTGATGGTGAGGGTGTGCTGTCCTTCAGTCCTTCCCACCACATGACTTGACCCTTCCCAGCCTGTGATGGTGGCATGAAGATTCACGACGACCATCTACTGAAGAGAGTTGCAAGATTCTGCCAGGAGCTCAGTCTGTCGAGCCCCGCCTTATGTAGGACTCCACTCACGGATTTATCGTCCAAGGTTTATTCCCGTAACCATAACCTATCCAAGGGTGTTATCACAAGGCAGTGGGCCTGAGAACACTTACTTTGACCTCTCACTGATGCCAGCATGTGTAACCCTGTCTTCCCGCTGAGTCAGTGAGGTCCTCCCCTTGCTGGTACAGCCCACCAGATTTTAGGGATACGCAAGTCCCCCCAGCCCCCAGTGACAAAGCGGTACCCATTAGGACACACACACACACACACAACTTAAAGTGCATTACTTCAGAGATGCTCATCATGTATTTCAGAATGCATAGGTCAGAAAGTACTTTTATATGAGTGCACAGTAGAAAACAAAAAGGAAGAAAAGGGGAATGAAAAAAGAACAAGAAAAACTGTCTGGCTGATTTGATTAACCCCTACACCGCGGGCTTGTTTACCAATGACTTGCGTGTGCCACGGGGTTATTTGGACTCCGACAGACTCTCAAAAAATATTTGCCAAAAATCAGTTATTAGTCCTAGAATAATAAAATTACATATGCTTATGGCACATACCTTCAGCTTTCTCCTGGAATGATTGTTGAGCCTTCGTCTGTTACCGTAGGACTTGTGGAGACCTCTGAAGTAGGGTAACGAAGTCTCCACTTTACACTTCCCGACAACCCGTAATATGATTACCACAGCCAGATACAAACACTATAAACACTATTCTACAATTTTCAAGTAGTTTGGGATCCATACTAAAAAAAAAAAACACTGTGAAAGCAATGGAAATTACGAGCGCGTCTGATCGTTGCACTTGCGCTAGTTCGCTCTAGGCACTCTGTCATTTATTATTCATAAAACCCCTCACATTTTATATTTCTATTACTATATAACACTTATATATATCTACAGTCTTTATCCATAAGTTTCCTTCAGTAGTATTAGTTTATTGTCACTGTAGGGATTCAATTTCTTTCAGTAAAATACGTAGCATTCACTTTCGCATCCTGTATACTAGCATTGAGAATGAATGTCACATTCATCTTCACTCTCATAACTCATAGCATTCAGACATGCTAGAGTGAAACTTTCACTTTCATTACTCCTAGGGTATATACTCGTATTCTTATAATACTACTCATTTACATTTCTATTTACGTTCTCTATTTTATTTACGTTACTTACATTTCTATTTTATTTACACTGTGTTATGCACTGTCACTTGAAGTAACTTATAAAACTATTTTCCATTGTTCACGTATATTTACATTCATTACTTTCACTTGCTCTTTACACATTATTTACACATTATATACAATTCCACTTGCACTGTTTTACTCAATAGAAAGATCGTAGTCACTCTTTTATCAATTGTCAGCCCTTTACCTCTTTCTACACGAGGTTTAGTAGGGGGTAAAGGTCACAGGACCCTTTGCATGGGGATGAAAAAGTCCTTGAAGTCAGCAAGAAGAAACATACGTACCCCCACTTCGGAAGATGAGAGTAAACTGATAACGGAGGGCCGGGGTAGAGGCCTACATAGGGGATATTCAGTGCTACCAATGTTAGCTCTTGAAACAGCTATGTCTAGCACTCAAATGATTGGCAGGAAATCTAGACAATACATTATAAATTAGGTAGTTCCAGGTGAATGTAAATATCACTTAGGCTTCTCCCTTCGCTCCTTACATGTATATTTATTACGAAAATAGATTATATGGCATATTTCAAGGGGAAAAAAACAGCGAAAATTAGCGAACTAGTGCACGTGAGGTGTTGTCAGATGATAATTAGCCAATTCCAGGTGTATGGCACTCTCACTTACCTTATTTCTTTCTTGTATATATTATTTGGTATAAGAATAGGACATAGGGCTTATTTCAATGGATGAAATCAGTGAAAAATTCCAGGGAAGATTTACTTAGCGTAGCACAGCCGGGCAGGCGAGAGGATAGGGTAATGGAGGGGGGGTAGGGAGGGGAGTCAAGAACGGGGAGAAATGGCTAAATTGTCAACAATGGATGGGAGTACAGATGAGATTAGGAGTGCTGACTAGTGTTGGACATTGGCAGTACTGATAGATGATACAAGCCCCCACTTGGAAGCCTGGGTGAATTCAAAATAACACAGAATCACAAAAGTGACGCCCCGCGGTATGATCCCTTGCTCCCAAGCTTCACGAAAGTGACGCCTCGCGGTTAAGGGGTTAAACTTTGGTGAAAGTTTTCCTACTGTAAGAGTTGGATATATCCTTCATTAACCCCTTAGCCGCGGGGCGTGACTTTTGTGACGCTTGGAAGCAAGGGATCATAAAGCGGGGTTTCAATTTTGTGATTCTGTGCTATTTTGAATTCGTCCGGGCTTTCAAGTGGTAGCTTGTATCATCTATCAGTACTACCAGTGTCCAGCTATACTCAGTTCTGCTAATGTCACCTGTACTCCCATCCACTGTTGACAATTTAGCCATTTTTCTCCTGTCCTTGACTCCCCCCGTCCTTACCTCCCCTCCATTACCCTCTCCTCCCGCCTAACCAGCTGTGCTGCGCTACACAAATCCTGGACGAATTTTTCCACTCATTTTATCCATTGAAATGTGCCCTTTGCCCTATTCTTATACAAAATAATATATAAAAGGAAGAGAAAAGGTAATTGATACTGCCATACATCTGGAATGGGCTAATTATCACCTGGCAACACCTCACGTGCACTGGTTCGCTAATTTTCCTTGTTTATTTCCCCTTGAAATATGCCGTATGACCTGTTCTCATAATAAAAATATATATAAAAAAGGAAGGGAGAAGCCTAAGTGATATTTACATTCACCTGGAACTACCTAATTTATTATGTATTGTCTAGATTTCCTGCCAATCATTTCATAGTGTATATATTAGCAGCTGTCACCACACTGTCACTGTCAACCCTTCGCCGTCCCTAGGCCACAGCATTAAGTTTACTGTCATCTTTCAAGGTGAAACCACATCGGATTCGTGCCCGTCCAATTCTGCATCTTTGTAGCCCCATGCAATGGGCCCTGTGACCTCTACCCCTACTAAACCTCGTGAGGGAAGGGGTAAAGGGCTAAGTGACTCTGCTGTGGAACGTGAACTGGCTAATATCAATGATAATGATGGACAGTGACTACGATCTTTTTGGTGACTCTAAAATAGTGCAAGTGGAAATGTAAATAGGCCTAATGTGTAAATAATGTGTAAATAGCAAGTGAAAGCAATGGATGTAAATATGATTGAACAGAGGAAAATAGTTTTATAAGTTACTGCAAGTGAAAGTGCATAGCATAGTGTAAATAAAAGAGAAATGTAAATATTGAAAATACATTACGTAGTTTACTGAAAGTGAAAATAAATGCCTGGAGTGAAAATAAACTACTATTACTGAAGAAAACTTATGGATAAATACTGTAGATATATATAAATATAATAAAGTAATAGGAATATGAAGTGTGTGTTTATGAATAATAAATGACAGAATACTAGTGGGGAATGATCATGGGTGGGAAGCTCGTAGACGCTCGTAATTTACATTGCTTTCACAGTTTTTTTTTTTTTTTTGAGTATGGATTCCAAACTACTTGAAAACCATAGAATAGTGTTTCTGGTGATAATATCAGGCTGTGGTAATCATATTACGGGGTGTCGGGGAGTGTAAAGTGGAGACTTTGTTACCCAACTTCAGAAGTCTCCACAAATCCTACGGTTGTCAACGAAGGCTCAACAAACATCCCAGGAGAAAGCTGAAGGTATATGCCATATGCATATTTAGTTGTAATATTCTAGGACTAATAATTGATTTTTGGCGAATATTTTTAGAAAGTCAGTCGGAGCGCGAATATCCCCGCGGGAGGCGCAAGGAGTGGCAAAAACATACCCGCAGTGTAGGGGTTAATCCCTTCACTATTAGGAATCAGTGCTAAGATAAATATAATCGCCTGATAGTAATAAGAACAAAAAAATTGTTATAATCTTATTGGAAAAGTCAGTGTCTTCAATTCATTTATGTTTAACATTTTTAACAACCAGAAGATTTTGTGCAATTCATGAAAGATTTTGTAAGTGAGTGATGATGAAGGTTATACTTGCCCCGTCTATTTCGAAAAAAAAAAAAAAAACTAAGGTGCATATAATCGTGAGGAGATTAAAGGAAAATAAGAAAAAGAAAAAGCACAAAATGTATCATCAAACTGGAGTGGTTATAATTTTTTTAACAGCTGGTAGTGAGAACCACTTTTTTGTTCTTGCTACCTTCAGAATTTCTTATTCATCTTCAGAGAGACTATTTCGAACTGGAGTGGTTAGTTACAGCCTATATTAACTCTTCAGTACTAGAGATCTTTCCATGTTTCGATTATATTCAATTATTGATAATTTGTTTCAATATGTGGAAATTTTCGTTATTTTTTCAGCTTATTTTCCCTACCTCAGTGGCAGAAAATAATAAGACTACGATTCAACATGCTTTCCATCAAACTTCTTTGTGGCTAGAACCATAATGTAGCTTTAATCTATTGTTACAACTCTGCGCTCAAGACGGCCAGATGGTCATTTTTCGCCTGGCAAAGTGAAGAGAACATCTGGGGGGAACATAAATTGAAAATTCATTACCGGATTTGGGTGTTTATGTGAATTTTACTGTAAGTCCTTACTTATTATTGCAGATGCTATGAGAGATTTCATAGCATCTCTTCCTTTGCAGTGTGTTTGGTATGTTTCTCCTTGACACGCTCTTCCATGCCAAGTGTAAACTTTTATTATCGACATAGTGGGCACAATAACGTACAGGAGGATATTTATGTGTAACATGCAGACTAAGTTGTCGAGGAAGAAGTATGACGAAATCCACAGTAACTAACGGTGTGACCCCCTGGTAGTATATAACCCTTGTAAGGAGCAATATTATTACTTACCCTACTGAACAATACGAGGTGAACATTTTTTTTTTCTCGCCAATAATAGATAATTTACCCCGGACACTTAGTCTTAATATGGCAGTGTTAATGCCTATGAATATTTCACTTGAGGTAAAAAAAGTCTTTTTATGTAAGGGCTTCTTAATGAAATTGAAAATATCCATAAATCGCACCGACGAATTCCAAACTAAAATCACATTAACATAGCTGTACGTGTGCAATCATACACACAATGACTTATGTGCAATATGTTACCAAATCATCCAATTATATCCTGCCCCATCAGGAGCGTAGGGAACTGGAGGAAGGCTACAAAGCCCCGACATATATGGCGAGGGTGACCTGTCTTGCCCACCCCTAAGCTGCATTACGAGTATTTGGGCAACAAACCCCAACCATCCCTCGCATGTAAAACCATCTGGGCACCATGCTATTTGAGCGCCTTAACCCGCTATACCACCAGGCGTCAGTTGGTTATACGATTACCAGCCAATGTAGGAAGTGGATTGCCTTTCACTCTGTGTAGAACTTCTGAACACAATGTAGTCACGTGGAACAATATATCGAGTGAATGTATGGTGAGCACCACCCTCTTGCCAGTGCATGGTATGCAAGTACAAAAATAATTACGTACGGATTAATATTTCATTCAAGCTATATCCCAACAATTTTCTTCGTGTTAGAAAAGACTTCGCCACCTGGAGGGGGGTGGGGGTAGGTAGACATACTGTAGCTTTGATTAACCCCTCCACTACTTGAGCACTCAAAGTGCAAACCAAAGGTTAAAAAAAAAAATCGTTGGGTAGCAGCAGAAATTATGTATGAGGTACACGTAGTGCAGCGGCTGACAAACTCCCAGTTTCTGATGATAATTTTTTAAACAAGTCACGAACATGTAACTTTTGTGCCCTCGGCATAATTGCTGGCTTCACTTTGAACTGTGACGTGCAGACCAGCCTAATTGCAGAATCAGAGAGAGAAGGGAGAGGGTTGAGAATGTGTAATAATATTCTTTGCAAATCGTGGCTATCACCATCATATACTGTAATAATTTCATAATCTTATGCCAGGTGGTCGAGTAAATAGAAAACCCTAGTGGGAGTGGCGGCCTTCCATGGGTCGATCCTCAAGAGATGACTGAAGGCTTTTCTACCATGTAATGCCACCAGAGGAAGTAGGCTGGTCATCCATCCTTAAATGTATTGGACTACGGTAGTCTAACCTTAGCACCTGCACATTGGGACCGACTGTAGCCGGTTACACCTTACAAATTGTCACTGTATTAAAATCATCGTTTTCGTCTACTATCTTTCAGTCTATCTATCCATCTATCTGTTTCTCTGCTTCGCTCTATCAGTCTATCTATCTGTGTGTGTCTGTGTGTGTGTGTGTGTGTGTGTGTGTGTGTGTGTGTGTGGTGTGTAAAAGGTGTCGTTTTGAATGAGGTGTGTGTGTGTGTGTGTGTGTGTGTGTGTGTGTGTGTGTGTGTGTGTGTGTGTGTGCGTGTGTGTGTGTGTGCAAAAGTTGTCGTTTTGAATGAAAGTGAGTGTGAGGGGGAGTAGTGTGTGTGTGTGTGTGTGTGTGTGTGTGTGTGTGTGTGTGTGTGTGTGTGTGTGTGTGTGTGTGCAAAAGTTGTCGTTTTGAATGAAAGTGAGTGTGAGGGGGGGTAGTGTGTGTGTGTGTGTGTGTGTGTGTGTGTGTGTGTGTGTGTGTGTGTGTGTGTGTGTGTGTGTGTGTGTGTCAAAAGTTATCTTAATTTGATAAATTTCTAATTTTGTCTATGTCATTATCATACGCTATATCTGTCTACATCTTTTTCTGCTTATATCCTCCTATCAATCTCTTTCTGTCTATATTCGTCTGTCTATCTATCTTTCTATCTATCAGTGTATGTACTTGTTTGTCGCCAAATGTCTTAGTATTACTATCTATCTATCTATCTATATACCTAGGCTGCTTCCCCCAAGGAAAGGGAGGTAGCCGAGACAGGACGACTCACTCTGCATTTACTCATCCATTCAAACACATTCATTCGCATCTTAGCTCCAAAGGGGAGAATGGACAGATCCTCACCGCATCACACCGCACAAGGGTCAACTGCGCAATGAAATCAGTGACATCCGCAGCAGGGCCCGACAGCAGAACTGGTTTACCCCTGCCACATCATAACAGACCCATCCCCTTACCCGCACCTTAGTATTACACCTCCACAAAATCATTAAGCTCTCCGGTTGAGGACATTAAAATGAAAACTCTTCAGTTAATTATAAAAAGGTTATCAGGAATAAACTTAATAATATCCCACAGTTTATCGGTGATTATTTTGAAACAGTGGACTTCTTTCAGACTGTTTCATTATGTCATAATCTTATCCTAGAATCTGAAGCTGCTGAGCTTGATAACTGCACTTATCTTTGTCTATGTCTGTCTGTCTGGTGATCTGTCAAACAACATTTGACTATCATTCTTTCTGTCTGTTTGTCTGTCTGTCTGCCCCAACCTTCCATTGTATCTGTCTCTATCTAATTATCATAATATCTATCTGTCCATCCATCTATTTATCTCTGTCCATCTATCTAATTATCTACATCCTTCTGTCGTTCTGTCTGTCTATATCTACTGTATTTATATCTGTCGGTATGTATCTTTATTTATCTGTATCTGTTTATCTATTTGTCTTTCTATCAGTCTATCTATATCTATTTATCTATGTATCTGTACTGATAACTTTATATTTACGTATGTAAATCTGTGTATGTAACTCTGTCTGTCTGTTTGGGGCTCTGTCTATCTGCATAAGTCTATCTACCCACCTCTCTATGCATCTACCTATCGCCAGACACATATTTGCAGTATGAATTCAGAATGGCCCCTTGTGTACAGTTTCAGAAATTTGTTTCTCACCAATCTAAACTGTACATCATCAGAGGCCTACATTTAAGCCTTTAATTTTGCCAGTGCCACACAGTTTCATTCAGCTGAGGGAACACCTTTCGTAGTGATTTTTTTTTTTTTCCGTGACCCGTTTTACTGCGATGTGTTATTTTATAACAGCCACCACTACACGATCTCTCCCTTTCTTTACTTTTACACATTCTTTCTCAGGTCTTTCCATTATTTTGGTCTGCACCTTCTAGTCCAATTCTTCCTTTGGCCAACTTCTCTGAACCTCTTTTTTCCTCATGTATGTAATATTGGGTAAACATATTTCAGTATTTTGTATCACCTTCACATTTTTTCTTATCTCCTGTATTATCTGTATATTATCTATACCATTTCTCACTATTTTTACCTCCGCCAGCGTAGCTGGAGGAGGTTATGCATTCACTTATGTTTGTTTGCTTGTCAACACGATATCTCCAAAAGTTCTTAATGAACTTCAATTAAATTTTGTGGAAGGGTGGGCCATGGGCCAAGTAAGAAATGATTAAATTTAGGGGGGAATCCGGATCCGGATCCTATGTATCCACCACAATATCTCCAAAGGCTCTCAATGAATTTTAATAAAATTTTGTGGCAGTGAGGGTAATGGGTCAAGGAACAATTGATTATATTTGGGGGCGGATCCTGATGCTATGAATTCAACACAATGTCGCCATGGATCCGGATCATTTTTAATGTCAATGACACTGGCAGAGGTATGTGTTCTGCGGGTGCTTTCTAGTTTTCACTTTGTTACCTCCACCAACTAAGTAGGAGGATGTTATGTATTCACCTATGTTTGTCTGTTTGCTTGTCCACACGATGTCTCCAAAAGTTCTTAATGGATTTCAATGAAATTTGTGGAAGGGTGGGCCATGGGCCATGAAAGAATTGATTAGATTTTGGGCGGATCTGGATCCGGATCCAGATTCTATGTATCGAGTACAGTATCTCCAAATGTCCTCGATAAATTTCAATAAAATATTGTGGAAGAGTGGGCCATGTGTTTAGGAGCAATTGATTAAATTTGGGGGCCGATCCGGATCGTATGTATTCCACACAATATCCTCATGGATCCGGAACCGGATCCTTTTTAATGGCAATGGCAACGATGGAGGTATGCGCTTTCTAAGTGCTTTCTAGCTACACTATTTCTTTACTTTCTTCCACATTTCTTCCTCGTCTGTTAAACCGCTTCTTATTATGCCCCCGCTTACCCTTGGTAGAGACGTTAAGTAACTGGACAGTCCATTCGTAAGTGGGTGCGATAAAATTATTATCATTCTTCTTATAATAATAGTAATAATAATAATAATTATTATTATTATTATTATTATTATTATTTTTATTTTTATTATTATTATTATTATTATTATTATTATTATTATTATTATTGTTACCCCAGACATTTGTACCCAAGTGAAAGATTTATCGCATCAGCAGGAAATGGGGGCAGGGGTCGGAAGAAAAACTCTGCCGTACAGTAGCGAACTTTTTTGGATATCTCAGCCAATTTTGAAGTTACAAGAAAGATAAACACCAATATGGAAATCGCATAAAAATCCTCAATTATTTTCATTTTATAGACAAACCGTAATTCCCAATAGTTCTTCCGTAAATCGTGGAAACGATTTTTTATAATGCATATTGGCATAACAGTCGGCTGCGCAAGAAGTAACGGCCTAAGACTGCGTGAGTAGAGCAGCAGTATTTTCCGACGATAACTGAAAGCAACCAGGCATGTTTTGCCTTTTCAAAACAAATAATACCTTCTGTTTGGACCTAGACGTAAAATTAATAAAAGATGAGTATTGGTTTTAGAAAGAGTGAGGGAATATTTTTGGTGTAATCTATAAGTTCTTTTCTGTATATCCAGGTCAGGAAATCAGAGGAAGATGATGAGCCACATGAGATAATATTCAGCACTGCCTGACGTGCTCGTTCGCTCGCTTGAACATGTTCCACACTTTCAGTGTGGACGCCTATTACATATGGACAATGATAATATCAGTAATAATAATAATAATAATAATTCATTCATTCATTCATCGTCCAATCCTACGTTTCCCCATGAGGAACGTAGGAGCCAGGGGCTATGGCAAGTTGGTCCTGACATTTATGATGAGAGTGACCAGTTTCACTTATCCATGATTGGCATTACGTGAGTATTAAACGTAACACGAGGCCTCGGAGTCCCCAGGGGGGGGGGACCATAAATGCCCCCACCTTCCACCCCTCTCCCGGTGACGACTCGAGCTGCCTGAAACCACTGTCTGACTTTCTTCTTCATTTCTGCAACATTCGCGGCCTTCCCTCTAACTTTCTCTTTGCTGAGCACCACCTCTCCTTCTCTAAACCTCACCTTCTTTTTCTAACTGAGACTCAGCTGTCTGAGGCAACTGACAGCAGACCCTTTTCTGTATCCTCCTACTTTCTCTATACTCATTTCAAAGCCAAAGGTGGCTGTTGTGTATATATACGCAAAGACTTGTCTTGCTCTCGTGTTCCTGAACTCAGTTCTTCTGAATTCTCTACTCTCTGGCTTCGGCTTTCCTGTCATTCTCTGACTAAATATATCTGCACTGTTTACTTATCTCCTAATTCTACTGACTATCAAAAATTCTTTGACTATCTTACCTCTACGATGGAAAACATTCTGTCCATTTCTCCTTTCTCTGAAATCACCATTCAAGGAGATTTCAATGTTCACCACCACCTTTGGCTCTCCTCTCCTTTCGCTGATCCACCTGCTGAACAAGCCTACACCTTTTCAATCCTTAATGACCTAGAGCAGCACCCTACCCCTATCCCTGACTGTCTTGGAGAGAGCTCCAACATACTTGACCTCTTCCTTACAACTAATCCTTCTGCCTACACTGTTAATCTTTTCTCTCCGTTGGGCTCCACCAGTCACAACCTTATCACCTTAACTTGTCCTATTGCTGCGGTACGGCCTGTGGACCATCCAAAGAAACGTTGCCTGTGGCTCTTTGGAGCTGCAGAATGGGAGGCCTTCAGGCAGTACTTCTTTGATTTTCCCTGGAATGATTATTGCTTCCATGGCCGGCAGCCATCTGAGTGTGAATGCACATTACGGAGGTTATTCTCTCAGGCATGGAAACATTCAATCCTTTCTCATTTCCTTTGACTAATGTAAGAAAGCCTTGGTTTAATAACGCTTGTTCTAGTGCTGTCCGCAACAAGGAGAGGGCCTATAAAAAGTACCAGTGCCCACCCCTCCATTGAATCACATC
Source organism: Coenobita brevimanus (assembly GCF_032717465.1). Taxonomy (NCBI): domain Eukaryota; kingdom Metazoa; phylum Arthropoda; class Malacostraca; order Decapoda; family Coenobitidae; genus Coenobita; species Coenobita brevimanus. Next base: position 7,267,943 of record NC_136983.1, on the reverse strand, counting down.
TTTTATACATTTCTCCCGGAATCATGCTAAGTCTATTCTTCACTCTGCTAAAAATAATGTCATCCGTACTAAATGCTCTCAACTCTCTAACTCAAATTCTTCCTGCTCCTTCTGGCACCTTGTCAAAAACCTTTCTAACAACTTTACCTCCTCAGCCTTCCCTCCTCTTTTCTACTCTGATGGTTCTGTAGCTATTTCTTCTACAGATAAAGCAGATTTCTTTGCTCAGACTTTCTCTTCTAATTCCACAATACACGATTCCGGTGCTGTTCCTCCATCACTTCCCCCCTCTGACTTCCTCATGGCTGACATTTAAATTTCTTCAGCTGATGTATTTTCTATCATCACAGGCGTCAATATTAATAAGGCATATGGGCATGATGGAGTCCCTCCTGATGTTCTCAAGAACTGTGCTTCTGTGCTTACACCCTGCCTAGGCAAACTCTTTCGCCTTTGTCTATCAACTTGTACCTTTCCTTCTTGCTGGAAGTTTGCTCTCATTCAGCCAGTCCCAATGAAGGATGACCATTCCCAACCCTCTAACTGTCATCCAATTGCTTTAACATCCTGTATCTCAAAAGTTTTTGAATCAATTCTTAACAAAAAAATTTTAAAGCATCTTTCCTATTGCAACCTTCTTTCTGATCGTCAGTATGGGTTCCATCAGGGACGCTCCACTGGCGATCTTCTCACCTACTTTTCAGACTCCTGGTCATCCTCCTTTTGGGACTTTGGCGAAAGCTTTGCCATTGCACTTGACATCTCAAAGGCTTTCGATCGAGTCTGGCATAAATCTTTAATTTCCAAACTGCCCTCTTACAGTTTCTATGCTTCTCTCTGTGCCTTCATCTCTAGCATCCTTTCTGGTCATTCCATAGCCGCTGTTGTAGACGACCATCGTTCTTCTCCTCGATCTGTCAACAGTGGTGTTCCTCAGGGCTCTGTCCTATAACCAACTTTCTTCCAATTATTGATCAATGACCATCTAAGATGTACATCTAACCCTATCCACTCGTACGCTGATGACTCCACCCTTCACCTTTCCATTCAGTTTCTGCAATGTCCATCTCAGCAGTAACTTCAACAAACAAGAGATGAGGCTATGGCACACCTAATGTCTGACTTGGCTCGTATCTCTGACTGGGGTAAAAATAATCTTGTTATTTTTAATGCATCAAAGACTCAGTTTTTACACCTGTCATCCCAACAAAATCTCCCACAGGTATACCCACTAACGTTTAATAATATTCGGCATAATCCTGCATCATCCCTGAATATGCTTGTGGTTTCATTTATTCGGGACTTGTCTTGGAAAGATCATATTACATATCTTGGAAAATCTGCTTCCAAGAGATTAGGTGTGCTAAGCCGACTCTGTTCCTTCTTCACCCCTGGACAATTGTTGACTCCATACAGGGGTTTTATCTGCCCCTGTTTGGAGTACAACTCTCATGTGTGGGGAGGCTCCCCACATCCAGCTCTTCTCAATAGGGTGGAGTCAAACGTTTTTCATCTCATTAGCTCTCCTTCTCTTACTGGCTCCCTTCAACCTTTGTCTCTTCGCTGCACTGTTGCATCTTTATCTTTTTTCTATCGCTACTTCAATGGTCACTGCTCCTCAGAACTGTCTGCATGCATTCCTCCACCTCTACGACTGGCGCGTAGCACCCATCTAGCAGCAAACTTTCATCCCTTTTCTGTCCAACTCTCTATCGCAAGAGTTAACAGTTACTCCCAGTCCTTCATTTATGCAACAGGTCACCTCTGGAACTGTCTCCCTCTGTCTGAATTTCGTGCTTCCTATGATCTCCAGTCCTTCAAACACAGTGTGTCCAGGCATCTCGAAATGATCAGATCTTATATTTGGCTCTCTCTTGTATTTTGTTTTTCTCTTGGAAGGAACAATAATTGCGGGCCCACGGCCTTTGGTTTCATCTTCCTTGCATAAAAAAAGAAACATTCCTTGGATATAAACCTTCACCGGCTCAATCTGATTGGAGCTCCGTGATTACCCACTAAACCAACAGGTGCCAAAATTTAGTTATATGGTTACCACCCAGAGCAGTAAATAGTTTGCTGGGGTACAGGAAACCATTTGGCTTATCACTCAGTGTAGAGTCACCCACAGGCAGAAAGATGAGGAAAGAAAGGAAAGAAAGACAGAAGAGGATGGAAGGAAAGAAGGATGCAGGAGAGGAAAGGGCAGACACCTGAGAGCAGCTCTACATCGAGTGAGTGGATGGTGAGCACACCCCACCTACCACAATAATAATAATAATGATAATAATAATAATAATAATAATAATAATAATAATAATAATACTATTATCATTCTTCTTCTTCTTCTTTTTCTTCTTCTTTTTTTCTTCTTCTTCTTCTTCTTCTTCTTATTATTATTATTATTATTATTATTATTATTATCATGCCTCCGCTCATCTGTGGTGAAGGAGGCATTAAATGAATGGTCTGTCCATCCGTGCGTGTGTGGGGACGTGCATCCGTAAAACCCTTGTGGGCGCAATATATCCTGAATCTATTGACAGACTTCCACCAAACTTTTGTCAGTGATGCAGTGTGAGGAGATAATGAGCTGATTAGGTCAACCAGGTCAAGGGGTCCAAGGTGAAGGTCATATGATGTTTATTTATTTTATGTACATAAGGAAGAAGGAACCAAAGGCCAGAAGCCTGCAAGATTGTTCCCTCCAAGAAAAGTAAAAACAAGAAAACAGAGTGCCAAATTCAAGATCCATTCATTTCGAGATGCCAGGACACATCGCATTTGAAAGTCCGGACGTCATAGGCAGTCCGAAATACTAAGAAATGAAGACAGTTCCAGAGCTGAACCGTTGCATACATGATGGACTGGGAGTAATGGTTAACTCTTGTATTAGGGAACTGTACAGAAAAGGGATGAGTGTTTGCTGCCTGAGGGGTGCTACGCACCTGCCATGGTGGTGAAGGGATGCAAGCAGACAGTTCACTGGAGCAGCGACCATTGAAGTAGCGACAGAAAAGAGATAAAGACGCACCAGTGAGGCAAAAAGACACAGGTTGTAGGGAGCCAGTAGGAGGAGAGATAATGAAACGAAAAGTTTTTGGCTCCAACGTGTTGAGAAGAGCTGCATGTGGGGAGCCTCATCACACATGAGAGTTGTATTTTACACAGGGATGAATTAGACCTCTGTTTATATTCAACAACTGCTCAGGGTTAAAGAAGGCACAGAGGCAGCATGGCACACCTAATCTCTTGGAAACAGACTTTACAAGAGAGATAATATAGTCTTTCCTAAATAAATCCCATGAGAATGAAACCCCAAGTACGTTAAAAAATGATGAAGGATGGAGTTGGATATTGTTAAATATTAGAGGATACTCCTGCAAAAAAGTTTGACTGGTTGAAAGATGAAGGAACTAAGTTTCTGATGTATTAATAACAAGATTACTAACTTTCATCCATTCAGAGATATGAGCAAAGTCAGCCATCCGTTGTTTGTTTGAGTAACTACTGAGGTGGACGAAGCAAGAGGAGGATGGAAAGGAGAAGGGTTGTATCATCAGCATATGAGTGGACAGGGATGGATGTGCAGCTTAGATGGTCATTGAGGAATAGAAGGAAAGTTGATAATAAGGCAGAGCCTTAAGGAACACCACTGTTCACAGTTCTAGGAGAAGACTGGCGGCCGTCTACAAGAGCATCAATAGAACCACCTGAAAGGAAGCTAGAGATGAAGGTATAGAAAGAAGGATAGAAACCGTACGAGTGCAGTTTGGAAATTAAAGATTAAGACTCCACTGACAGCATTTGAGATGTCAAGTGCAATGGCAAAGTTTCCCCCCAAATCTCGAAAGGAGGATGACCAGGAGTCTGAAAGGAAGGTAAGAAGATAGCCAGTAGAGAGCCCTGGCAGAACCCATACTAACGATTGGAAAGGTTGTGGTAGGAAAGATGTTTTACTTATTTTTTGTTAAGAATAAATTCAAAATCTTTAGAAATAAGGTATGTTAAAGCAATCTGGCGATATTTAGTGGGATGAGAATGGTCATCCTCCTTTGGAACAGGCTGGTTGAGAGCAAACTTCCAGCAAGAAGGAAAGGTACATGTTTACAGACAACGGCAAGAGAGTTTATCTAGGCGGGGTGTAAGCACAGCACAGTTCTTCTGGACAAAAGGAGGGACCCCAACATGCCTATATGCCTTGTTAGTATTGAGGCCAGTGATGGCAGGAAACACATCAACTGAGAAAACTTTAATGTCAGCCATAAGGAAGTCAGAGAGTCGAGCTGATGGAGGAACAGCACCAGAGTCATCTAAAGTGGAGCTGAAAGAGAAACCCTAAGCTACGAGTTCTGCTTTATCAGTAGAAGAAACAGCTTCAGAGCCATCAGAGCGGAGAAGAGGAGGGAAAGTTGATGAAGTAAAGTTGTTGGAAAGGTTTTTATGAAGGCTCCAAATGGAGTGACAAGAGGCAGAGAGTTCAGAGAATTTGGTACCAATGAAATTATCTTTTAGCACAGCGAAGGACAGACCTAGCATGATTTTGGGCCGCAATATTAGAGAAATGATATTCAGAGATGGGCTGGCTCTGGCGCCTTTTGTATGCTATCTAGTTGTTATGGACAGCATTAGGCAAGCGTGATTATTCCAAGGTATTTTTGCATTAGTCACAGGATAGGAGAAATGAATGTATGCTTCCATACCCAAGAGAATAACTTCTGAAATGAGCAAAGCAAAGTCAGATGGCTCTAGACCATGGAAACCATAATCATTCCAGGGAAGGTCAAAGAAGTACTGCCTAAGGGCCTCCCAATCAGTAGCTCCAAAGTGTCAGAACCACTACTTCTTGAGAGGGTCTGCAGGCTTTACCAGAATAATAGGCCAGGCTAATTTGATAAGGCCGTGATCAGAGTAGCCCAACGAGGAGAAAAGATTTACATCTCAAGCAGAAGGATTAATTGTAAGGAGAAAATCAGGTATGTTGGAACTCCTTCTCAAAAGCAGTCAGGGAAGTGGGTAAGGTGCTGCACAAGTTGCTTTAGGTCATTAAGGTTAGAAAAGATGTAAGCTTGTGCACCAGGTGGATCAGTGAAAGGAGAGGAGAACCTAAGGTGGTGGTGTACTTGGAAATCACTTTCAATAGAGATTTTACATGGAAAAGTTATATAAGATGTGTTCCGTCTAAAAAAGTAAGATAGTCACAGATGTTTTCATAGTGAAAATAATGGATAAATACAGCTTAGATATATTCTGTCAGTGAGTGACAGGAGAGCTGAAACCATGGAGTGAAGAATTCAGAATATTCAAATTCTGGATCATGAAAACAAGACATGTTGTTGTTCACTTGCAGGTATACAACAGAGCCATTTTTTGGCATTGGAATGAGTATTAAAAAAATAAAGTAGGAGGTTACAGGGAAGGGTTTGCTGTTAGTTGCCTCAGACAGCTGTATCTCAGTAAGTTAATGTTAGAGAAAGACAGGTAGTGTGCAACAGGGAGAAATTTATGGGAATGATCACGACTGTCGCAGAAATTAAGTGATTCATACAGTGGTTCCAAGCATCTCTCCTGGCTGTCATCAGGAGAGGTGTGGAAGGTGGGGGCTTTTACGGACTCAGAGACTAGGTGTTGAGTGGCATTTCTTTTCTTAATTTTCAGTACGAAGTGTGGTGCGTAATGTGCATGTAGTTTTGTGCTGACAGTTAAGTTGAATAGGAGAGTATGCTATCATAATCTCTACATTATAGAAATACAGAAAAAGTTCAGCATAAGGGGAGGGTCAGAAGCTATTCCTGAGGGCTGATGAAACGAGAGATCCACCTCTCCCTGTCAACAACTTTCCATCCACCTTGGGAATACAGCCGTGTTTGACTGGTGATTAGGTCAGCAAGGTCAAGGGGTAAATGGTCAAGGTCATATGTGTTCGACTTAGTTTATCCTTGTGGATGTGTTATGTCCTTAACCCGCCCCATCCTGTTGACGTACGGGTACGTTGCAACATTTTGCATTTGCCAGTCCCAGCGATGTACTGGTACGTCGTGCAATTGCAAGGTCCCTCATTTGCACAATTTTCAATTTTCGCGTGATTTTTCGTACGTATACACGGGACATCTTCCTCTATTCCTCTACAAGATGCCAAGCAGGGACAATGCCTTACACCGCATAACCTCCCCCCTTCCCCCCTCACGCCATTGTCTCGGCAATTCACCTGTTACCAGTGACCTGGCCAGTAAAGATATTCAGAGCCAGAGTGATTCCCCAATCAATGACAATGTGGAGGACAATGTTTACATAGCATTAGAAGAAGAAACAGTCAGAAATAATGATCAGGTAGTGTGGCAAAAAAAGGTCAGGTATGGTGATTAGTTAGTGAGTGAAACAATGCTTATAATGCCTATATTACTGCTTGAAAACCAATATACTCTCATACTACATATAAATTCGTACCAAGTAAATAAATAAATATCGTTTATGAGTTGTGTGAAATAGTTACCCTCCCATAGAACTCGTTTTCTTTGGTGCCAGCATGTTAGAAAACCCAGTCAGGTAAGGAGGAACTCATACCTGGATCGAGTATTTTAAACCTCAGGTGAGCGATTTCTCTACGAATTTTCGATGTTTCTCACCAAAAGCGGAGGTTTTAGCCCAAAATTTTTTTTTCGAAAATACCTCGGGATTGGGGGATGTCGGAGGTGCGGAAAACCTTGGGACGTGACGGGTTAAACTATCGACGGATTTCGACCAAATTTTTGTCAGTGATTTAGTATGAAGGTGTACAAGGAACTTACTAGGTCATCAAGGTCATGGTGATTATGTGGTAAGTCTGCGCGCAAGATTGGTTGGAGGCATACCGCTTTGAGCTGATAACCTGGGATCCAAATTCTCAGCATGTCATTAACCCACGAAGTGCCAGCAGATTTTGGAACCACATGGAGCCATACTGCCAGCCAATTTTTGGCAATTTTTATTTTTTTTGATAGATAAGATAGAAATGATGAGAAAACATGGAGAACAACAATAAAAGTACTCACAGAAGCCATTTAGGACGATTTTGAGGTCGTTTCTCCCTGATCAGGCGGCTGAAAACTTTGGGGCAACGCCCATAGACTTTAGCAGCATCCTCTGACACCCATTGAGCTGAGATAAGAGATCTTCATATCCTTCATCGGTAACTGTGCTATTTGAGCCAAAAACACTCTTGGTGGGTATAGGAAGGCCTAGAGAGGCGCAGGAATATCCCAGCTGATTCTTTGGTGCCTAATTTGAGTTTTCGAAGTTTGGCAAATATATCAAATTGCCAACGTGTAGGTCAGTGGCACTGTCCAAGCATGTAGGGGCCGACGGTCATGTATGTTGTTGGCACGGGGCGGGTTAATCAAATTTCTTGGTCTCTATATATTAGATCTTTATTTTCTTTTCATGTCCATTTTAAAGGCCTTCCTACCTTCCTCTCTCATTATTTTTATTTTTACTCCTGTCCTAATATTTTTTTATCAGCAATTTCCCTTATATATCTAATATACTATAGTAGTAGCCGTGTGTCTGTGTGTGTATTTCGGGCAGCCGAAACAACACATTCAAATCACACCAAAATTGGCAAAATCGCAAAAAATTCGCTGATGTGAAAAAACTTGGTCCCATCACGATTGAAAAACTGTCACTATGTTTAATGAGCTATCAAAGGTTGACCAAGAAACGTCCCTCCCAGCGCCCAGTCGGTTGCCGTGGCTGAGTGGTTAATATCTCAGACTTGCGTGTGGACAACTTGGGTTCCATTCCCAAAGCTGCAAATAACACAATCAATTGGTTAGCTGCAAAAAATCCAAGTGACAACGTTAGATTAAAACACCACATAAACGGACCATCATGGGCCCTTCGATGTCACCTTGACGGCCGATAGTGACAAAGTTAGACTAGAACAGCACATAAATGTGACTCGGATTACCTGACATGATTGCAACGCAGGCATGAAGCACAAGGAAACGAGTGAGAAGCACGAGGAAACGAGTGCAAAGCACGAGAAAGTGAGCACACAGCATGAGAGCCCTCTGCAGGAGCAAATGCGAGAGGGCCTGAAGGGCCCACAAGCACTTGTTCTTATCTAAAACTTTCTGTCGTCTCTAATCTTTTCTAAAATAATTCTTTCCTTTTTGTTTCTCAAATTAGTATCACTTACAATTTTTCTAATCTTCACCAAGCTTATTATGCCTCTGTCTACCTATGGTGGAGGATTCACCAAGTAATTGGTCTGTTTGTCCATGCGTGTGTTTGTGTTTGGGTCCTTGCATACGTAACACTGTTGTGAGTGTGATATCTCCTGAGCCCATCGATGGATTTTCACCAAACTTTTGTCCGAAATGCAGTATCAGAATATGATGAACTAACAGATCACCTTGGCCAAGGGGCAAAAGGTCATGGCTATATGGAATTAAAAGGATTTATGCTTGTGGGTGCGATATCTTATGAACCTCTTGACGGATTTCCACCAAACCTTTGTCGCTGATATAGTATCAGAGGCCAATGAACTGATTAGGTCAGCTATGTGAAAGAGTCAAAGGCTAAGGTTATATTATGTGGTTGACTTAGCATATCATTGTGGGCACAATATCTCTTGAACAGCTTGGTGGATTTCAACCAAACTTTTGTCAGTGATACTGTATGAAGGTACAATGAACTGATTAGGTCAGCAAGGTCATCCAGGTTGTACGGTAAGTCCGTGCACAGGGCTTGGTGGAAGCATATCAAGTGACACCTTGGGTTGACAGCATAGGGCCTGAGTTCTCGACATTTCAATTACGTATATAATATTGAGTTGTGGTCTGATGAATATTTATATATCTACAGAAGTATTATTTTTGCCACTGTTGTTGTCATTCGGTATGTGTCTTTCCTCTCGGTTATTATATATAATTTTTGGTGGAACACTGCGTATTTCTCTTGCCGTGCTCTAAAAACTGTATGCATCAGAGTACCCTATACTAAATACATATATGCTGATGTACCCATCTTTAGGGAAATATTTTGTAATATGGACAGTTAAGCACATAAGTTCTGATCAACTTCATAACAATTTTAACGAGACAGTGAACGATCACAGTCTGAAATAAGTGAGCCAAAGACACGTTACAAATAATAACTTCACATGTAATTTTTTAATTAGAATTTGGAAAACTGTTATTGTCCACAGCTAAAGTCAATCACATACAAGAAGTATTTTTACTTCCACTGTTTTTGCTTTCTACAACCCTTTACGAGGAATGTTTTAATGTAGCATTGTCTATCCTATTTTAATAATTATAACCATATCCCCTTCCTTCTCAATCCTTTTTTTTTTTTTTTTTTGTTTAATCTTGCTATATCCAAACGGTTTTATTCTTCTTAGGGGAGACACTTCGAACTATATATACAGTATACTGTGTATATATATATATATATATATATATATATATATATATATATATATATATATATATATATATATATATACTGTATATATATATATATATATATATATATATATATATATATATATATATATATATATATATATGTACCTCTCCACCCCATCCCTCCATCTCATCTTCGGCCTCCCTCTCCCTCTCCTCCCCTCCACCTCACTCACATACACTCTCCTCGTCAGTCTCTCACCCTCCATCCTCTCCACATGGCCAAACCACCTCAGTGTGTTTCTCCTGACGCTTCCTGTCACATCCACATCCACACCACAACTCTCCTATATATCCTCATTTGTCGGCCTGTCTCTCCATGTGACTCCACAGGCTCCTCTTAAATAACTCATTTCCACTGTTCTTACTCTTGACTTGTGTCCTTCCAACAACGTCCAAGCTTCACTTCCATACGTTAGAGTCGGTATCACAGTACTGTCATGTAGTAACTCTTTCAATTCCATGCTCACTTCCCTGTTTCGTATCACTGCTTTCAAGGAACCAGCAACCTTTCTTCCTTGTTGTACCCTTTCAAGCACTTCACCCCCCAAACTTCCATCCTTACTCATCACACTACCCAAGTACTTAAACGTACTCACATTTTCCATTTCCTCACCATCCAACCTCACTGTACATTCACTGACTTCACCTCTCTCAAAGACCATCAATTTACTCTTCCCTTCATTCACCTCTAGATTCCGTTTCTTACACACTCTCCCAAACTCATCCACTAAGCCTTGAAGCTCCCCTTCGTCTGCACTCAACAACACAGTATCATCTGTAAACAACAGTACAAGGAGTTTCCAAACACTACCCTCTCTCACCAGGGCCACTCCAACATCCACTGCCCTCCCTTGTACCTCTTTCATGACCCCATCCATGTACAGATTGAACAACCATGGAGACATGACACATCCCTGTTTCAACCCAACCTTCAAAGAGAAAAATTCATTCAGTTCACCACTCACACGCACTACAGCCTTAGCACCATCATACATACTCTTCACAGTATTCAAGAACTTCCCATCTACTCCATATATTCTTAATACTTTTCTCAATCCTTGTCTATCCACCCTGCCATATGCTTTCTCCAAATCCATGAAAGCCGCATACAACTTCTTTCCCTTCTCCAGAAACTTTTCCACTAAAGATCTACGAATGAATACCTGATCACAACCCCTTCCCTTCCAAAAGCCTCCCTGTTCTTCTCCAACTAATTCCTCCGTTCTTTCCCTAACTCTGTCAATAAGTGTCCTACCGTACACTTTTCCTATTACACTAAGAAGGCAAATGCCCCTATATATATATATATATATATATATATATATATATATATATATATATATATATATATATCATCATCATCAGCCGTTTGGGTATCCACTGCAGGACCTGCCTATCCCGACCGAAGTCAGGACGATACAACCAATGTATCTCTACTAAGTAGCTTAGGCTGTCTGGTAGAGATTGTATGTAGGGTGAGAAGTGCTTGTAAGTGTAACTACGGTGTTGGAGTGGCTCTGGATGTGTGTGTAGTCTGTGGAATCAAGTGTAATCGGCCTGTGCAAGCCGACTGCGTGCAAGCATACATTATAGTAAGCGACACTGGTTCAACCACAGCACCCCTTGTGTCCGCCAATGCAGTATGTGGCCGGGTGAACACTCCCAGAGTTTATTACCCTGGCGGGGTGCGAACCCTGGTCCACCCGTGTACGAAACACACACTGTACCACTGTACCACAGAGGCTCCATATATATATATATATATATATATATATATATATATATATATATATATATATATATATATATATATATATATGTGTGTGTGTGTGTGTGTGTGTGTGTGTGTGTGTGTGTGTGTGTGTGTGTGTGTGTGTGAATATTTTCCAAGTGGAGAGCGAATATAGAATAAGAAGGTTAATATTTATTTGAAATTAATATAGTTGTGGACAGTAATATAATGTATAGTAACGTAGTCATTTCTCGTTTCTAAAGAGGATTGTATGGGATAACTGGAAATTAATGTTGTTAATAAGAAAAAGAAAGATGCATTCAATTAAACAGAGAAATCGCAGCAATTTTCGTCAAGTAGAGAGAGAGAGAGAGAGAGAGAGAGAGAGAGAGAGAGAGAGAGAGAGGGAGAGAGAGACAGACAGACAAACAGAGAAAGAGAGAATCATTTTCCCAGCGTTGGGTAGGTAGTACTGACCTTCTACCCTTAACATATTCATTTTGATGGAGTATTACTTCAGTTTTTTTTTTTTTTTTCTGTTGAGTTTATTGGTTAATAAAGGCTAGAGACAACTCCTTCAGTGTGAAAGGTCGTATGAAGAATGCAAGAATACAATAACAGTGACGTCCTCGTGATGAAGGGATTGATGATCCATCCATCTCCTAATGACCTACTGGCTGTCCATTTCAGTGACCTATAGCCTATGTTTGTCTGTTTAAATGACCCATGCTTCTGTCTTTCTCTATTCTGTCTGTCTGTTTTAATGACCAACCTACTGTATTTTCCTTTTTAAGTGACCCATCTGCCTATCTCCTCTAATAACCAGTTATGTGAATTTTAATTATTCAGTTATCTGTATTAATGACCCATCTGTCTAATTAACGGACAATAAATCTGTTTTATTTACTGACCCATTAATGTATTTCGATAACCTAAGAACCTGTCTACTCTGTTAACTGTCTACCTACTGTGTCTGTCCATCTACTGATCATCTGTGTATGGGTCCTTAATGACATAGTTGTCTTCCTAAACTAATTATACATGTCAGGCTTAATTGCTATCACTCTATCTATTCACCAGTAAAACACTTCTGTCGGCGGGGTACGAGCAAGACCATTTAAATCCGAAAGCATTGAAATGTCGCCTTAAAATCAGATGATGCCTAGAGTATATTGATTAGCTATCTACCTACCAAGTTTCATGCCTTTACGACAGACTGTCTGGCCTGTGGCCCTCTTTTGAAGATTTTCGACCTACTGCTCTTGGCGCGTGTCACGTGCCACGTGCATAGCCAGGATGTGATAAATCCTGTCAAAAATACATCTTAAAGAATTGGGCTATCATACGGTGCAAACCATGCAGTGATCGGCCCTGTGGATGCTGAGATATAAGCTTTTCAAAAGCATGACGTCGGTCCAAGTCGGGCCTGGCCGGGTTGGGCAGGGCGGGGTTGGGCCTGGCCGAGTTGTACCGCTCATATGTGAAAAAATGCCACTGCTCATTTCTTCATCATTTATCTACAAAGCCTTAATGTCCTATCTTTCTTTCTCTATTTGTCTACCTTGACAACCTATCACTTTATCTGTCCAGCTGTAATCCATATATCTATCCATCAGGCACGCAGCTAATCATCTGTCACACACCTGTTTACCAAACCTCAGCAATCCATCTGTATTTCTTTATAGATTTATCCGACTACTTTGACAACTAGGCTATTTATCAGTCCGTAACCCAACGAGCTAGCCATCCATCCATCCACATATCCATCAAAAGTGACACCTTTGTCATCACAGTCAAGGCGTGCTCCATTTTATCACTCACTCTGAGAAAAGGACATCATTCTTGTCCTCAGCCTTTCCCTACCCTATCCCCCCAGCACTTCCATGGCATCCATGTTACTGCTTTACCCCCCCACACATCAGTCATCGTCTCCACCACCTTATTTACTCCATCCATCCATCCATCATCCAATCCTACGTTGCTCCATGAGAAGTGTAGGAGCCCGGGGCTAGGCAAGTTGGTCCTGACATTGAAGATGAGAGTGACCAGCCTCACTCATCCCTGATTGGCATTACGTGAGCAATAAACTCCAACCATCCCTTGGATATAAACCTTCACCGCTCAATCCGATTAGAGCGCCGCAATTACCCACTAAACCACCAGGCGCCATAATTTGGTTATATGGTTACCACCCAGCAAAGCGAATGGTTTCCTGGTGTACAGGAAACCATTCGGCTTGCCACTAAGTGTAGAGCCACCCATAGGCAGAAGGAACAGGAAAGAATGAAGGAAAGAAAGACAGAAGAGGGAGTGGAAAGTCACCCGTAGGCAGAAGGACGATGAAAGAATGAAGTAAAGAATGACAGAGGAGAACGGACGGAAAGGAGGGAGGAGTGGAAAGGGCAGACACCCGAGAGCAGCACTATATCGAGTGAGTGGATGGTGAGCGCCCCCACCTACCACACACTTTATTTACTGCCCTATTATTTTCTTTGTAGTAGGTCACGGCGCCAACCATCTATTTTCTTGATGCACGAAGCTGAGTAGCAAGCCAAATGGTTTCTTGTAGTTCAGAACAACACTTACCACAACAGGTAACTATAATACGCTCAGAGAGCGCAGACCTTCGCCAATGCCATTGCCATTAAAAAGGGTCTGGATCCGGATTTGTGTATATAGGATCCGGATCCAGATACGGATCCTGCCCAAAATTTAAACAATCATTTCTTGGTCTATGGCCAAGTTTCCACAAGTGTCATTGAATTTAATTTGTGTGTGTGTGTGTGTGTGTGTGTGTGTGTGTGTGTGTGTGTGTGTGCGCGTGTGTGTGTGTGTGTGTGTGTGTGTGTGTGTGTGTGTGTGTGTGTGTGTGTGTGTGTGTGTGTGTGTGTGTGTGTGTGTGTGTGTGTGTGTGTGTGTGTGTGTGTGTGCGCGCGCGCGCGCGCGCTCTACACTTATGTTTACCATTTGTTATTACTCTCCGTTTTGTTATGTGTTCTACCTTTAGGTATGGTCTCTGTTTTTTGTTATACCATTTGCTTTGTGCTCTACTTCTTGGTATGTGCTCTTCTTTTTGGTATGTGCTCTACTTTTGGTATGAGCTCTAGTTTTTGTTGCGCTATACTTTTACTGCACTCTACTTTTTGCTGTGCTGTACTATTGTTGTGGTAAACTTTTGCTGTGCTATACTTTTGATGCGCTATACTTTTGCTGTGCACTAATTTTTGTGCTTTACTTTTGTTGTGCTATTCTTTTTCTTGTGCTGTACATTTTGCTGTGTTCTTTTCTTTTTCTTATTTTTTTTTTTACATGTTATATGTTCTGCCTTTTGCTATGTGTTCTCATTTTTGTTATGAGAGGTGAGTTTCACATGCTTTGATAAATCTTTCTTTTTTGTGTTTTTTAATGTTCACATGTACATTAATATCCTAACTTTTTATTTATACCTATCTCTTACTTCCCATACTTCCTTTCTCTCTTCCTCTTTTCGCGCTAATGGAGAGAGAGACCCTACGCGATAAAAGAAAAGTAAAGAGTAAAGATGTAAACAGAGCTGATAGTAAGAGAATCATCAACATCTTAATCATCCTCAGCATTGCCATCCTCGTTGTGAACAAAACCCTTTCCTCCCTTCCTAGGGACCCAGAAAAAAGGAAAGCTAAGGGACGGAAGTTACCAAGCTATCAACAACATGCTCCTAGAAATGAATCATACAATCATTCACGCATGATTCAGTCCCTCCACATTTTTAGGGGGTTATTATGCCTCTGCCCACCCATAATGAAGGACGCATTAAAGGATTTGTCTGCTTGTCCGTGCATAACACTGTTGTTACAGATTTCCATCAAACTTTTATGCAGTGTAAGATGATGAACCTGATCAGCTAGGTCAAGGGGTAAAATGTCAAAGTCATATGGGGTCGACTTAAGTTATCCTTGTGGGCACGATATCTCCTGAATCCCTCGACGGATTTTGACCGGACTTTTGTTAGTGATGGAGTCTGAAGGGTCGGTGAACTGATTAGGTCAGAAAGGTCAAGGGGTCAAAGGCCAATTTCATATGGGGTCGACATATTTATTTTTAGTTTCATTTCAACCCCACAACGATCCCTGTCATGAAGGTTGTATGGTGAGTCCGTGTTCAACGCTTGGCTGAGGCATACTGAGCCACGCTATGAGTCAACAGCATGGGGCCTGAGTTCTCAGCGTTTCAGTTATAAATGAAGCCTCGTCACACCCATCCGCCAGGTATTAAGTTGATTAAGGTATTTTATTATGTTTAGGTTTATGTAATTAGAGGCTCAATGGAGGTTACTCTCTGAAGCTAAGCAATATCGTTTACTAATAGGAATACTAACATAAAAAACGGTGTCACCGATTTAAAGACATTAATATTCAGGTTTCTGTGACTGAACTGAATTGTATCATTATAGCTGGCCTAAAGTCCTAGCGTTGTTTCTACCATAACGACATTAACATTTTCGGATGAAGGAGTGGGGTAGAGAGGTATATGAGTGAGAGGGGATATGAGTTGAAGAGATGGCGACGTAATGGCAGTCGACAAAATAAAATAGAGGCGATATTCTTTTGGGTACCCCTTCTGAGATGAAGGTGTCTGGCTCTGGATAGGCTGAAAGACAGGGAGAATCCTATAACTGACTCAGCTAGATAACCTCGTTTGGCGTTACCTGAAACACTAGAGTTATTCCAACATGGGAGGGATAGAGAACTGGTAGGTAAGAGAATAGACGAACGAAAACAGAGGCCATAAGCGACTTGATTTCATACCAACGTGAGCTTTCCAAGTACCATAGTTTCGGTCCGACTTGGACAACTTCTGTTATTTCCGGGGAAGCGAATGATCAGTGAGTATTTATGTGGCCTTTACCATTAGGTAAGTTGTTGCTAATACTCCCACTGAAATTCTTTATCGTTCCTTGTACATGTATCTTGATCATGCCTCTCCCTATCCTTAGGTCAGATCGATGATGATGATGATGATGGGTAAAAATCTTTTACTTCTTTACATATATATTCTTCATACCTACTCCCTCCCTCTCCATTATTCTCCCTTCCTTCGTGCCTTCTTTCAAGTGGCGGTAAGGAGATCGTGGGAGAAGAGTTAACGTTGAACGCTGTACTTACCCCGTGGAAAATTGCAGCATATGTTTGACAAGGCAATTAAGATAAAGATGCACCTGGTGAAAAATGGCATACTTGTTGAAGACAGCAGTAATTACAAGGGGAGAGGGACCTCAATCAGCACCAGATACTGTACAGTACATCAATCTGGTGACGACAAACAGATACAAAATGGAACGTTAATGCCCATTATAAATTTAATCACCTGATTAAACTTCTTAAGGTACTAAATTATCCATCCATCTATCTATCTATCTATCTATATCTAGATAGATAGATAGATAGACAGATATATATATATATATATATATATATATATATATATATATATATATATATACTGTAGATAGGCAGATACATATATAGATAGACACAGATAAATATAGATAGATAGATATAGATAGAGAGACTGACAATTCTTTATTTCATAAAAAGCTGAACATACAGCTTTTTACATGTACAGTATGTACATTTATACACCGTCAGTGGTACACGAACACAACACATTACCTCGATAACACCTCATAGTTGTTTCATGGTTCTAAACAAATATAATTCTAGCTTTAATAGCATCAAAATCTTTATCACTCAAATACTTAACATCATATACTGTTTCTTATCAGAAACAATTCATCATATGTGTTCCCCAAACTTCCATTCAAAAATACACAAGGTTTCTTAAAAAACTTCATATGCAAATCGTATCTTCTGTCAGTTGATTAAATGGTTAAGTGTAATCAGGTCTGCCATTCTGCAGGTTGCTTTCCCAGTACTTTATTTTCAGGAATTTCTTTATTGGTTCGTGATATCCAACAGCACAGTGTCTGAGGGGAGTTTGGCACTTTGTATTACAAAACCATAATTCTGAGCCATATGTACTAAGACAATAACTTTCAAACAATTGTCTAAAAACTGCAAAATCAACACTTGATTTTTTTTTCCTAAAATACAGTTAAATTCCTTATAAAATTAGTTCCTACACCTAATTATATTCTTGCACTTAAGAAGATGATTGCCCAGAATAAAACTTAAATACTTACATTCCTTAACAATAACTAGTTTTTTGTCATACAGAGTCATACATCGTTCCAAGGACCTGTCACTTTCACCTTTAAAATACATGCATAGCGACTTGGTGGTATTAACAGATAGATAGATTGATTGATTGATTGATAGAGAGGTAAACAGGTAAGTAGATGGATGGATAGATGGACAGACATATAATGTAGACCAGTGGTTCCTAAACTGTCCGTTTTGTGGCCCCATCCACATTTCTCGTATAAGTCACCAGAGCAACGTCACTGGAATGCGTGTGTAGAATATGAAATGCTAATAACTCGTTTAACTGAAAACGGAGATGAATTGCATGCATGTAAAGAAAACACTTAAAAAGTGATTTAAGAACTCAGTGTAGCTACACTTAATCTGGTAAGTGAGCTATCAGTGGTTGACTTACAAGGGCACAAGCGAGGTCATCTTCCATGTAGAACCGATTGTGCTGCTGTGACTCAATGGTCAAAGATATGAAAAACTACGCTTTATTGATAAGAGCTGATTGGAATGCCAGAAAGATCTAAACAGACAATTTCATCCCTATGAACGTGTCCTTCACACATACCTTGTCTCAGAGTTTCAAGAATTCATCATTTTTTTTTCTTTGTCTGCTATGCACAAGATAGTTAGCAAAAGTATTCTTCTCAACTGTTGCCTCAGGTTATTGTTAATCAAATTGTATTTTAGTGATTCCAGATAATGCGTGGGAGTTTCGTAACCACAGCTGTTCAGCGGTATATAGATAGATATAAATAAATAGCCAGCCAGCCAGCGAGATAGTTAGATAAATAAATAGACAGACATAGTAGAGTAATGGGTAGGTAGGTAGGCAGGTATGCAGGTAGGTAGCTTGGTTATGATACGTTGGTAAATATACATACAAACATATATATAAACAAACATACATACATGCATATATACCGGTACGCGTATACATATACATAGTAATAAGTAAACACAGACATACATGTAGATAGACAGATAGATGAATATACTGATAAGTAGATCAGCAGACTGATAAAGAGACAGAAAAACAAATCGTTTTACAGAAAGATAAATTAATGTTGAAATGTTGTTACACTGTCTTTCATTTATACAAAGCA
Organism: Coenobita brevimanus; assembly: GCF_032717465.1. Taxonomy (NCBI): domain Eukaryota; kingdom Metazoa; phylum Arthropoda; class Malacostraca; order Decapoda; family Coenobitidae; genus Coenobita; species Coenobita brevimanus. The sequence goes on along the minus strand of NC_136983.1, from coordinate 7,249,468 downwards.
TCAATTCTGGAACTGCCATACTTAGCTCGTCTTTCTGTCTTTGAGCTCCATTTGCTCAAAATGCAATGTATCCTGACATCTGGAAAGAACGAATCTATAATTAAACATTGTCGATATTTTATTTGAGAGGGTCAGTTGTTGCAGTGTCTTACGTTTTAATATTTACGTAATTCTTTTATATGGTTCCTGCCTGACATCCACCTAGTCTCTCTGCCATTCTCTGGGACTCGCTCACCAATATATAATTTCACACTGAATAAGCAGGCGCTTAGTTAGGTGGTACACCTGACCCAACCTTTCAATTTTCCTCACCAAGAATTTTATATGCAAGAAAGTCTGGGAGAGCAAAAGAGATGCCATTTTTGATACCGTGTTTCATACGATTTTTTTTTCTACAGACACTTAGGTCTTCATCTGCTCATCTTTTAGAATATATGTGTTTATCTTGGCTTTAGCACTATAATTATGATGACATAAATTTATTGTTGCCACCTACTAACAGGTATATTAAACTGCTTCACAACAATTATTATTTGCCTTGCAACATCTAGATAATTATATTGAAAATAGAGATTTTTGCATGGAGAGAATCCAATTGTGTTTAAAAGAATTTTTCAAAACATGTGTAGTTACAAATAACATCCATTAAACCTTTCAGTGCAAGAGATCTGTTCTGATCTAAATATAGTAGTCTGGGGATGTACTTATAACAATAAAGACATAATCGGATTGAAATGGATTACATTTGACTGAGCTCCCATATTCAAAGGATTGAAAGTTTGCAAATTTATGCCTAGCCAAAATGTGTACTTTTCTTTTGTAGAATATTTGGTCTGAACCTTACCATCACAAGTCTCAGACGGTTCACAAAAGAACGAAGGTCTCAACTTATGCCTCTCAGACATATTGACTCTATCCAGTTCTACAACTGCCTCTCCTTCAGGTGACTCGTATGCTTTTTCACCGACAATAATGGGCATACAAACATTTCTTATATCCTTTTGTTTTCTCAGCTATAGGCTGAATAGCATAAACAGGGTCATTTGGTGTATAACTGCTTAAAAAACCGGCTTATTCCAAACAACAGACGGTGGAGTAAGTAAAGATGTACCAGGTAACGTGAGACGTTTAAGAAATAGCCTCCATACACTGGATCAAGAAAGTATCAGTGTACAGCCACGAACATTACTATTGGTACACTTTCTTACGGTATATAACGAGACTATGAACAGTATCTATCGAAACCCAATGAAGCGATCTTTGCAACCCAAGAAACTTTAAAGAATTTTATGTAAGATTTTCATAACTGCTCTACTAAGAAGTGCTGTGATTATTTTTTCTCAACAATGTACATCGTGTAAACTAAAGTCTGACACCACAGATGGTGGATATTGCTTAATACCCTATGATTTTACCTAGCGTTGGCAGCCTTTACGTTATGATGGTACTCCTTGAATATTATTAATATTTGCTCTCATTTTTTGTCAGTAAGTGACTTAGTACTTACAGCTATTACTAGCTGGACCTACTAGGGTCAATCTTCAAACACCTTGTTTCCTCTAGGGGCCTGTCCCTGCAGTAACCAATTTTTTCCCAAGGGCTTTTTTTTTCCACGAAACATTTTTCCCACAATGGATCTATTTTCTGCACGGATCTACTTTCTCTCATGAACATAATTTCCAAATGAACTTACCTGCCGTTATTGACTCAATTTCCTCATGAAAGTATCTTCCCCTGGATCGATTTTTTTTTTTTCCATGGACGTATTTTCCCCTACTGACCTACTCTCCCAGTGGATCTGTTTTCGACTGCGAACTTGTTGGTCACGATTGACATATTTCACAATATAGACCTATTTCCCCGTGGTTCAAAAGTTTTTCCATTTATCTATTTCCACCTTCTGCCAACATCTCGCAGTGGGTCTATTTCCTTTAAAACCTATTTTTCCCCACGAGGAAGCTCCAAAACCTGACATGGAGATATATTTTTATGAACCTTATCTCAGTTGGAACTAATTTAACCCAGTGGACCTATTTCTCCATCCTGGCCCATTTCCCTCGAGGTATTATTCCCTCATGGTCCTATTTCCCTAACCAAACTCCAACTCACATGTAGTAGCGTGATGACTCAGCAAGTTTACACACACACACACACACACACACACACACACACACACACACACACACACACACACACGTAGAGGGATTCAAACGAGTAGGACGTGCGACATCGGCGCTCCGTACCGAACCAACACGGCCAGTGGCATTACCTAAATTAGTATCTTTGCATGAGTCAAGCTCTGTACTAGGTTAGACTAAATGATTTTTCATTATTAAAAGGAAAAAAAAAAAGTTTAAACAAGACAAAAGAAAAACAAGACAAAAGAATATCCTGAGTCATCTGAGGTTTGTTTAGACTAAAAAAACACGGGGATTGTAAGTATATACTTTGCACTTTTAGTATTGCAAAATGGATACATACTTTAGTAAAGCAAATTTGGAAAAGAAAAGGGATAAAAGTAAAAAGGAAAATGATGATTTCTACCAAGAACTGGTTGAAGTGGAGACTCACAATAGACTGGTTGAACGTGTAAACAAACTAGAAATGGCTTTCAAAAATGAAATTGATGAAATAAAGAAGCAAATGCACTTGCAAAAGGAAGAAATAGAAAAACTAGGAAGGGAGGCCAATAAGAAAGACACAACCATCAGTGAACTAACAGTGGAATTGAGTACACTTAGGAAGAAAATGAGTGAAATGGCAAGTACAGTAGTCAATCACGAGAGTGTTATGGAAGAGTTAAAAAATGACACAGAGACAATTAGGCAAGTAAGCAGTCTTACTGACCAGAGCAGTAATATTGAGGAGAAGATAACACAGGTGAATGAAGCTGTGCAAGCTACAAAAATGATGTGGAAACCACGTATGCTGAAATGGTGAAAGTAAAGAAAGACTTAGAAACAAGGGCGGAGGAAAAAAGCATTAAAAAGGAAGTGAAAAGAATAATCCAAAACAATACAAAGTTGGTCAGAGATTCAGTAGATATTAACAAATCTATAGTAATCACTGGTATAGAAGAGGAAGAAGTAAAAAACAAGATCACAAGAGACAAAAAGGAGATGGCAAATGTAATGAGCTTACTGAAGGAAGTATCAGAGGAAATCTGTAGTAAAGACAGAGGAACACAAAAGGTTAGGGAAATATGAGAAAAGCAAGACAAGACCTCTAAAGGTGACTTTCCACAGTGTAAACACTGTGGAAGATATACTAAAAAATGCAAAGAATCTTATGGAAAAAGAGGAGTTCAAAAATGTATGGATAAAAAGATGCCTAACACAAGAGGAACTGGAATTACTGAAAGAGAAAAGGGAGGAAGCAAAAACAAAAAATGAGGGAAGATCAGAGGAGGAGAAGAAGAAATTTTTTTTACAAAGTAATAGGATTGCAGGTACGAAAGTGGTACACAAACAGGATGGAATAAAAAGGAGGATGGTAGTAGAACCATGTCAGGACAAGTATATAAACAAGATGATAAAGTTGATGTACTCAAATGTGGATGGAATGGTATCTAAATTACTAGAGATGAATGATTATGTCAGAGAAAATGAACCACAAATAATATGCCTAACTGAAACAAAATTAACACCAAGGATATCCAATGACATACTAAACTTAGAGGAATACAATATATGGAGAAGAGACAGAAATTTAAAAAAAGGAGGAGGAATTATAATATTAACTAAGAAAAATCTAAAAGTCAAGGAAATAAAACTAGATATACCATCACAAATAGAACTGATTGCAGTAGAGATCAACACATCTGAAGGTAAAGTAATTGTAGCCAATTTGTACATACCACCCAGATCAAACACATGGGAAAGAGATGAATATGAGGACCTGGCAGAGAGTACAATTCTGAGTTTAAGATCATTACTACAGAAAATGGAAGAGTAATCAGAAAGAATTATACTAACTGGGGATTTCAATACAAATATAAATTGGAATACTCTAGATATAATTAGCCAAGAAAGCTGTTGGGACCAAAAGCTCCTGGATCTCGTACAAGAGTTCTTCCTAACGCAACATGTGAGGGAAACCACCAGAAAAAGAGGATTTGATGTACCTTCAGTGCTAGATCTAATATTTACTAGGCAAGAAAATGATATTGACAGTTTAATATATCACCCTCCACTCGGCAAAAGCGATCATGCAGTACTAAATTAAAACTTCAGGATAGCATATGACATAGTAAACAGCAATGACAGTTACAAAAAGAGCCTAAACTATAAAAAGGGAAATTATCAAGACCTAGAGAAGTATTCCTTAGAAGTTGATTGGGACAATGAGCTTAGAGGACAAGATTTAAATGCTGTATATAAAAAATTGTGTGAATTTTATGAAATAGGAGTCCAGAAGTACATCCCACAGCACAAAGAAGCAGATAAGAAAATACAGAAATGGTTCAATACAGAATGTAAAAAATCAAAAGAAAGAAGAGATTTGTTGTGGAATTGATACAGAAGACATAATAGTGAAAGGGCGTATAATAATTACAAACAGGCAAGAAACGATTATACAAGAATAAGGAGGGAAGCCCAAAAACAGTTTGAGGAGGATATAATAAATAAAAGTAGTGATCAACCAAAGCTGTTTTACAGCTATATCAGAAGCAAAACCAAAGTAAAAGATATAATACAATCAATTATGGACGAGGGAATCACTTATACACAAGAGAAGGATATTTGTGAAGCACTAAATAAGAATTTCCAATTAGTTTTTACAGAAGAAAAACATTTTGAGAGGGACTATGTGGAACATGCATGTCCACACATACTACTAGATATACAAATAGCAGAAAAAGTAATACAGGAGGAGTTAAGTAAATTAGACAGAGGAAAAGCAAGTGGTCCTGATGAAATTTCATGTTGGGTACTACGAGAATGTGCAAAGGAGTTAAGTAAATCATTTTTTTTAATTTTCAAGAAATCCTTGAGCCAAGGTAAACTACCTGATATTTGGAAAAAAGCAAATATTGTCCCCTTATTCAAGAAAGGAAATAGACAAAATCCACTCAACTACCGACCAGCATCACTGACCAGTGTTGTAAGCAAGGTATTAGAACAGCTTATAAGAAAAGCTTGGGTAAATCATTTAGAAGAACACAGTATGATAACAGAAAGACAGTTTGGTTTCAGAAAAGGAAAATCATGTGTTACTAATCTGTTGAGCTACTATGACAGAGTAACAAACACAATACAGGAAAGGGAAGGATGGGTGGACAGTATCTATTTAGATTTCAAGAAAGCTTTTGACACAGTACCACACCAAAGACTTTTATGGAAACTGTACCATCAAGGAGGAATTCGAGGCAAACTGTTTTGTTGGATGCAAGACTTTCTCATAAAAAGAGAAATGAGAACAGTACTAAGAGGAAACTACTCATCATGGAAAGAAGTGACTAGTGGAGTACCACAGGGTTCAGTGCTGGCACCAATCATGTTTTTAGTGTAGATAAATGATATAAACAGTAACACTGGAAATGAGAGCTATCTGAATATGTTTGCTGATGATGCAAAAATACAAAGGAGAATTACTAACACACACTCTTGTAAAGAGCTACAAGAAGAATTAAATAAACTTCATGAATGGGGTAGTACATGGCAAATGGAATTCAATGTGGACAAGTGTCATGTAATCAAGTTTGGTAAAAGTGGAAAAAGACCTGATTGGGATTATAAGTTAGGAAATAAAACCCTATACACATCAGAAAGAGAGAAAGACCAAGGTGTGATCATCAATAACAGACTATCTCCGGCTGACCACATCAGCGAGAAGGTACGGAACATGTATACACTGCTTGCAAATATGAGAATAGCATTCACATACATAAATGAAGACATGCAAAGAAGGATAATAATATCATTCATTGGACCAACCCTGGAATATGCATCAGTAGTCTGGAGTCCTCATCTCAAAAAGCACGTAGACAAGTTTGAAAAAGTTCAAAGGGCCGCTACAAGATGGATACCAAGCTTAAGGGACTTAAGCTACGAAGAAAGACTAAATAAACTGAATCTACCAACACTACAGAAGCGAAGGAAAAGAGGTGACATGATAATGCTATATAAGTGCATATCAGGGAAGGAGAAAATAGACATAAATGATTACATAACACATGGAGAAGCATCAGCAAGAGGACACTGCAAAAAACTGCATAAGAAGAGAGGTGATAAAGACGTAAGGAAATTCAGTTTCCCAAACAGAGCAATTGATCAATGGAATGCACTACCGAATGAAATAGTGTGTGCCAAAACAATTCACAAATTTAAGGATATGTACGATAAATACGGTTTAAGACTCGGGACAGTACGAGCTTGACTCATTCCTGTAGAGGGGGGCGCGGTAGCACAGTGGTAGCGCGCTGGACTCGTAATCGGGGGATTGCGAGTTCGAGCCTCGCCCGGGCTGCCGTGCCGGGAGTGGTAGCTCGCTCCTGTAACCCTAGCGGGGCTATATAGTCCAATACAGGGCTTAGCTTGGGGGAACTCCATTTCTCCCATTTCATTCCTGTAGAGATACAATTAGGTAAGAATAATTAGGTAAGGTAAGAACACACACACACACACACACACACACAGCATATCAAATAATGTACCTCACAATACCTGTACATAACAGAATCAGAAACCTTACCTAGCTTCCCAGAATAAAGAATGTAGTATGGGCTAATGGCACATACAGAACTAAGACATTTGATGGTTCATGTATCATACTGAGCCAAAAGTTTGTATCGTTTGCTAAAAAGTCACTTAGCTAGTGCAATAACACATTTATTAGTATGCCCATACATCAAAGAAGTCGTTTTTAGTGCACATACCAAAGGAAAAAAATTGACATATTCGTAATGTCTCTTTTGTAGTTGTCCTTTCAGGAGTGAAAAGGCTGAGAGTTTTTTTCCCCTAATTTTTTTTTTCTCTCTCTCTCTCTTTTTTTTTTTTTTTTTTTTTAATGAGGCTCTCACAAGTTACTGCTTGCATTAAGCAATTTCCGGTGTTTGTTTGATAAAGTGTAAAAAAATACCTGCCTAACAGATGAGTGCAACAGCATAAGAACCTCCAAAGCTCTTCCTTCTAACTGTGGGAATGCTTTGGGTTTTGCATAGCAGAACATGTCTGGTTTCCTTAATTCAACCTCTACTCGGATCATTTCATTTCCCATCAGTTCAGCAATATAATCTTGCAGTAGATCACTGTTTTCATGGAATCCAGATTGAAAAGGAATGGATCATGTATCCATCGCTATGACACAGTAGCTTCTCCATAATAGTACAAGTGGTACTGATAGTATATATTTCCTGTACCTTTTTACATATAACAGTGAATCTGCTATCGTGCCTGGTGCCCACAGCTGTGAGGTGTCGTATCCCCTTGGGGTACAGGTATCTCTGTTCAATAACCACCACTCAACAGTACATCCCCCTTGACTCGTAATAGCATCCCATCTTTTTTCTTAGTATGCAGTGGAATCATAACATGCACATTTGTATAAAAACAGATTGATCTTGGAACACTGTGAGATGTACCGATCTTTTATTATATCGTTGTGCCTCTCCATCATAACAGTTCTTTGATCGTGAATACAACCAAGAAAAGAAATTCGCCAACTCTTTTCTGCCGGTATTGGCAGTGTAAGGTGTTGCATGAACTATTTATTGCAATAACAATATGAGTCAGACAGCTAAAGAGTATGTGCAGGACAGATATTCTTTGTAGTTGGCGATGGAAGGAAAAGTCTGACAGTACGCAAATGCTGGCAAATAACTGTGGGTGAAATTTTGCTCATAACAGAACACTACGTGGCATTACCAGGGTTCCCTTACTAATGTGCCATCCATCCAGGTGCGTGTCCTGTTGGCTAGAATACAGTGGGTGAGTGAATGATGGCGCACTCATCTGCAATTTGAATAATAAAAGTGACAGCATTAAAGAGGAAAAAGAGGTGCTGATGATAGACCTGTGTAATGAAGACAAGATTACAAGGCTTGAATGATTTATATATATCTATGTCTCATTGCACTGGCTATTTGCTACCCCTGCAGCAGCTGCTGCTGCTGCTTATGATGATGATGATGATGGTAACATGAGGGATAGTAATTTCGCCTCATACTTTATTTTTCACTATTCTGTAATTTGGAAAAGCCTACCTGGTTAACGTATAATACATAATCCTGCGCCAGTCACACAAAAGGACAGAGCAGTGCCGAGGACAGGAACTAAATCAGACAGGAGCAAAGATTAGCGGCAATGGAACGGTAGCGTTCAGACTGCACTGACCTATTTTCACTGTGGGTCGTGTTGTCGTAGTAGATGGGAGGGGGAGGTTGAGAATGTGGAGGAGGAAGAGGAGTAGGGAGTAGCAGGAGGAGAAGGAGAAGGAGGAGGAGGAAGAGGAGGAGGAGGAGGAGGAGGAAGGAGAGTGGGAAGAAGAAGGAGGAAGAGGGGAGAAAAGAAAGAGAGGGGGAACAAGGTGAAAGGATAAGAGGGGTTCGTGGAATTAATTAAAAATTATGCAGTAAACAAAATACTCGTAAGTATGGGGAAGGGAGGAGGAGAGGAAAGGAGAACTGGTAGGAAGGTGAAAGAGAGAGAAGGAGGGGGAGTTGTGGACTGGTTGGTTGAGGTGATAGTTGGTTATAACTTCAGAGGGAATATTCTACTGTCACCAATACAAGTAATGTTACTCTGGATTTTAAAGGTGAAAGCCGGTGGTGCATGAGTAAACACATTCAGCTTGCAAATGGAAGAACACTGTGCTCACTTTTCGGTCCGCTTAAATTCTTGGGCGTTAATGCTAGATCACGGCTTGAGTTGGACTTGGAAGTTTGATTTGGGACAGCCCCAGACCCAAGATCACGGCTTATTCAAGTTGGGCTCAGCCAGCTTGACTCAGCCATATGCAAAATAGAGGCTCAAGTCTGACTTTACAAAGTAGGGCTCAAGCACTGAGTACTATAATATGGAGAGGTTGTCTCCGCAACGAGCGTGTGGCTTATGGTCGCCAATTTGAAACGCCCCCACTCATCGGCTCCACTATAGTAATGCAACTGGAACACGTAGTTAGCTTGCTTTTTCTGTCTCAGCACTGCCTCTATGTATCCGTATATATCATAATACAAACTTATATACATAATATGATTATCCTGCCTAGCTCTACGAATTGTATGAGATACATTTAGCCAAGAGTATGAATAAAACAGCGTCGTCGGTTGCTGCAATGCAGAACATACTTTTTCTTCTTTTTTCGTCTCTTTATGACCTTAGCCAAATATCTGTTTAATTATGATAGCAAAGTGAAAACTGAAGTCGATGGAAAGAGCATATATATGAAAATAATGTACTGTATATTTTGCCATCATAAAGTATATAAACACATTACAGTAAAAAAGTGTCATTATCTATCAGCTATTAACAGTACTACCTACACATATGTTTATATACATAAACTTCCTTCTCCATCTCTCTCTCTCTGAACACACACACACACACATATATATATATATATATATATGTGTCATCATCATCATCAGCCGTTGAGGTCCACTGCAGGACCGGCCTATCCCTACCGAAGCAGGGACGATACAGCCAATGTATCTCTACCCAGTGGCTTAGGCTGTCTGGTAGAGACTGTATGTAGGGTGAGAAGTGCTTGTGAGTATGATTGTAGTGTTGTAGTGGCTTTGGATGTGTGTGTGTAGTCTGTGAACCAAGAGTATTCGGCCCACCTTATGTCGATTGGGTGCAAGCATACTAGTATGCGACACTGGTTCAACCACAGAGCCCCTTGTGTCCGCCAAAGTAGCAAGTGGCTTGGTGAATGCTTCTCAAAGTTTTTACAACTCTGGCGGGAGGCGAACCCACGTTCACCAGCGTGCGAAACGCACACTCTACCACTGTACAACAGAGGCTTCATATATATATATATATATATATATATATATATATATATATACAGAGAGAGAGAGAGAGAGAAACCTGTTTTTTGCACCTTGGAATTTTTGTATGCGATGGTAATATCCTGCATGTTGCACGAATGTAAACAAGTAGATTGTGTTTATCAGTAATCTTACAGAATTAGCAACAAGATATATTTCTTTCCTGTGATGTGTAATGCCATCTTTCTTTAATGAATTCCTGTGCCCATTTTTGCATCCGTAAGATGCTCAGTGAACCATGGCTCTATATTTTCCGGACTCATCGTCTGATTTCAAAACGTACAGGTGTCAGGGCGGGGTCACTGAACATGGCTGCCACTAAACCAATGCCACCCTGGCTGTGGACCAACATATTACGCAGTGCAAGACTTGAGATGGCCCTTCCACGTTATAAAACTCAGTGGGCTCAAGTCGCTGACTTGTGGCAAACCTTCGACTACTTTCTAATCGGCCCATCACAGCACTGACTTTTATACATAAATTTTAGCAAATAAATCATGATAAACCATGATAAACCAAGTGAGGTTTTACAAAAACGACAGATAACTGATACTAAAGTCCATTCTCATTGGAAACCTTCGTTGGCCATGCCCCGTTTCTCTTGTGTTATCCGTGTTTAGTTGACGGTTATTTTATGGCTGGCAACGCCTACGCTGCACTACATGTGATAACCAATACCATCACGCAAAACCGACAACCGCAGTAATAACACCGGTAAGCTGCGCTTTGTGAGAGCATGATGAGCAAGCGAGTGTTTGTACATAAACCTATCATCATAATTCCATCATGGTGTAAACTTTCAACATTTCTGATGAGGTAGCTGAACAATAACTGAAGAATAATTGAGCTAAAGTATTTTTTTTAATCATTTTCATAGTGGAGCATGTCAATATAAGACCTCGGTATATTCCCTTTAAAAGCTGGAATTCCAAGAGGATTCCTTGGTCTCATGAGTAAACATATAGCCAAAAACTAAATTTTTTGAATGTATCTACTACCTGCTGAAAGATTCTCTTCTCTATCTCACATAGTAGAAAAGGTATTACCCTCTGAAAACCATCGCGGTCAGGCCTTGTCGTGTCTGGCTGGGCCTGGTCACGTCAGGCCGTTCCATTCACAGTTGAATGTAGATTAAACATAGCTTCGCTTCGCTTGCTCGTAATTACCAGACCTTTTTGTCTGAATGGAAGACTACTGCCTCTACAGTATCCCTAGTTTTCTTATTCTGTCTTTATGGCAAGTAGCCATAACCTGTGATTCATTTAGCCACCAATAATGTCAAGTCTAGGTGCACCAGCAGAATTACAGGAACTTCTTGCGGATGCCATCCCTCTCTCCGTGTAGGAAACAGCAAAACTTTGCGTGACCTAGATTATGTTACTTCCATTTGCATCATATAGATTCCAACATTCATTGACACGGTATACAAGAAGTGTATAATATAGCCTACACTTTAACTGCAATACAAGTTTTAATGCGGGGAACTGCAAAATAAACCCACATAATAAAGAACTGAATAGGCTATCAGAATTATTAATCAATTTACTGTACAAACGTGCATATCATTTATTAAGTAGTGGTGCAGCACAAAGAACTGTTAACCATATGGTACTTTATTGCTTTCACAAATACGTATCGAACTAGACTATAATATGAACATTAATTTAAGCTGTACCGTAATGTGTACAATAAAGTTTTGTTATAATGTACTGGCTTACTCAGTACTGCGCATCAGCACTGATGCCATAGGAATGCACATATGAATATTACAAGATATTGCCAACAACAGTTATACTGTGAAATATGATCAACTAATGTAAAATTATTCAAGTAAAATTTAAGCAAGTATACAAAACGCAGCGTACACTGACGGCCAAACTGTTTGTATATAATTGAAACATTTTTTGCCAACGACCTCACTGCCACCATTCATTGTTGTACAAGGTTTTGTTACCTCCGTCAACGAAGTTGGAGGAGATTATGTATTTACCTATGTTTGTCTGTCTTTCTGTTTGTCCAGACGATTTCTCCAAAAATTCTCAATGAATTTCAGTGAAATTTGGTGGAAGGGTGGGACATGGGCCAAGAGAAAATTGATTAAATTTTAGGACGAATCTGGATCCGGATCCTATGTATAACATCTCCAAAAGTTATCGATGAAATTCATTAAAATTTTGTGGAAGAGTGTGCCATGGGACAAGGAAGAATTGATTAAACTTTGGTGTCGATGCGGATCCAATGTATTCCACGCAATATCTCCACGGATCCGGATCCCCGTTCCCTTCCGTCTTTCCATCCCCTTAAAATTCTCTTTTTCCTTTCCCTGCTCCCTTTCTCCATCCTCATTTCTTCTTTCCCTTCCTTTTCCCTATCACCTTCCTCTCCTCGTACCTTCCCTCCCTTTTTTTTTTTTTTTTTGTTCCCTTTCCTTTTATTACGAGTTTTATTTAAATTATTCTATATGTTTCAATTTACCTCATTTCCTATAGGGTTCTCTTCTCCTTTCACCTCTCTTCTTCTTCCCCTCCATTTTCTTTCCCTCTCATCCCTCTTCCTCTCACATCTGTTTTCTTCCTTCTCATTTTCATATACCAACTTTTCCTCTTTGATTTTCCCCATCCTTCAAGTCTCCGCGATCTCTCCCTTCCTTCCCATTTCAGCTCTTCTCTCCATTTCCCTCACCTCCTTGCGCCTCCACTCCCCTCCTCATTCCCGTTTTGCCTTCCATTCCCTTCTTCTCTTATCCCCACACATTCTTTTCTCCTCTCCATCCCTCACTCATCTCCTTCCTTCCCTCCCACTTTGATAAATTTCCCTCCCGTGTTCATCCATTCCTTTACTTAACTTCCCTTTTTATGCCCTCTCCTTTCGCACTTTCCTGCTTTTTTATCCTTGTCTTTAGCTGATAGAACGGTTTTGTTACTTATAACGTACCCTATAACAAACAGCCACGAAAGGACCGACAGGTTTGTTGCTGTTTGCTTTTCTTTGTACTCCATTGTACACCTCTTCACAAAGTCATTTCATTCAGTCACCTCTCAACTCCTTTCCCCACCTCCCCTTCCCAACTCCTCCCCCAACCATCCTTTCCTTCCCTTCCCCTACCCTCTCGTCTCGTCTCCATCCCTACGCACAGATCGATTCCCCTCCTGTCCCTTTTATCCACTCCCCTTTCCCTCTCTTACTCGCCCTTCCCCTTCCAATTTCTTCCTTCCCCTCTCTTTCCGTTACATCGCCCTCCCCTCTTTTCCTCTAACCACCACTCTCTTCTCCTCGTTTACTTCAACCCTTTCCTATCCTTCCTTAACCCCTCTTTCCCTCCCCTTTCCTCTTCCACTTTTCCCATCCGCCCTGTCATAACTCTTGCTTATCTTCCTCTGTTAGACTCCACCGTCCACGCCTCCTTTTTCCTATCCTCTTGGGTCCCTCCTTTCCCTCCCTCCCCTCCCCTCCTTTCCTCACCCTGATTTCGACCTTCTCAAAGTCCTTCCCTTCCCCTCCTTCCATTCTTCCATCTTCCCCCCCCCCCTTCCTTTTCCTTCCGTTTCTTCAGTCTTCTCCCCTCACCTACTCACGTCTTCTCCCTGCGCCACCACTGCTTCTCTTTCTTAGTTTCCATCTCCACCTTTCCCATTTCCCCTCCCCCCACCCCACCTCACATACATTCTCCTAGCCCATAACTCATTTTCTGTTTTCTTCATAACCAAACTACCTCTGTACAGTTCTCCTAACCGTCTCCAGCATAAAAGATAACTTCCACAAATCTACCGTATAACGCTGTAGACTTTCAACTCTTTTTCGACCCACTGTATCCGTTTGTTACACTGCTTTACTCAAACAATCAACAGTGCGGTGCTGGACATAAACATACCTTTAGATGGGGGCACTGATATGGCGAGTTTCACTGCCCGGTCAATTTATCCCATGATAGGAGATGATGGACTGTAGGAGGAAGGCAACTTGTCCACTGGGCTTATATATAGTATTCTTTAATTGTTGCTGAAACCAAACGATTTTTTCCAGATTAGAATAACGCCGTAGAAATGAGGTGTTTGTGTTTAAGAAAGATTGTACTTCCTTACACTTCTTGTCGCTACACTGTCATCTCTCACCGTCGTCCAACAACATCGTCAATCCCACAATGTATCCATGTCTCACCGTCATCCACATCACTGTCAGCTAATTTGCACCTCGCCCCTATAATTTTATCCCATTGTTAAAGGGCCGTGGAAACCTCACACCTGACCTATTTACTCCTTGCGTTTAGGTGCCTCCCCATTTCTGGCTTCATTTGTAGTATCACGCCCTAAACGAGGCTGAACAGTGATTCTCATACCCGTGATGGAACACCACGCTTGAGTACAGGCATACTGTACAAGAGGAATGATTTCTGTTCTCATTCACGTCTTTCTTGTGATTAAGCTCTCAAATTTCAGCCATACAGGTCAGTGACTTCGTTTCACTCATCAATGGTCTGTGATCATAATTATCTGGTACATAAAACGGAGACCAAGGAAGCATATACAATACATTACAGATGTAAGTCTGTCTAAAGTATGTGGTAGGGTGATGTCTTTGTATAATCTAGCTAGTTCCAGACAAATTTCTTTAGTTCATGAACGACACATTGTAGCTACTAAAAGGATTAAAATTCATCTCCATTAAATCCTTCGGTATGATAACATTTTTTTTTTCACTGCAATCTGTCTATCGACAGATGACTGTATACAGTTTAGGACAAAGCTGTCAGCCCATTGAATCCGATGACGTCTAGTTTATAATATTTCTGTTTTTTCCCTTTTTTTAAATCTTTTTAAGAAAGGTATCCCTTACTGATGAGATTATTGTAGGCTAAATCTCATAAGTCTAGTTCGAAATGTCTCGCATAAGCTAAGGAGACCTTGTCTGGTGGTAGCAAGAATAAGCAATAGAAGCTTCGGGTTCTGCAGGGGTATGTTCAGGCTATACATGACCCCTGCAGGTATGGTCTATCCAATACTGAGTTAGGAGATAGTAGGAGGATCATGAAAAACAAGTTCCCAAGCAAAATTCCGCGTTGTTCCAGTGATAGCCAGAAACTTATACAGGACACCGAAATTTTCATGACAAAGCGCCTTACAATCGTTTTTTTCTTCCTTGGACATTTTTCATCACGATAATATCAATTGTTTATATGTCAGTCTTGGACGCAGAAAGTTTGGTACAGTCAAGGACATAAATTATATTCGCCTGGTACTACAATTCCTCTGCTTTTTATTTCCAAACTGAGGGAGGCTTGGTATACAGTATTTCTCACCCCATAGACTAGTCTCTCTGAGTGTGATGCGTCTGGAAGGAAAGTGACGGACGGGACAGGGTGTGAGGTGGACGCAGTTGAGTTGCAAAGAACTGTACCTCACCTAACAGCGACTTTTTTTCTTTTTTTTTATAGTTCCCATTACCAGTCTTAAGTCAGTATTTTACCGTTGCCTTTCCGGACAGAAGCTGCCTTCAGATTATCCCTTAGTCCCTTATTTGTGGTGACTTAGGAACCTATGCAGCATCTTTTCCGTAGCTAATTATTATGTGTATTACACCTTGGTATTATCTTTAATGTTATCCATTTTTTGTAGTATCGACATGGTTTGCCTAAAAAAGTTCCAAAAACGTAAAATCGTACATTGCGCAATATAAATTGCTGGGGAAGAGGAATTGCGAAGTCTCACAGGCCTTCCAGAATAAGATTTTTAGTCCTGAACATACCGTGCTTTACACCATGCCTCACTACCTCACGCCCTGATTCTCACCCTGTCTCACTCTTTCGCGCCCAGTTTCACACCATGTCTCACTACCTCGCGCTCTGCTTCACACCCTGTCTCTTCCTCACGGCCTGCCTTACTCCTTGCACATTCACTCCCTTTTCCCTTACTGCAGCTATCCTTTTGAGACTCATATTCTGTCTGTTGTTTGACATGACTGCTAACTCTCTACTGAACGAGCAATTTTTTTTTTTTTTTTTTTTTTTTTTTTAAGACTCTTCGCCAAGAACTGACGGTTCATGTCCTTAGTCCAAGCAGTCCTCCCACATGCCACACCTTATGTCACCATCATGACTATTGCGCATCTTAGTATCCCTTTGCATGTTTTTCGTTTCTGTTAATCATTTCACTCAGGAAATGTATTGTTTATTTCATTTTGCTTCTTCTAGACGATGCGATTTTTCACCTTAGGAAAGGCTGTTCATATTATTGGGTTTTATATCCATATCCCTGACCCTTTCATTGCAGTAGATAATCTCTAAAAGGAATAATATTACTGTATCACGACGTATCAAGAACACATCAATCTAGTACATTAACTGATGCAAGGACTTAAATATCGATGATTTGAGGATTTCAGTAACGACAGTGCCTATGTAAAGAACATTAAAAAAGACATCATTTACTGGTGAAATATTCATTGCATTTTGATTCACACATCCTCTTTTGTTGTTCTCATGAAAAACAGGGGCCTCAGATTTTTTGGTCATCACAATCAGTGATTTGGCATGGGGTAAATTAGCTTATATTGTATAGCACTTGACGATGGACATATTTTTTTCCCTCTTACCCCCCCCCCCCCCGGCAGCTAAAGGGTTAAAGTCATCCATGCAAAAAATCTGATCACGAAAAGTCATTACGAAGACTGCTAAGCCCACAATGAAACAGTCACCAATCTGTTTCGATTGGCTGGATTACACCGCATCCTTTGAGGGGAAGCCCAGACTTATGAACCTGTGAGTGTTTCTGTCCTAACTCAGTAACGACCTTTCTTACCATGACACACGACCCTTCTTAAAGTGCGATCGTACTTATTTCCGTCAACTAATATTACATCAGCTCTGTCTTTCTGTAAATTGCCCGACGTATCGTGTGCGGTATGCCTCTACAAGAGGACCTTCAGACATTACTCTCCCTTTCCAATAAACACTTCTGTTCCACGACACACCGCCAGTTCCCTTACCTACACTCGTAACTTCCTTTTAAACCTAGTCTACAAACTCCCTCACGTTCTCACAGCCACCTAACTGTATATACATTGTTGCCATATTTTACGCTCTCCCTTTCATACTTTGGAACTTTATATCTCTACCTCGTTCTCAGTCCCCCTCTCCTCGCAGCCACCTTACACTCATAAACACTCTTAGCTAATCTTTCAGTTCGTTCAGACTTGATGAACCACGTCAGAGTTTCTTTATATATTTCTCAGCGATTAACTATTTAGTACTATTACCAAGACAATTACACCCACGAGACATCATTGACTGCACCCAATCAGACCTTATATTCTTATCTATGGTGCACTTGGCTAAGTTTTACATATACTCAGGCTCTTATGGTTTACTTTCAACTGAATAAAATCGTTTAGCATCAGCCGGAATATACTACTAAAATTGCTCCGACAACAAAATATTTAATATTGAAAGTATTAACGCTTAGAGGCTCTTTTGATTAATTTTGAGTTCAATAATATCGTCCGGCATTAGATAAAATAGAACACTAGAATTGTCTCCTGCATGAGGGAATTTATTTGTTCACTAATCGCTATAGTACAGTGGTTAACTCATATAATTCGGTGGCTTCTTACCCAAGCTTACTCTTGCTATCTCCAGACGGCTGCTTTCACCGAAACAGACTTTACTCATAATGAAAGGTGTAAATGAAGAATATTCCTTACCCGTCCATTTCGGAGTCACTCCGAAGCTGACTAAAATAGTATACAGGCAGCATGAATGAAATATAGCACCTCATCATACTGAAGGGATTACATAGGTTTATACCTACCTCCAGTTAAATTTAAATTCCTTAAGATCCGCCACATTACTGGCAGTTGGTTTGTTGTTTTAAGCGCAAGAAGGTAATACTGTAATACATTTCTTCAGTACTATTTGTTATACATAGTCAGTTTTACAATTTCCACCTACTAACACCAGAATAAGAAGAGTAAGTAACTTCAGTCACTGATATTCACTCTCTCAACTGTCTTGCGTAAAGACCATCACAAAACCGTTCGCAGTCAATTTCTCCTTAATCTTAATACCGTTTTACCCAAGTCCCTTCGCTTCTTGCCTTTTGTAGATCTTTGTGGGAGAGCCATCTTCCCAACAAACACTTCATTCCAATGTGCTCCATTCTAGATAATCATCTCTCCCTCCTGGGCATTCAGATCTCTACGAATCATTTTTTTTTTTTTAATAACCTTTCATCTTTTCTTAGGCCTACCATTTGCTTTCTCCTCTCACTTCTGAACCGTATATTTTTATCAATCTGCCATCAAGTACTTCTCAATATGACAATGACACTCCATTAAATCTTAGTCTCATCTTTCCATCATACTACGTTAGATTCAACGTTTCACTGCTACTGTGACATTTCTCGCTCCATCATATCATCTCACTTCACAATAGTTATAATTACAAATCATTTCTATACCCTTTTGTGTTATTGTCAGACTACATATCATCTCAATCTCTGTCCCCGTGGTAAGGAAATAATTAGCTACTGAATCATAGTGGTGAAAATGTCTGTCCCCCAAAGAAACATAAATATCCAGGTTTTTAGCCCTTCGTAATTTACCCAATAATGGCCCATGTTTCAAGCCGGGGAGGAGGAGGGAGGGGTCTAAATTTTGCAAATTTTACCAATTGGTCTGGATAGTGAAGCCCTGGATCGAAACCAATGTAAAGGGGGGAGGGTAGTCAAATGGCGGGTGACAGAGCGACTTGGAGGCGTTTTGTCTGCGGTCACCCTTTGCGGGATTAGGGCGTCGGGCTATAGATAGATAGATAGATAGGTTCCCAGAGTCCTTTAAAAAAGACGGAACTGGGCATTTCAAAAGTTAATAAGGGAAGAAAACCCCATCATTCGAACCTATAATCTTCGTGACTATGTGGAATCGGCGGATGGCGGTACGCTAAGTACATCCATCAAGATTGTCCAACCCTCCCCTTTGCTCCCTCACAACAGTGTAATCCTAGCGCTCCACTCTACCAACATCTTTAACTCTGTTATGGTTGGAATGTCCCTAATTTTCTTCTGCAGAAGAATTTATTCAGTTCTGAGTGAATCCCAGAAGTATGGTAAAGCCAACACTTATTATTCTGTCCCAGCAAACGCCAGAAAATTCTGTTCGAGTGAGATCGAAGCAACAACAGCTCGAGTGCATTAGCCATCTTTCACTTCTCACTGTAATCTAATGAGGTTCCTTTTCCCAAACAGTATTATCGTTTTCTCTTTTCAGTTTTCTTACATCACAAAAATCATAACGTTCCCCTCTGTCAACCCCTTCTGTCTACTCTTATGACTTATTCTCAGAGGCGTTGTCCCCTAAACTTGACAGGAATAACTGAGACTCCTATGACCTATTCAGTGAATAATATCGTCTGACACTAGGTGAAACAGAACAGTAGAGGTCCCGAACGTGATAACGAGAATGGAGACTACAAACGACCTCAGGCTCATGTGACAAACCTTCCAGTGATAATCCTCCGGGGTTAGATATAGAAACGCCTGGAGTTAACTGGAAAGGAATACTAAAGTTATTCTGGCCATGAGACAGTTAACATGGAGTTACGTGAGGAAACAAATAAATAAGGAAATTCAAGAACTTTGTGGCGTTGATGCGCATGCGCTAGAAAATGTTAGAAGTATTCGCAAACACTGTAATTGGTCATGTGGAGAGAATGGAGACCGTATGCTTGACTAGGAGTGTGTAGGTGAGTCAGGTAAAATAGAGGAAGGGGTGGGGGACCGAGGCTGCGATAGAAGTTTCCCTCCAGCACGTCTCTCTCTCTCTCTCTCTCTCTCTCTCTCTCTCTCTCTCTCTCTCTCTCTCTCTCTCTCTCTCCAAACCCTCATTCTCCACTCTCGCCACAGTTAAACCATTTATACAGTAGGATGGTATGTGTTGTGGGTAGAGCTGCCTGGTGGAACAGGGCAAGGTGACATGGAGGTTGTTTGTGTTGGCCTCCCTTTCTGGGTTCAAGCATTTGGGTATAAACAGGTTGATAGATTATATCCTTTATAATTAAAGGCTTCATAAGGATTATTCCTACAACCCTCACTATGTGAGTAGTCTTTCATAAGGCGAATATAATAGTCTGGTAGTGGCAAGATTAACTGACAGGCTGTTTTCGTAAGAAAGAAACTAAGCTCTGTAGCAGCAGTTGTCTCCTTAGCAGAATGAAATCGTTTGTTGGGAACAAGAATTAGATATACCAGAAGCGTTTCCTAAGCAAGATATAACTGTTTGGTGGTAGCAGGTGTGAAAAAAGTAGACGTCTTGGTACTCTATGCTTAAGTGCAGAATATCTCTAAATCCTATGATACTAGAGATATCGATGGTGAATAAAATTATCCAGTGGCATAGTCAGGGACAAGAGTTCATCTACCGTTCCAGTACGTCACTATCATTTACGGGATATCCATACTTTCGCTCCCTAAGCCTCTTATCAGAGACAATCATCTATGGGCAGAGAAACATATAAATTTCTCGTAACCTCGAAATCGTAACCATCAGAGGGAAGTAGGATGTGTAAGGGATGATGTATTAAGCTAATTTTTCTCGCTAGCTGTACCAAGAACACTACTGCAAAACCTTCCCCAGTTTTCCCAAGTTGTATGAACCTGTATCCAGAGAGCAACTACAAAGTGCAAGAGAAGTCCTTACACACAAGTTGTAAATAAAGACTGTAACCCCTTCACTGCCAAAGGTCTCTTCTAAGCTGAACAGAAATGTCTGGCAGTAGTAAGAATAAAAAACATTCTCATATTTATGAAGTTAACGCTTTCTCATTCCATTCACACGCACAGTAGGCAACATATTCATCAGTTACTTCAAAGCTGTGCATTTAACGCCATCCACTCGTACGCTGGTGACTCAACCCTTCCCCTTTTCATTCGCTTCTCGCAGTGTTCGTCACAGCAGTTACTACAACAAACACTGGATGAGGCTATGGCACACCTAATGTCTGACTTGGATCATATCGCTGACTGGGGTAAAAGTAATCTTGTTGTTTTTAATACATCAATGACTCAGTCCTTACATCTTTCAATTCGTCGAAATCCTCCGGGAATCTATCTTTTTTATTTTTTTATTTATTTATTCATTTTTTTTTTTTCAATATCCAAAGTCAATCGTGCATCATCTTTGAACATACTTGGGGTTTCAGTCTCTCGGGATTTATCTTGGAAAGATCATATTACCTTTCTTGTAAAATCTGCTTCCAAAGAGGTTACTTTTTCTCTGTGGCTCCTTTACCCCCACACAGGTGTTGACTTTATATAGGGGTTTTATTCGACCCTGTTAAGAGTACAACTCTCATGTCAGAGGAGGCTTCCCACATACTGCTCTTCTCAACAACTCTCATTAACTCTCTTCCCCTTACCGGCTCCCTTCAACTTCTGTATCTTCGACGCAGTGTTGTATCTTTGTCTCTCTTCTGTCGCTACTTCAATAGCCACTGCTCTTCTGAACTGTCTGCTTGCATCCTTCTTACACGACGGTGGGCGAGTGGCACTCGCCTGGCAGCAAACTGCCATCCCTTGTCCGTCCAGTTCTTTAGTGCAGAAGTTAGTCCTTGCTCCCAGTCCTTGATGTATACAACAGGTTAACCCTGAAACTGTCTTCCTCTGTCTATGTTTTCTGTTGTCAGTGATCTCCAGTCTTTTAAAACGAATATGTCCACGCACCTCAAAATGAACGGATCTTATATTTGGCTTTCTGTTATTTTGGTTTTATTTTATATTGGAGGGAATAATCTTGCAGGCCTCTAGCCTTTGATTCCTTCTTCCTTGCATTAAAAAAAAAAAAAAAAAAAGAACCTGGAACAGCATGTATGTGTTGCAGATCTCTAGCATTTGGTACACTTCACAATTTTTGACAGACTCACATATTTGTTTTTACACTGGCATGAATGAAGGAGGTGTCAAATATTACAGTAGTTGGAATGACATAGGTACTGTCATGCGCGAACGTTGGAAATTGTAGCTACTGTAGATCTCCATTTCAAACAGATGGTGTCTCAGTTCCATGTGTGACCAACTGCACATCCCACACTCTCATAACTGTCTGGCTATAACATGAGTAAAGATATCCTAGTACTGATGACACTTTACTGTCTTGTTCATTTTACTCAAATAGATACTCATCCATATCACTTCGAGGTACACTCATAAGCCCCACTTTTTGTTCACCTCTAAAATTCCTTCTGGTTGAAGATAAGTCTTAGCCTTGGCAAGAGCTGTCGAACAAATTTACGATTCATCTCATTCGTCCCTTTTCGTATCCATTTGCTACTATTGCAAGACAGACAAGGAAGGTGGGGCACACAGTCTTCTTGTATCTCCTGATCCTCCAACAAAAAGAAAATCATAGTTACGAGAGGAAACTAGTCTTAGGATATATTTGTTTTCTCATGGAACAATGAGGAAAGCAGACTGTAGAGCATTCACGCATGTCTAGTACTTCCAGCAAATGATGTGAACAAAAAGGAGTCTTTAAATATTCAGTCAATATCAAATCAAATAATGCCCCCGCCGACCTATGGTGGAGGAGTCATTGTGTGATTGGTCTGTCCGTCCGTGCCTGCATAGGTCCCTGCTTGTGTGTCTTTTTTTTTTTTTTTTTTTTTTTTTTTTAACGTGTCCGACTCTGGGCAAAGGCTTCAGGGCCCATTTCTCGGGGGCAGTGGCCTATCCCAAGGCCCCTCCTACACCTCCACATGTCACCACTTCGGCACTAACACCCACCGTCCATATTGAATACATGCTAGGGCTGTCTCATACAGGACTGGTGTACTGGTATTAGCGGGGGTATTTTTACGATATGTCGGCGGGTCATCTGATAGATCAGGAAAGTCTGCACTTAGGAAATTCAAATCCTTAAACTGTTCCCTGCCCCAGCCGGGATTCAATCCTGGATCTATTAGGACTGCAGGCCGCCTCTCTACCGATTCAGCCACCGCCTCTGTTCGTAATACTCCTCTAGGTGCGATGTCTCCTGAACCCATGAACGGATTTCCGCCATACAGCATGAGATGAACTTATTAGGCCAGATAGGTCAAAGGATCGAAGGTCAAGATCATAAGGAGTCAACATCCTTTATATTGTGAGCGTGATATCTCCTGAACCCCTCAACGGATTTCAATTTTTTGTCAGTGATACAGTATGAAGGGACGAAGAACTAAATAGGCCAGGAAAGTCAAAGGGTCAAAGGCCAAGGCCTTATGGTGTCGACTTATTTTATCATTGTAAGTGTGTCCGTAACACTATTGTGGGTGCGACATCTGCTGAACCCATTGATGGATTTTGTTGACACTTTTGTCAGTGATGCAGTATGAGAAGATAATGAATTAATTAGGTTATCTAAGTCACGTGGTCAGAGGTCAAAGGAAAATGGGATACACTTTTGTTTATCCTTGTGGGCACAATATCTCCGGAACCCCATGACAGATGCCAGCCAAACTTTTGTCAGTGATACAATACGAAGGGCCGATGAACTGATTAGGTCAGCAGGGTCAGGTCAAAGGTCAAGGTCATATTGGTGTGGGCGCGATATACCCTTAACCCTTCAACAGATTTCAACCAAATCTTTGTAAGCAATGCAGTTTGGAAGGACGATGAACTGATTAGGTTAGCAAAGGTCAAAAGATCAAAGGTCAAGGTCATATGGCTTAACTCTGTTTTTTGTCTCATTTCAACCCACAGTGAACCATGTCATGGTTGCTGTATGGCGAGTCCGTGCCCAAGGCTTGGCAGGGGCATACTGTGCAACGATTTGCGTCAACAGCTTGGGGTCCAAGTTCTCGGCGTTTCATTTACGCCACGGAATCAACCGTATTTGTATACATGTTTGAGAATCCCTTTCCAGAGCTTCATACTGAAAGAAGGCCTGTTGCCGTAATCATTAATCTTTCTGAGCCTGAGTGTATTTCAAAGTGTAAATATGATCAAAGCCAAATTATTTGTGATAACAAAATGTTTTGGAGACCTGTGTATTGTTAGAATTGTCTCAGATCATCAGTGCATATGGCTCCTGTTGTCCATTGTTAAGATGGAAGGTCCAAGTTTTGTTGCATGGCATGATTCATGTTTGTGATGATGCTGTTGCTAGTGCCATCTAGAATAAGTCCAAGCCACTACCAACAGCCTTAGCTCAGCGTGAGTCCTTGGCCTTTGTTTCATGCTAACCTGGGGAAGCAGTATTGGGTGAGCAATAACTCTAACTAACGACTGCACTTTAATGTGTTTCTTCTGATTTGACGAAGATACCTAAACCCATTAAACTAAGTTTATCGTCAAGTACTGCTAGACTGGGGGGTCTGTTTGACAAGTATCTAAGGAGGCTCATTCCTACCCTATAACTGAGGGCCATCGAGTGTTATTATATTTATATTTATTTATGTGTCTGACCCTGAACATAGGCTTCACAGCCTACTACCAAGTCCCAGTAGTCATCCTACTTACGATGCACCTCTACATATCACCACGATTCACCATTCAAGTTCTGGAATGGGCCCAGTTCCATCAGGTGTAAATAAACAGACTTGTCTCTCCCCTAGGCACCTTCGTCCCATGAATTGTTTATGGAACTCTAGCCTAAATTACTCTCCCAGGAACAAACAGACTCAGTGCTCCTCCTGTGAATATCTGTATTAATCTTTTCCCCGCTCCTCCGACTTCCTCTAGTCTCTTCAAGAAATTTTCGCTCACACCGGAAGAAATATACCCACATGGGAAAATATAGTTTACAACAAAACTTCAACAGTTTCAGTCAGAGTACTCAATAATCAACATTTTCATTTGTAGGCATAATTCTTCCATTTACTGTAGATAATTTACGGCACTGAGATCAAGACACATCTTATGCTATTCTCATAGCATTAAGAAAGGCACACTACAACAAAGCTATTGGGCCTTTCAAGGTAATTTATGAATGGAAAATTATCTATCATTAACTCTTGAATGCCGCTAATATGCTACGGAATCAATAAATACACAGAAAAAAAAAAGCTAGATTACTCAGTCACGACGTTTAAGGCGAGGATGACCAGTCGTTCTTCCCTGAATGATATTAAATGAGCAGTGGCCTCCAACCAACAATCGGATGTGAATCCTGAGAAGACACATCCGCCTTAGCGGGCAGACCACCTGGGAATTAGTGGTAATGATACATTTTCCAGCAATCCTTCCCGTCATCGGAAGCCACCTCTAAAAAGTGAAGACCACCATGAAATATGGATAAATTGTCATAGAAAGTCGTTGATAGATGGAAAGGATGATTCTATACTATATATTATCACGCCCTGTGAGGGA
The DNA here is from genome assembly GCF_032717465.1 of Coenobita brevimanus. NCBI lineage: Eukaryota > Metazoa > Arthropoda > Malacostraca > Decapoda > Coenobitidae > Coenobita > Coenobita brevimanus. The sequence goes on along the minus strand of NC_136983.1, from coordinate 7,224,145 downwards.
AACGGACATTGGGTTACTTTGGCTACTTACAGACAATTATGTTAACCCTCCAGAGCCCAGGGCTGATGTATGCTGCATCACCTCTTGGTGACATTGGGATTTCGAGGGTGGGAGAAACTGATGGTGATGAGAGTCCTTCACCCACCAGAGCCCACTGTTGCTGCACACTGGATCTGGTGGGGCACGTACTTGTACCTGCATTCATCTGTCAGCTGATAGTTGCATAGCAGATCGGTCCTTACCTTACAGTTCTCTTCTTATTTAAGCTTTGAAAATGAACCAAACCGTCACTTTTAGGTTACACTGGTATATAGAGAGTTAAGTATAGGAGTGGTGGTAGGTGGGGGTGTCCATCATCCACCCACTTAGTGTAGTGGTACTCTGTTTTTAGGGTAGCTCTACATTGAGTTGCTAGCCAAATGATTTCCTGTAAACCAGGAAATCATTTACAACGCTGGGTGGTAACCTTATAACCAACCAAACGCGATCCCTAAATGACAACAAGAGGGTTGGTGGAGGGTTAGTGACCCTCCAAGGAATACAACTAAAAATACGAACAGGAAGCCTCAGACCAGGACTGACCAACAGGTGATGACTAAGGTTTTTGATTGGAGATATGAACTGAAAAGTAGGGAATGTGAAGGTGGATGGAGTAGTTGGTGAGTGGAGTGTGCCTGCAGAGGTGGATGAGGATGGCAGTGCTCTAGTGGACAATTGTGCTGGGGGGGGGGTGATAGCCAGTACCCTGTTCAGACACAAAATGTTCCACAGGTATATGTGGCGAGCGATGAGAAGGGTGGTTGGTGAAATGAATGAACGGAAGGCAATGTATGATTATGTGTGAGTGGATGATAGGATGAGAAGGTATATAATGGATGCAAGAGCATATAGAGGTTGGGGGAGTGGACTTCCTGACCACCACATGGTGATGGTGAGAATCAAGGATGAAATGAAATGGAGGAATAGAAGGGAAAGAGAGGAGGAAGTAGTTCATGGAAGATGGGAAGGTTACAAGAGGATGGAAAGAAGACGGAATATAAGAGAGAAGTGGAGGAGTTATTGGGTAATATGGATTGGAGCAGATAGGCAACGTGAAATGTGTGTGCAAGATATTCGCAGAAAATATCTGTGCAGCATATGAGGTTGTGTGTGAGATCAAGAGAACACGAAAGGTGGTGCAAGGAACAGCATGGTGGAATGAAGAGGTGAGACAGGGCTGTGGCACAAAAGAAGAAAGCATATAGTGAGTGGATGAGAAACAGGGGTGTGTAAGAAGGAGAGATGGAAGAGACAGTTATATGTAGAAAGAAAGAGAGAGGTGAAAAGTAAGAGAGAGTAGGAAGAGAGTGGATGAGGAATGTGGAGGGAATGTAAGAAAATGTTATGGAAAGAGGTAAAGAGAGTTAGACAGGATGCCAAAGATGTTAGTTGGGGAGTGAAAGATAAAAATGGTAGATTACTGATGGACATGGGAGAACATGTGAGCAAATGGAGAGAGAACAGTTTAAGGAATTGTTGAACATAGAGAATGAAAGTAATGCAAGTATAAGTGGCTGAGGAATGGCTGGGAGACGAACGGATGTGAGAAGAGGGGAAGAAATCAGTAGGATGGAAGTTGTGGAACCAATGAAGAAAGTCAAAATGGGGAACACCCCAGGAATTGATGAAGTGTGTGGTAAAATGCTGAGGCATGGGGGAGAGATAGCAGTAGAATGGTTGTGGAAGTTGTGCAGATTGGCCTGGGAGGAAGGTAGGGTCACAGAGGATTGGAAGTAAGGTATAATTATTCCCCTGTAAAAAGGAAAAGGGGAAAAAGAAATGTGTGGCAATCATAGAGGCATTTGTCTTCTTAGTATAATAGGAAAAGTATATTGTAGGATACTTATTGACAGAGTTAGGGAAATAACATTGAGAATAGTTAGAGAAGAACAGAGAGGTTTCAGGAAAGGAAGAGGTTGTGTAGATCAGATATTTATTCTTAGGTCTTTAGTGGAAACGTTTCTAGAGAAGGGAAAAAAGTTATATGCGGTCTTCATGGATTTGGTGAAAGCACATGACAGGGTGGATGAATAAGGATTCTGGAAAGTATTAAAAATATACGGAGTAAATGGGAAGTAGCTTAATGCCGTGAAGAGTATGCATGAGGGCGCTAAGGCTGCAGTGGATGTGGATAATGAAATGAGTGAAATTTTCTATAAGAAGGCTGCATTGAAACAGGGATGTGTCATATCTCCATGGTTATTCAATCTAAATATGGATGGGGTTATAAAAGAGATATAAGGTAGGGCAGTGGATGTTGGAGCGGCTGTAGTGAGAGAGGGCAGTGTTTGGAAACTCCAGTGCTGTTATTTGCAGACGATACTGTGTTTTTAAATGAAGACGAAAGAGAGCTGCAAGGCTTGGTGGATGGGTTTGGAAGACTGTGTAAGAAATGGAATCTAAATGTAAATGTAGGGAAGAGTAATGTTATGGTCTTCGAGAGAAATGAAGTCAGTGAATGTACAGTGAGGTTGGATGAGGAGGAAATAGAAAATGTGGGTGCTTTTATGTACTTGGGTAGTGTGATGAATAAAGATGGAAGTTTAGCGGGTGAATTGCTTGAAAGGGTACAACAAGGAAGAAAGGTTGCTGGTCCCTTGAAAGCAGTGATAAGAAACAGGGAAGTGAGCATGGAAGTGAAAAATTTACTGCATGACAGTATTGTGATACCAACTCTACTGTATAGATGTGAAGCTTGGACCTTGTTGGAGATACACAAGTCAAAGTTAGAGCAGTGGAAATGAGTTATTTGAGAGGATCATGTGGAATAACATGGAGAGACAGACTGACAAATGAGGAAGTGAAGGAGCATTGTGGTGTGGATGTGGATGTGATAGAAAGCGTTAGGAAAACCACATTAAGGTGGTCTGGCTATGTGGAGAGGATGGAGAATGGGAGACTGACGAGGAGAGTGTATGTGAGTGAGGTGGAGGGGGGAGAGGGAGGGGGAGGCCATGGATGAGATGAAGGGATGGAGTGGAGAGGTATATGAGAGAGGGGGGGGGGCGGTGTGAGCTGTGAGCAGGGCAATGAAATGATAGGGGACAGGGCGACATGGAGGCGATTCGTTTATAGGTACTCCATACGGGATTAAGGCGTCTGGCAATGGATAGATAGATAGAAATTTAGGAGTGACTTTTCGAATGGGAGGAGCTAGGAGTAGACCGTCGCACCAGTCGAGCAAGGCAGTACTCCCAAGGTGGATGAAAAGCTGGTGACAGGGGGAGCTGGGCCTCCCGTTTCATCAGCCCTCGGGACTAGTTCCTGACCATCCATCTTTGCTGAACTTTTTCAGTGTTTCAGTAACACAGCATGTAGGCCAGCATACTCTCTAGTACAAGTTTCTCTAACTGTCAACACCAAACTACATGCACAGTACAAACTACACTACCGATTCAAATTCAACCCAAAATGGCGTCCTTTAACCAAGCCTCGGAGTCCCCAGAGGAAGTGGGGGGGACCGTAAATGTCCCCACCATCCACCCCTCTCCAAGTGACGACCCAGCGAGATATCTGGGACCACTGTCTGATTCACTTCGTTTCTGCAACATTCACAGCCTTCCCTCTAACTTTCTTTCACCTGAGCACCACCTCTCCTCCTCTAAACCTCACCTTCACTTCATAATTGAGACTCAGCTGTCTGAGGCAACTGATGGCAAGCCATTCTCAGAATCCTTCTACTTTCTCCATACTCATTTCAATGCCAAAGTTGGCTGTTGCATATATGTGCGCAACGACTTGCTCTCGGGTTCCTGAACTTGATTCTACTGAACTCTCTACTCTCTGGCTTCGGCTTTCCTGTCATTCTCAGACTAAATATATCTTTGCTGTTTACCTATCACCTGATTCTACTGACAATGAAAAATCCTTCGACTATCATACTTCTATGATGGAACACATCCTATCGATTTCTCCTTTCTCGAAATCTCCATTCTATAAGATTTCAGTGTTCGCCACTATCTTTGCCTATCCTCTCCTTTCATTGATCCATCTGGTGATCAAGCCTTCATCTTTTCTAACATAATGACCTAGAGCTGCTTGTATAGCACCCTACCCATATCCCTGACCACTTTGGAGAGAGTTCCAACATACTTGACCTCTTCCTTACAACTAATCCTTCTGCATACACTGTAAATCTTTCCTCACTGTTGGGCTCCTCCGATCACAACCACATTACCTTAACCTGTCCTATCGCCCCAGTATGGCCTGTGGACCCTCCAAAGAAACGTCGGTTGTGGTACTTTGGAGCTGCTGACTGGGAGGCCCTCGGGCAGTAATTTCTTGATTTTCCCTGGAATGATTATTCCTTCCATGGCAGAGAGCCATCTGAGTGTGTCATGCACACTGCGGAGGTTATTCTGTTGGGCATTTAAACATACATTTCTTTCTCATATCCTTTGAGGAATGCAAAAATAAATTGGTTTAACCACGCTTGCACTAATGCTGTCCACAACAAGGAGAAGGCCTACAAAAGGTACTGGAGCCAACCCACCCCAGAATATTATCTTTTTTATGTTTCTGCCAGGAATCATGCTAAGTCTGTTCTTCGCTTTGCTAAAAACAATTTAATCCGTACTAAATGCTCTGAACTCTCCTACTTAATTTCTTCCTGCTCCTTCTGGCACCTTGCCAGAAACCTTTACAACAATTCTACCTCATCATCCTTCCATCCACTTTTCCACTCTGATGTCTCTGTAGCTATTTCTTCTACTGATAAAGCAGATCTCTTCGCTCAGACTTTCTCCTCCAATTCCACCTTAGACGATTCTGGTGCTGTTCCTCCATCACGTCCTCCCTGTGACTTCCTCATGGGTGACATTAAAATTTCTTAAACTGAAGTATTTTCTGTCATCAGTGGCCTCGATACTAAAAAGGTATATGTGTCTGATGGGATCCCTTCTGTTATCATGAAGAACTGTGCTTCTGTGCTTACACCCTGCCTAGGTAAACATTTTCGCCTGTGTCTATCAACATCCACCTTTCCTTCTTGCCGGAAGTTTGCTCTCATTCAGCTTATCCCAAACAAAGATCATAATTCCCAGCCCTCTAACTATAGCCCAATTGCTTTAATATCGTGTACTTAAAAAGTTTTAGAGTCTATTCTTAACAAAATAATTTTAAAACATCTTTCCCATCAAAACCTTCTATCTGATCGTCAGTATGGGTTCCGCCAGGGATGCTCCATTGGTGATCTTCTCACCTACCTTTCAGACTCCTGGTCATCCCCCTTTCGGGGCTATGGCGAAAGCTTTGTCACTGCACTTGAATCTCAAAGGCTTTCGATCGAGTCCGGCATAAATCATTAATTTCCAAACTGCCCTCTTGCGGTTTCTATTTTTCTGTCTCTGCCATCGTCAATAGCTTCCTTTCTGGTCGTTCTGTAGCTGTTGTTGTAGATGGCCACTGTTCTCCTAGAGCTTTCAATAATGTTGTTCCTCAGGGCTCTGTCCTATCACCAACTCTTTTCCTCTTATTCATCAACGACCTTCTAGCTGTACATCTAACCCTATCCCCTCATAAGCTGATGACTCCACCCTTCACCTATCCATTCGTTTCCCAAAGAGTCCAATCGCAGCAGCTGCTTCAGCAAGGAAGGTATGATGCTATGGCACACTTAATGTCTAACTTGGCTTATATCTCTAATTAGGTTAAAAATAATCTTGTTGTTTTTAATGCATCAAAAACTCAGTTCTTTCATCTTTCAACCCGATAAAATATTCCACAGGAGTACCCTCTAATGTTTAATAATTTCCAGCTCAATCCTGTATAATTTTTAAACATACATGGGGTTTCATTCTCTCGGGATTTATCTTGGAGAGAACAGCGTACCTCTCTTGTAAAATCTGCTTTCAAGAGATTGGGTGTGCTAAGCCGAATCCGTACCTTTTTTACCCATACACAGTTGTTGAGTTTATACAGGGTTTTGTTTGCCCCTGTGCAGGGTACAACTCTCATGTGTGGGGAGGCTCCTTACAGACAGCTCTTCTCAAACGAGTGGAGCCAGAGGCTTTTCGTCTTATTAACTCTCTTCCTCCTACTGGCTCCTTTCAACCTCTGTCTCTTTGCCGCACTGTTGCATCTGTATCTCTTTTCTATCTTTACTTCAATGGTCACTGCTCCTCAGAACTGTTTGCATGCATTCTTCCACCTCTACGGCGGGCACGGAGTACCCGTCTAGTAACAAATTCTCATTTTTTTTTTTTTTTTTCAACTCTTTAATGCAAGAGTTAACTGCTACTCCAAGTCTTTCATTTATGCAAGAGGTCAACTCTGGAACTGTCTCCCTCTTTCTGTTTTTCCTATTGCCTACGATCTCCAGTCTTTCAAACGCATTATCCAAGCATCCCGAAATGAATGGATCTTGGATTTGGCTCTATGTTAGCTTGTTTTTTTTTTTTTTCCTGGAGGGAGCAATGTGCAGGTCCGTGGCCTTTGGTGCCTTCTTCCTTGCTTAAAAATAAAAAAAAAAAAGCTAAAGCTCATCATCTACTTACCTACTAGGGTGCACTTCCAAACTGAATGAAATCGCCTGCAAGTAGCAAAGAATCAAATATAGAATACAACGGTGGAATGAAGAGGTCAAAGGAAAATACAGACTTTTCACTTCCCCTTTCTCTCCCAAGCACTCCCACGCATTCTACACGTTCTTCTGCCTGTCTTTTATGCACTCACCCTTACTGCAGTCTGTCTTCTATTGTCATTCTTTTTTTTTTTTCCCTGTCCTTTACCCCCAACTTCACATTCTTTCAGCCACTTTCAGCCTCACTGCTCTCCCAAAGACTGAAGATTTCTTCCTTTTTCATTTTCGAGGTATTCGTTCTCTCTCTCTCTCTCTCTCTCTCTCTCTCTCTCTCTCTCTCTCTCTCTCTCTCTCTCTCTCTCTCTCTCTCTCTCTCTCTCAATCTGCCTACTATCTATCTATCCATCCATCTGTGTATCTATCTATCTGCCTGTCTATTTTTCTGTCTATAAATGTGTCTATCAATCTATTCATCTAGCTATATGCGTTCATCTTCTGTCCATCTATATATCTCCATTATTCTGTCTACTTGTCTACCTAAATCTATCCATGTATCTACCTCATCGTACCCACCCTACTCTATCACAGCCTCCCACATACATAAGAATCTTCAGGAACCTCATACACATATTCTCCTCTCTCGCTTAGGCATCTCACCTCCATTCCACTCTCCTTTATTGGATTTATTTAGGCCTAGCCCCTCCCCTCTCTTTAAATGTTTCGAAATACATTTATCTTCAAGACAGTGCATTCAGTGTTAGAGTGAAATATGGTGTGTGGTCCCTTCATGGCATTTCAGTATATCTATGTATAGTGTATGGATATACGTATTAGAGAAGTTGCAACTTTTGCTGTGTTTATAGGTTTGAAGATGGTATATACTGTAATGCTGAAAGGTTGAATATCTTACATGTGATGTATGTAGATGATGCTGTGATGCTTGTAGATATTGAACGGCAACTTCGCTGGTGAGTGCAATTTTTAATTAATATTTGTGAATGACGTGGTTTGAAAACAAATACAGTTAAGTGTAAGGTGTTCACTGTCGAGAGAGTAGGTGACTCACAGTGCGACATACAGACAATTGGAAAGAGTCATTACCTAGTGGATAAGCTAGTGTTGTGTGTATTTAGTGTGTAATATAATTAACATACCCTGCCCAACTTAACTTGGCCTAAAATTTCCATCCTACCACTTTCAGTGCTATGCTGTAACGATACATTAATATTGGCTTATAGAGTCCTATGGAAATGATGTAGAACAGTGGTACTATGATATTCTGCCAATGAGCTGTAACAATATATTAGCACTAGAAAATGGTGCTGGTCACAAAGCAACGCTATGGAACTGATCTAGAGTTGTGATACTGTTTTACTCTTTTAGTGAAGAGTAACACCAGAATATTCTTCCAGTCATTAAGACGTTCAGTAGAAATGAAGTAGGGATGAAGTACTATATTATTCTGCCATTCAGATTTAGCTAGAGATTAACACTAGAATATGATGCTGGTCACCAAGAAATGCTGTGGAAATTATATAGAGTTGTATTATTGCCTTCTCTCATTGTGCCATGGGAAAATTAATAAGCAACGAAAAAGGTGAAAAAATCTCCGTCATCATATGGTGGACAAAAGCAAGGTTGGTAATTACCTGTATAATGCTACGTCCCTGTCCCACACTGCCACAGGCTTCAACAGCATTAGTTTAGTATAAGAAGGACTTTGCCTCTTAGTTGTTCTTCCTAGAGGCAGCCTTTCGGTGTACAGTACACAAGATCACCCCAGGTGTCGTAAATAAACACTGGCTTCTTAAGTCTGCTGTCTTTATTTTCCAGATAATTACACTTAATGCTTGCCAACTTCACTTCGCTGTTTTCACAAGTACCGAAGATATACAAACTTCACTAACTGCACTGACACTTAATGTTTGCTAGCAACACTTCACAATTTTTACAAGTACCGAATATACACAAACTTCACCAACTGCACTGAGACTGCGCTGACACTGCACTACACTCAAACTGAACTGAAAACTGACTGAAACTGTTCTAGTCTCTTCCCCATCCTTATACAAACTTTCTATATTCTAGAGTGATCTGCAACTTCTACAAACTTCTCCTGCATTCTCAAGGGAGCAACAGATACAACAGTTACCAACTCGGAGACATCCAAAATATGCCAGAGTTTCTTACATTACATAACACTCTAAATATTTTAGCATACAAATGAGATAAAAGTACATAATTTAACAATTGCATAAATAAAACATTATAGAGAAAAGGAACACAAAAATTAATATACAGCTTACAAAATAACTACGCTCACAAACAGCAGGCTAACTGGCAACTCGGACTCGTTACGGAACTACGAGAAACATCGGGAATTCTCCTGCAGAATCTAACTAGCAATCCAGCTTCTTAAAAATATTTTAGTTGGGAATTTGTTGTTCTCCCTTGAAGTTCTGGTAATTATTCATTCTTTTATGGCCATTGTGCACACAAGTAAGGCATGACAGAGAGGGGTGGGAATTTCCTTATTTATTTTTAATATACGTTTTGTAGCCTTTTACCAAAAAGTACTAATATAATAACGTAATGGAACAATGGAATAGGTGACCAGCAAAAGTAGTTAGAGCAAAAATTACTGCTGCGTTTTAAATTCAGTTAGACAAATATTTTGAGACCATAGGCTCTATCACTATGAATCTTGTTCATTTCCAGGTTGACGTGCTTGCTGACGACTGTGAAAAACTTGTTTTGTGGACTTGTTCTTTTTCAGATCTTCAGAATAGATATTACATAGTGCATAGTTGTTCCTCTTCTGCCTCTCCAGTAACATTTCCTTGTTTGCTACTTCTAACATTCATGGTGTTTTTTTTTTTTTTTCCGATCATTTTTCTTGTCGGATTTACTAGGTGGTGTGGCGGATGTGAGACAGCTCTATTCCATTTTATCCTTTTCTCTAATACATTGGCTAGAGCTTAGTAGTATTATCATATTTTCAAGCAGATAACCTCATCATGGGCCAAGAGACCTCCTATTATCTGCACTTCCAATGTTTTGTCTGTCTGTCTGTCAGTCTGTCTATCTCTGTCTCTGTCTCCCTCCCTCCCTCTCTCTCTCTCTCTCTCTCTCTCTCTCTCTCTCTCTCTCTCTTTCTCACGCACACCAGCCCACCCCTTTGCCATATTTCTAAAATTTCGTCCCTTCCCTCACATTCGATGACCTCTTCACTCTCTTGCCCTCTCTATCCAGCCTTCATCTCATTCCCCCAAATCCTATCCTTTCTTCTTCATTCTATCGCCGTCAGTCCTCAGCCCTCATTTCCATTGTCAGGACTCTACAATATGATAAAACATACATAGGCATTCTACAGGCTAAATGAAAGTCATATGCTGGAGGCCGAAGGAAATGTATTAGCAAAATTCTCTCTCAAGAATGTCAGCCAACAAGGTATGACCGGAAAGGCACGATACACACACACACACACACACACACACACACACACACACACACACACACACACAGGCTTCTAGAACATTCGACAACCGAATAAACCACGTGACAGAAGCTGTCCTATATGAGAGATAAGCGAGAATTCAGAAGGTGTTAGGAGGCTGGAGAAGAGACGGCAAGAAAGGGGGTCTAGAGAGAGAGGCACGGTGGGCTGTGAGAAGTTAGTTAGCACAAAAAATATACTTAGTGTTAATTTTGAGCTTTCCCTTTTGAAGAGAATAAAACTACAATCAATCCCAGACCTATCTTTTATCCTATCCCGTCATCGACTACAAGTTAACTGAGGTTATCTCTCACAAATCTACTCACTATCACTTTCAGCTCGGTTACGACTACGATTTAATCAATTACAAGTCTGATGCCGTCCACTTACCCCTATTCTTACCTCCTCACTTCCTCACCTCACTCGCTCCCTCTCTCTCCAGCAGTCATCTCTTTCCCCTAACCCACTAATTCACAGCCAGGGTCCCGCAGATTATCATCAGGGGTTCCTCAAGAAATCATTAAATAAAGAAGCAAAAATAAAGAAATAGAATAAATAAACTGAAATATAGTTTTAAAAGTATCAGGCTCAAAAGCAATATATATATATATATATATATATATATATATATATATATATATATATATATATATATATATATATATATATATATATATATATATATATATATATATATATATATATATATATATATATATATATATATATATATATATATATATATATATATATATATATATATATATACTGTATGTAGGGGTTCCCTGGGATATGAAAAATTGTTTCAAGGGCTCCTCCAAAATGTAGGCTAAAGGTTGGGAATCGCTGCCCAAACCCTTATCCTAACCTCCTCTCTCTCCCCCTCCAGCCTTCATCTATTTTCCCTAATCCCTATCTTCACCCCCTCTCCACACCCATATCCTCACTCACTCTTCTCGACTCTCTCATCATCTCCTCTCCTCACCTCTCTGTTTTCACTTCTCTTTCATCACCCTTGTCTCTTCATCATTCTTCCATCCATATTTCTTCACTCCTCTCTCCTCGCATCTCATCTGATCTATTTCATCATTCTCTCTCACCCTTTTCTACTATCCGCTCGTTTCTATCTTTTCTCTCCTCCTCCCCACTCCTCACTCCATTCCTCCTTTGCACCTCTCCTTTATCATCTTTCTCCTTTTTCTCTTTTCTTTCTTTTTCTCTCCTTTGTGCTCCCTGTCTGTCATCTCCATTCTCTTCCGGGCTTACTCATCTTCTTTTTCCTCATCACCCCTCTCATCTCACCCCCATCCTTTAACCTCCCCAACTTTCACTCTTTTCGCCCATTCACCCCTCTGTCTCACCTCTAACCGTACTCCCACTCACCCTTCTCTTCTTTCTCTCATCTCTGTTTCGTTGCTCTCACTCACGTCTGTCCGGCTCTCTCTCCTCATCCTAATCTCCATCTACCAGTTCTTCCCCCTCGCTCTCATTCATGATGCCCCATTCACTCACTCTATCCCACACACCTCTTTCTCCTCTCCTCTAGCTTTTTCCCTTACATCATTTTGCTCTCTTGTCTCTTCAGCAATCTCTTATTTCCCTCTTTTAACTTTTCAACATCCTAACCCCCGGTTCCTTAACCTTGTCCCTCTTCTTCTCCAACCTTTTCTCCTATCTCTTTCTTCTCCAGCCTTTTTGCTTTTTTCACATCTCTCTCTCTCTCTCTCTCTCTCTCTCTCTCTCTCTCTCTCTCTCTCTCTCTCTCTCTTTCTCTCTCTCTCTCCCCACCCCTGCCTCACCTTTCTCTCCCCCATCCTCCTCTCCTTCTTCACCCAACTCACCGTTCCACCACACCTCTCATATTTCAAGTCTTGGACGCCCAATACTTAATCTCTCCTCCTTAACAGAACTTGGGCCGTCAGCTTTGCCTCGTAAATTCAGAATTGCGTTGGTACGTTCCCAGTCTCTTTCTCTCTCTCTCTCTCTCTCTCTCTCTCTCTCTCTCTCTCTCTCTCTCTCCCCGCATCATGAAAATTCTCCATCTTTTGTTTGTTTGTTCACGTAATTTTGGTGAACTTCATGAGCCTTATATTTTGCACATGAGTTAATCTTAGTGTGAACATTGTCTCGTGAAGTCAGGATAGTATTAATTGGTCCCTCGCCTCGTGTTCTCTCTTCCCGTTTCTCGCACCTCATCTCTCACATTACCTCCCGTAATTGGCTTCGTAAACAGTTATAATATTGATTAAGGTTCGGGAATGGTTACGCTATTGTTGAATTATTATTTGTGTTCCTGTTCGCCGAGAAATCAAAGCGTTAACATTGACCCACAACGTGAGCGTAGCTTTAGTAGGTTCCTCCTATCCTGTTTCCTCTCTCCCTGCATCCTCTCTCGTATTAACTTCTATTTCGGGTTCGATCGGCTGCTGAATATTTTATTTGTGTTTACCGCTGTTAACGAATACACGACTAGGTCAATCAGCTGTGATAATACCTAATAGAAGCTCTATGCTTTCCTATTCAATTTCATTATTCTCCTCTTTTCTTACACTACTGTACATTAATTATTATTCCTGCATTAGTTGATAATATTTTTTGTGTGTGTCCTTAACAGTTAACTTATCTGTGTATCATAGAATCCCTTTCGTAGGTGTCTCGCCGTCTGTCCTCTCTGCCTACTTCTCTTCTCACACCCTGTTACTTAATGGACTTCATGAATGATTACTTTATCACTAAATTGATGTTTGCTTTTGTATGAGCTGACAGGTTCAGAACGCTAACATTACTTCGTAAAGTCTTGACTGCTTTTGCTGGTCTCCCGCCTTCAGTTCTATCTCCCTACTTCTTCCATTTCCTTTCTTGTACTACGTAATACTTTGAGTCTGCTGATTTCAAGTGATTTATTTTGTGTTTGTAACTTCCCGGACCCGTTTCAACACTTTAGTGCCAATGGTTATTATCATCGTGAAATGGATAATTGTTGTGCGGTGTACGGTATGCTCGTAAAGTAATACGAGTTCAAATATTAGATTTATCATTCTCAGTTCTTAAATATTAATTCACACTAATATTCTCCATGACTGCCCATTCTGTAAATTCTGTCTACCTATTGCCAGACTCCTTAATCCTGTAAGGGGTGACCACAAACAAATCGTCTCCATGTCGCCCTGCCCCCCGCCATTTCACTGCCTGCCCCAGGCTTACACACACCCTCTCTCATATACCTCTCCATTCCATCCCTCCATCTCGTCCTTGGCCTCCCCCTCCCTCTCCCCCGATCCACCTCACTCGCACTCTCCTCGTTAGTCTCTCGCTATCCTCTCTACATAGCTAAACCACCGCAATCCTTTTTGTTCTTTGTGTAAATTAAAGTGATTAAAATCGTTTGGTAGTAGCATGGGCATGGCAAAAATTAGATCACCAGACTGAAAAATTAAAAAAAAAATCAGTTCTTCACCACTCCCTACATTCAGAAAATTTTATTCAGAGATTAGAAATAGAATATTTTAACTCATTCACTGCAAGACGTCTCCCAAAAGCAAAGCGAAATTGCTTAAAGACTGCAAGACAAAAAAATCTCTGAATCAAGATGCTCAAGAGAAGAATATTTTCGGAAAAGTACAATTTTAAAAATGCATTATTCTTCGTATGCATTCAGCCTGCTAGACAAGGCAAATGGTTCTTTGGGCCCAGGAAACAGTTTACTACATTTTAGAAGTAACATTTCAACTTACTGGCAGCCTGGTGGTCTCGTGGCCTAAGACAGTCCAACCAGATGTCGGTCAAAAGAGTCTGCAGCCAGGCGGTGACTGAGGTTTATTGCTCACGTAATGCCATTCAGTGAAAAATAGCTAGTTACTGATGCCTTCAGTGTCTGCACCCTGCAGCCTAGTCAAGTGCGTATATGCTCCTGATAAGAAGATAAAGGTCTGAGTGACAGATGAATATAGATAGATAGTTTGAATACAAACTTACATAACGACCAGTTTGAAATACCTGCTTGTTTATGACCAGCTTGACTGGCCATACGTTACTGTATTTTATCTACACTAAGCTGAATAAAACCATAAAGTTATAGTTAATTGTATAAAAGCATCGTCTTAGTGAAGATATTATTCCTTTGACTCCGACGGCGTATATTGTTTGCTTATTCTTGCTAGCTATAGAGCATTGTATTTACTTTCCAACAGACTTTTAAAACATCAGATTTATAGTAATGCATTCTTTAGCCCCTTCACAAGCAAGATTATCTCTCAGGCCTAACAAACCTGTCCAGTGGTGGTAAACATAAAATCTCATAAGACGCCATCTTATTGGAGAAACTAAATCGCGTAACTAGGATTATAAGAAACACAGGCTATCCAGTTTGGCTGTCACCTGCCAAGATTTATTCCTTTCACTTAAATTGTCTCAATTTACATGCAAATTTCTTTGCAAACTTCTCATTATCAGCGTAGTCGTATATCGTGTGTGTGTGTGTGTGTGTGTGTGTGTGTGTGTGTGTGTCCTTGGCTATTGGTTCTGCAATATCCTATAAGAAAACTGGCACCGTTTATTTTGGTTCTTGGTACTTCCAGACGTTTCTTCTCAGCCAGCAAAGAACTCTTTTTACTGTATATATATATATATATATATATATATATATATATATATATATATATATATATATATATATATATATTCTTTCCAAGAATTTAATACAGGTACGCACAGGATTATTCAATTATAATGTGGTTAAGACTGAGTCGTGGCCGCTAGGGGATATAAATATCTTCACCATTAACTTTGTCATGGTTGGAACAACTGCAGTATTGTGTTTCAGGCTATCCTAGAGACCTAGATTTTATTCAGCTGAGAGTGAATCATATGGGTCGATATTGGTAAGAGTAAAATCAGATGCAACAAGGCTAACCCCTTCGTTGCAGGCGACCTCCTTTTGGCTTAAATCTTGCTGGTACCAGACCATTATACTTTACCTAGCAAAGGCTTGCAATGTGGAAAGGGTGTACTAAGCTGTATCTAACCCTTCTAGTCTCAAATACTTCCGCCTAAACTGAATTATATCGCCTGTAGGCAACAAGAATAAACAAAAATACTCCAAAGAAATTAAAGGACTTGAGAGAGGGAGCAAAAATCCATCTTTGTAGTATTTTTCGGCATATCCTGTGGATTAAAGATGATTATTCTTATTGCTAACAGACAGCTGTATTCTACTTAAGAAAGGCCTCTCATAATGAAGGGTTTGTTAAGGCTGTATCTAACATCTCCAGTTTGAAAGTCTCACATGAGGTGTATAAAGTCGTCAGGAGTTAATGACATCTGGCTCAAACACTTGGGTGGCGGTGACATGGGGCGGTTACCCCCGCCCCCTCTTCCTTTTAGTACTTCTCGGTAAAAGGCTACAAACAATAAATTAAACATATGAAAGGAAATTCCCTCCCCACTCAGTCATGCCTTACTGGTGTGCACAATGTCCCTAAAAAAATGAATAATTATATTACCTAAACTTCAAGGGAGAACCACAAATTCCCTACTAAAATTATACACTGTATACTAACCTCACCTCTGTCCACCATGTCTTGACGGAGATTTTTTTTTTTTTACCGCTTTTGTTGCTTGTTTCCCTTAGCCCACTGACAGAAGGCAATAATACGGCTCTATGATAATTTCCATAGCATTTATTGGTGACCAGCATTATATTCTAGTTTTTATTTATTGATAAATTTGCATGACAGAATTAAACAGTACTTCATCTCTACTTCTCTTCTGTTGAACCTCTTAGTGACTGGAAAAATATTCTAGTGTTAGTCTCCTGTTACCGTTCACTAAGAGTAAAAGAGTATCACAAATCTATATCAGTTCCATTGCACTGCTTTGTGATCAACACCATTTTCCAGTGTTAATATCTTGTAACAGCTCACTGGCAGAATATCGTTGTACCACTGTTCTGCATCATTTCCATAGGACTCTGCAAACCAGTATTAATCTACCGTTACAACATGGCATTCAAAATGGTAAGAAGCAAATTTTAGGCCAAGTTAAGTTGGGCAGGGTATGTTAATTATATTACACACTAAATACACACAACACTAGATAATATAGTTTCTTAACATCCAGCATGTATAGAGTCAAGGTTGTCGGGTCTGTGTCTTGATTCTAAAGTGCAGAGAATAGTTCGAATGGAAAAATTATTCCTACATATAAAAATGATGAAATGAAAGAGTTATTCCTGGAAGCATGCATATAACAGATGCATTTTCTTAAGGAGAACTGACCAAAAGAACCAGAATTACAATCCGATAATTTCAAGATGCCTGGTAACATCTACCGGTATGTAAATAAAAGAGCCGTGTGGTTTGTTTGTTTGTCCTTCAATCACGCCCGTACCAAGGGCCAGAGATCCCCACACCCATATATATTCTGAATCAGGGTGACCCAAGGATGGTTTTAAGGGGTCAAAATTCAGACCTGGGTCATTTTAGGTCACCACTAGAGTGTTCGCCTTTCTGGCCCGGGCAAGGCCGGGTACCCCTGCAGCCCAATTTTTGACAAGGAGACTCATGTGTTCTTCAGTTCGGCAATAGGCTATGTGAGGTTCACCTCCGAGGTCATTTGAGGTCACCAGTCGGAGGTCATTTGAGGTCTCCGGTAATACACGCTTGAACAACTGGACCAACCAGTCCAATTTTTGGCATGGAGACTCACATGACCTTCAGTTCGGACATAGGCTATGTGAGATTGACCTCCGAGGTCGTTTGAGGTCACCGGTAATAGTAAACAAGTGCACACAAATGCTATGTGTTAGTCAGCAAAAGCTGAAATAGAAAGTTCCTGGACTTCCTAGAATCTCTCTTCTAAATCACGGTGTCTCTGGAGTATAAAGAAAGTTTGAACTAGATAAAAGTAAAGTGTTCTTCTTTTTGGCCCGGCAGCGATGGTTACCCTTGTAAATTGCATTTTACTGCACATCCACACGTCTGCTTGAACAAATGCTGATAACATGTAAGCAACACAGTAACGAATACGGTGCAAACATGTTGGTAAAAGCAGCGTCCAGATAATGTTGGCAACATCATAATGAAGTCTCAGCTGCCTGGTATGGACACACTTATCCCAATGCCTCTGCTGCCAGTGTTCCAACTGCACTGAAACATGTTTGCAAACATCTGTCCAAATACTGCTGCAAACATGTTCCCGAACATGATGCCAGCCGTGTTGCCAACATATGTTCGAGAGCACGTGTGGACGTGCCCTTAAGACTGGAAGTCATAGGCACAGAGGAAAGAATTAGGTTAGGGAAGGCATTTTAAAGTGCTGGTTTAAAAAGTAAGTACGCACAACTCTTACTCCTGTGGTCTCACATCCTTGTAGTAATGGATTCAGATACTTTTTCGATGTGGCTTCTGAGAATGCATAAGACCAATTCTTTGGCGATTTATTCTGCTCATTACACTTCGATCTTATATTATGGCATAATTTAAGTCACTAAGTGGCCGATATAAACAACATACAAGACAATATGAAGGCAAAACTTGCAAGATATATTGTTAGAGGAGCTACGAATCAATTTGAGAATTGGGCTTAAAACTGACACTTATGGTTGTACGTTTTGGCAGAAAATGGTGACCCCAAGTCGCACTGGAGGCTAATCACTATGATTAAGCGATATGTGGAACGGCACAGTATTTGCCCCAGCATCAGACTACTACTCCTGCTGATAACCCCATGTCCGACTGGTGGTTAACAGAAGTATGGTTCCTGTGGGTTGAAAATGATCCAAAGTGGTGATGTGAGGTAGTGTAGGGTGGTATCGAGTTTATAACGAGAGAGAGAGAGAGAGAGAGAGAGAGAGAGAGAGAGAGAGAGAGATTTTAAGTCACTCCTGCCCCTAGTTTTACTGGCCTTAGTCACTCTGTCCTCCCACCCAAGTCACACTGGTCTTCCACCCTAATCACACCGGCCTCCCACCCAAGTCACACAGGTCCCTCACATACTGTAAGTCACCCCAGGCTCCCTGTATACAAACTATGGATGGAATGTATGATAGTCGGTGTATTATCACGGCCCAGCCCTGTTTGAATAAAATTGTTCGAAAGATGGCACTGCAGTCACTGTTGCATTGTTTGTCTGTTGACAATGGTATCATTTTAGTAAAAATTCTTAAAAGTCTCATAGTTGACTAAGATGATTCTTAAAAGTCTCACTTTTTAAAAATAATTCTTTAAATTTTTCAGTAAGTTTACAGTAAAAATACACTTTATTATTTAGTAAATACACGTTCTTTGTGGTCATCTGCTACAATCAGGCTGTGGGTCCAGTCAGTCGGGAGCAAGCCTTCAGCAGCTGTTGTGTGGTGATCTCACGCTGATCATACCTCTATCATAAAACTGAAGATACGACCTTGCAGAGATCGATATGCCCATCGCTGATACCTTGCAAGTTTGCCGTCCTTCACCAGGCGCACCTGAAGTTGTGCATGCGTGACTTCTGTATAAAGCGGTGGGATGAACACATACATAGGAATATGAGATCTGCCTAAACCACCATTCAACTGTCAGTGATAGCCTTCTACCCCATTGTTAGTCCTAACACTTTAACCAAATACAGTCCAATCCCCTGGCGACCCGAGTCCACTAATCCAGGTTTCTTGCATATACGTCATAAGGTAAAGACGGTCTAAAAGGCACATGGAACTCCAGGTGACACCTGGTTCTTGAGATATGTTCCTCTTGGAGGAAAGGGAGAGCCATTACCTGATGAATGAAGTCCTGTGTGAGGCAATGGCTGATGTATGGCACTGCCAGCCTTAATGACTGTACTTTTTTCCACACAACATGTTTCCAGTGGAATGCACAGCCCTGTATTTTCGCCACTGGGAAGATGGATTGGACAGCCGACCATGATGCCATTTCAAAATCCGTTACATACTTCACATTGCACTCTTGAAGAATTCTTGGGATAGCTTTCATCACCTTTTTATAATCATTTTTCTTTTTCCCTGACATCATTGTGAATGTCAAAGGGACTTGTTTAATATTTTCTTCACATCCTTTACTAAGGTATTGATTCCAAAGAGTCGCTCAAATGGCTTCCGTACCACACGAAATGTGGCGTCCATGTACCACGTCTGTGTATTCTTTAGCAGGAGCAAATGTTCTCCATTGCCAAAAGCCAAGTGGCTTGCACCATCCAGACGAATGCTGCTCTGAAGGAACTCTTCTGGGATGTACTCTTTTGCCAGATCAAAATCAAAGATTCTGGGTTCGGCAAGTCTGTCTATCTGGTGTAGATGATTGGCAATCCGGGCTATGCAGTCTGGATTGACACCAGCAGTGTCGCTTCCTTCTGTCTGGGTCATGGCATGGTCCATAAGAGTAGTGGCAGATGTGAAAAGGTTATCCTTGTCTATGACCATGGTCTTGACACTAGTGGTGACTTTGCCTTCACAGTAGCACCAAGGTTGGGCTTGGTCCACATGAGAATGGGCCCATGAATGAACACAGAAGCATCCTGGATGGCAGTAGCAGGGCAGGTCAGGGCCTTGCTCCTCACACTGCAACGCCAAGTGCACTTGCCAGTACGTTGTGTTTCTTTCTTTCCGAAGGCCTTCTTGTTGTATGTATACCCTAAAAAATCAAGCATGAGGGTGTTCCCGCCTCTGGTTGCACTCTCTATGAGTTCATAGGCGGTACAACAGGAACATCATCCGTATAGTCATTAGTTATCACGTCCTCTTCACAGGGATCTGGAATGGCTGGTCTGGTGCTGATATCCGGCACAGGCATAACCTCAATGTCTTCAGTCTCCATACTGTCACCGTAGGAGGCTGTCCCAAGCAAGCTACCAATGTAGTCCACGTGCATGCTCTTGTGGACAGGAGCTTCCGGTTGTAGACTGACATCAGCTGCGAAAAAAGGAACTAGCTATAATTACAATTACCCATTTGTTACTTTTCATTATTATTACTGGGTATAGTCACTCAAAAGTCAGGTGCATCTCATAAATCCAGGTTATTCTAAACCAGTGAAACTATTAACAAAGTGGTGCATGGTGCTGTAAGTCATAGGGTTGGACAGGAAAGGGAGTAGGGAAGGGGGGACGTTATGAAACACTGACCATCAACGCCATACACGTGGTTAGCAAACAAAAGTTCATCTGTCCTTCCAGACACAGAGGTGCAGCATGTAATACGAGGGAAATATAAAACATGTAATAGGACATGTGAATATCTGCAGCAGACATCTGTGTAAATGTCAAGTTCATGTATAAATTTCATGAAATACTGTATCCATAAAACGACCATTATAATGAGCACATACGTTTGTCAGCCTTTTGTTATCAATTACGTTGTGATATACACTGAGCCACTGTTGCCACTGCCTCTAAAATGACTGTAGACATATTCAAGCTTGTAAGTCCTTCCAATTCATTATTAATCAATTATAATTAGTCAACAGAATGTAAATAGTGTATTGGTTCTATTATTTTTAGGTGATTCCAAGCAACATGAACCTGTGAATTTCGAATATATCTAATTTTCGTCACCACGTACAGTTTTCGAGAACCATTATACCATACGAAAATCTGCTCTTGTGTTGAAAAATCCGACTCGACTCCAATCAAAGAGATAGATATACCTTGTAATGGTGCATTCAGCTATTAAATGTGGCGGTTATATCAGCTTCAGTTAAGTACCTGAATCACAAGATATTTAGCAACTTACAGTGAATTACCCACAGCCAGAGAAGGGTAAAATTTTCCCACCATCAAGCAGATGATACATCTCTCTCTCTCTCTCTCTCTCTCTCTCTCTCTCTCTCTCTCTCTCTCTCTCTCTCTCTCTATATATATATATATATATATATATATATATATGTATTGGCAACAATGTATGCAGTAGTAATCCTATATTTGCTACTATTCCATTTCAGCTTTTCTTTACTGTTACAGTGCCTTGATGTGTGTTGGCAAGCAATGAGGCACCACAACTGTATGAATGCATCATACTCTTTCTGCTACATTTGCGGGTTCTTTACACCTGCAGTTCTTACAAATATTACTTCAAATGTCCCATTAGTAATCAAGGCTGGGATGTACAAAACTCCATCGGATGGCAGCCTTAAGGCTGGCCTTATATGAAATATTAAAGGCGGCCCTACGGCTGCCTCTAAGGCCCATGCACGACGACCCGTTGCCTTGTCTTAGGGCTGACTTAAGTTTCGTGCATTGGTCTTAGCTAAGGCTGGCCTTAACTGTAGGGAATGTTTTGGGGGAAATCTAGTGCGTCAGCTGCGACCGTGCCGACCAATCAGACGGCAGAACACAAACACTGGGCCAATCATAGACCTTCAATGAATCAGCTGGGGGTGAGAGGCGAGAGGAGTGTTTATGTTAATGTCATAGTGGGAAACCCGTCACTGTATAGAATGCCTAGGTAAACTTTAAGCTAAGGTATAGGATAAAATCATCTGTACACATTTCCTTGGTATTCTGTAGATTACCGTGTTTATTTTAGGCAACGTGAGAAACGACCAAACTGCAGCAAACCGACAAACTGTGAACTAAGTCATTTCAGTACGTTAGGTTAATTTTGGCTGCGGTTAGTTTTAGGCTGGGATGGTCTAGGCTACGTTTAAGTTCGATTACGGTAGGTTAAGTTAATTTAGGTAAGTGCTTAACATAACGTTCTTCTAAATTAACCTAACCTAACCTAGCCTAACCTAACCTACATTATCCCAGCCAAACCCCCTGTTGTTTATTACATTATACTTTGCCATAAAAAAGTTAGACATTCTACAGAATACCTATGCATTCTATTAAAGTCCCAGGTTAGGTTAAATATATAAAGTCAGAATGAAATAAACTTATTTCATACTTTGCCAAAAAATGTTGGTCATTCTACAGAATTCCAAGGCGTTCTATACAATACCTTATTTTCACAAAATGCGGTAACAAAAACACAACAGTCAAGGATAAGGACGTGAAGTGCCGGTAATTAATTGAAAATGTCGGGTGCAATGAAAAGACGTCCCAGTATTAGTGATGAAGAGCAATACACGCACACAACCTTTAAAACATTAGTAGGATGAGAGGGTTTAGGAGTAAAGAAACAAAATAGGAATATGAATGGGAACTTATTATGTTTGCCATATTTTACCTAACCATTGTCTAACTTTAAACAAAGTAATCAGCAACCACAATTACCTGGCATAAAAATGTCACCATAGACACCTTGGTTCACATCTCTGGTGGTTAGAATTAGCCCAGATATAGGCAGCGTGAGTGCTGCCAGGATATCTGTAATTACAGCTCATTATCATTTTGTTGCTGTCACAAACAACTTGCACAGCCAGTGAATTAAACCGTGTGAAGCTGACAAATACATGTTCTTTGTGATCTTGGGCCTAAATTGGTATTAGGGTTCAATCCATTGCTCCAAGCACTTTAGGAAGTTAGGAATAATGATGAATTATCACCAATCCATAATATGGCTGCATGGCATAGTAGAGGGAAAATAAAGACCATAAGAAACACACAAACATCAAGAAAAGGGGGTAGAACAGAAGACAGAAGAGGGCAGTAAGGAAAGAAAGTCTGGAGACAAAAAGGCCCCTTTTAGTTGCCCCTTACAAGCAGGGATACTGGGGATGTATTCTTCCCCTCCCTTCCCATGGGAACCCATATACTTTAGGAAATTTATTTATTATGTGGAAACCCTCGTCTCTGTCCTCAGCAAACCACTGGGCATCTTAATTTTTCTCAGTCATTTTCTGTATAAAGTATCTGTCACACGTGATATCACTTCGCATACACTTGACTCATGAATACCACCCTCCAACAACACTCTGAAAATTCTCACTAGCGTAGAACCTGTGGGTTGCTAAAATTTGTTGTGTAGGCAAGAATTGCATGGGAGTGTAACGTGACACTCCCAATATGAGGCTCAAGTTCCGTTAAACGAAGGAATTCGCTCCTGGGGAGGCGATATTGTCTCAATACATATTCATCATTTATGTTACAGGGGTTCAGTGGCTCCAAGAAACCTCCATTCCCTTCGCAAAGCACGATCTAGTTAACAGGCAACCATCAACTCCATGCCAAGGGAAACAAAAACAAGTTGGGTCCGGTTTGTGCTACAGAGAATATCAAATCGGAGTTACTTTATTTACGAGTCTCAGTATGGTAAGGCTGCTCCGACCTGGCCTCAGCGGCTGAGGCGGCCTTACCGAGGCTTACCCTCCTGTTGGTGCTTCGTGCATGGGCCTTAGCGACCCACGGCCTTAAACTACCCGACTTAAGGCCGTGTGTAGCCTTAAGGCCGCTTGTGCATCCGGGCACAAGACAAGAAATGGGCACCCCATATGACGTGCAAGCTCGGAGTAAACCACATGAAACGGCCATCAGGTATGCCTTTCGCTGTAGCAATGGTTTGGCGCTAACCAAGTGATTGTCACGGGGTTTTTAAAGAGTATGTAATTTTAAAGGATAATATTCAATAATACTGAGAACAGGACAATGAATTGTCTTGCTAAAAATCAAGCAATGATTATGCTGGCTTGCCTTGCCGATTCTCTAAAAAAAGAATTTATAAACTTTCTCAACAGTACACAGCAGAGACTAATTCTTCAGAATTGCTGTTTGTTAGTACTGTTAGCCTCAGGAGAAAGTGACTTCAACCCTTACAGTCAATAACTGATGCTATTAATGATTACAGATTCTTGCTGATCATTAACTCCTGGTTGCACAACGGATTGTAGTTAATAAAAAAGACTGGCCTAAGTACCAGTTATGAATAGCAAAGCATTTATGCAAGCTAGAAGCTGCAACTAGAATAAGCTTAATATGGAAAATAAAACACGAGTTTACATTACATTAAGCTCGAGAAAAAGCACTTAAATTTATTGATTACAAAGAAATAAATTTACATTACATTTCAAAATGAATTCAAAATAAAGAGATTGCACTCACTCACTTACTCAAAAGCTAACTCTTAAGCCTAGGAAAACGAAAAGAAAATACTGGTCAGAAAAGTGGACAAAGCGGATGACTGGGTGTCGTTACTGAGGAAGGACACTGCACACGCTGAGCCTCTGGAATTCAACGGTGGCGGCGGGAACTGGGTGTCGTTGCTGAGGAAGGACACTGCCACACACAACCTGCTTCCACGGCGCACAAATCTTGACTGACTTCGAATCATGTGAAAGAGGCAAATGTCCAGCCGCATTACTAACGGCTAAAATGAGCGAAACACGTCCACAATAAATTGCTCAGCAGAAGTGCTAATGTCTTGCACAAAGACGATCATTTATGACACATTGAAAAATTGTCTGGAAAACACTCCCAACCAGGTGAGCGGTTAACTGAACATAAACACTGGGATTCTACTAGAGTTCGCAGTTTCCCACCAAATGATGTCATGAGCCGACTCGTGACATTATGTCTCATCAAAAGGTGAAATTTTTTTCTCAGGAAAATTTTTTTAATATCCATACATATAAATCCTAACTCAGTCACACAAGATTCACACTGTGGTGTGTGTGTGCTATCCTGCTACAGGAGAAAGTCAGAGTCACCAGTGAGCGAAAAAAAACTCGTATTTACGTTAATAGAAGGAAGCTTGAGGGAAAAACTCCGTGACGACGGTGAAAAATCCTGTACTCACGTCAAACTGAGCGAAAAGTTCACTACATTTACATTAACAACTAACTGTTATGTAGCGTGATGTATGTAATACACAGTGTAGGTGTGACAGTTGTGGTGTAACTGTACCTACGTGTAAAATTACATAATGCAAATCAGTAGTAAATGATGACGATGAGGCAGAAGAGAAGAGGCGGCAGCATGCGTCAGGGATGATCAGCTGTTCTGCACGGCAATGCTGCACCCGCCAGCTGCACCTGCGAAAACAATCAAGGTGGAGCATCAAAAATGTAATTTCTCTCTCTCTGCCTAGCAATCAGTACTTATGTTACAAAAAGTACACTATTTACATTATTAACCAGGAAACGTAGCCAAGGCGTTTGTGCAGGACATCAAACGCTGACCCAGTTTACTGGTTAAACCCTATACTTTATTAGCCAAAAGACTGGGCGTTTGTGCAGGACATCAAACGCTGCAATTCTCTAAATTAACCAGGGAACGTGGTCATGAGCAAAAAGACTGGGCGTCTGTGCAGGACATGAAACGCTACGATTCGCTAATGGAACCTGGTTTATTGGTTAAACCCTATACCTAATTAGCAAAAAGACTGGGCGTTTGTGCAGGACATCAAACGCTGCAATTCGCTAAATTAACCAGGGAACGTGGTCATGAGCAAAAAGACTGGGTGTCTGTGCAGGACATCAAACGCTGCGATTTGCTAATGGAACCCAGTTTACTGGTTAACTAACTCTACGTTTACGATTAATGACAGGAAGCTGAGAATCGCTAAGCAATCTCGGGCAGGTCACATTTTAACACCCTCCGTGGGTGTGAACACTCGTGTGGATATTGTGCATTCTCTGGGAATCCTCAGATAGGCCCACAGCTCGAGACGTTCCACAAGGTAATTCATACACAGCCTCGGACTGTCTCTGCAGGGTTCTCAAACTTCCCCCTTAACTTATGGTATACATGTATGTACAGACCCTGGACATACTGTGTCCTGTGGCGCCAACGGGCGAGACGTCAGCAATTACTGGTACACTTTTAACTGGGAACCAGGCTGGTCCTTTAATTACTTATATCTCTGAGGACGCCTATCTTACAGAACCCAGCATATAACAGTTGCCCGTGTTAGACAGCAGTTAGCAGGCGAGACATCAGGTCTGCACCTACATTATCACTTCCCTTGATGTATCTCACAACAAGGTTAAACTGCTGTAAATACAGAGTCCAGCGTGTCAGTCTTGCATTAGCCGTCTTGGTCATGCTGAGACTAGTGAGTGGCATATGATCAGTTTCCAGAGTGAATGGTGCCCCATATAAATAATAATAATAATTTTTAACACCATTGACCACGGCCAAGAGTTCCTTCTCAACAGTACTGTAATTCCTCTCAGCCGGTTTTAGCTTATGGCTGTGGTATGCCACTGGGAAGATTCCACCTTCCGATTCCTGCATCAATACGGCACCTACTCCATCTTGTGAAGTATCAGTGCACAGTATAAAAGGTTTGTTGGAATCAGGCAACTGCAAGATAGGCTCCTTGCACAACATGTTCTTAAGAGCAGCAAAAGATCTCTCTTGTGCTTCTCCCCATTCAGTGGTGTTTGGAGCATATTTCCGTAGCACCTCGTACAACGGTTGGGCAATGAGAGCAAAGTTGGGGATAAAACTCCTATAATACCCCACTAGGCCAAGGAATGCCCTAACCTGTTTCTTGGTCATGGGTCTCGGGGCTTCTCTAACCTTCCTGATCTTGTCACCCTAACACCTGCAGTGATTGTTGCCAACAATATGTCTTTGGAACTCCACCTCACTGTGAGCAATCTTACATTTGCTAGGCTTCACAGTCATGTTGAAACTCTGGAGTCTACTGAAGACAATTTCCAGGAGTCTGAGGTGCTCCTCCAACATGGCTGAATGAATGAGGACATCATCAACAAACATCTCTACTCCTACAATACCATGGAGCACTTGTCTCATGGCACGATTGAATACTGCTGGGGAATTGGTAAGTCCAAATGGGAGGACTTTATACTGGTACAACCCCCTAGGAGTAGCAAAGGCAGTGAACTGACGGCTCTCTGGGTGAAGGGGAATCTGGAAGAATCCCTTCACCAAATCGAGCTTCGTGAAATATTGTGACCCTGCCAGCTTGGAGAAGATGGCAATGTGGACACCCATCGGCTCAGCATCCACTTTGGTGATTGTATTGAGCCTCCTATAGTCGCCACAAATCCTGACTCCACCATCTTTCTTGCGAACTACTACCATTGGACTGAGTAACAAGATGAGGACTTTTCAATAATACCTGCAATCTCCCTGTCAGCAATTTCGTTGTCTTCTGCACCCAGTAGTTGCATGGGAATCGGATATGGCTTAACCTTTAAGGGAGTATCGCTGGTCAACTCAATCTTGTGACAATCAGCCTTTGCAAGTCTAGGTTGGTCAGAGAAGACATCAGCATACCGGCAGAGCAGTGACCTTATGGCATTCTGATCACCTAATGCTAAGTCAGCGTTAAGTAAAACATCTCCGACAGTCTCTTCCTGACGGGACTGAGCAGTTAAGGGCTCGTCATCATGGTCATTAGCTGGGATCACCCCAGCTGCCCCGGTTTCTTCCAGTGGCTGGTCACTATCATCAGCTACTCGTAGGCCAGTCTCCTCGGGGTCTGACTCATGATTAGCCTTCAACATGTTAATGTGGAACCTTTTGCGAAGATTCTCCATCTGAATTAAGTAATTGAGGTCTGAAATGCGCTCTACTACATCAAATGGACCCTTCCACTGCACCAACAACTTGTTCTGGGCAGTGGGAAGTAACACCAGGCACTTATCGCCTGGACTAAACTTCCGAAGTTTTGCCTTCTTATCATAATAGGCTTTCTGAACTTCACGCTCCTTTTTCAATTTTCCTTAGCTAACTCGCACGTCGACTGGAGGCGGTCAGCTAGATCAAGGATGTAGGTGTAGGTGGTCTTGACTTCAGGGTCGGGTTCTTCATCGTCCCATAACTCACGAAGGACTTGAAGTGGTCCATGGACCGACCTTCCATACACTGGTTCAAAGGGTGAGAACTTCAAGGAGTGCTGTGGGGCTTCTTGATAAGCAAACAGAAGAGGAGCAATGAACCGCGGCCATTCCTTTGGCTGTTCGGCGGCCATGTGCTTTAACATCTTCTTGAGAGTCCCATTGAACCTCTCACATAGCCAATTACACATGGGATGATAAGGTGTAGTTCACAGGCCTCGGATGGACAACAATATGAATGCTTCGTTCATCATTGCAGAGGTGAACTGCGAACCCCGGTTGCTTAAGACCTCTTTGGGGATACCTACACAACAAAACACTTTGATCAATGCCTCAGCAACAGTGACGGCTTCTATATTCTTAAGGGCCACGGCTTCAGGCCACCGTGTGCTGAAATCTACAATATTGAGGATATACTTTGATCCATCACTTGCCCTAGGAGAGATTGGCCCAACAATGTCAACTGCTACTCTCTCGAACGGTTCAGAGATTACAGACATTGGTTTCAATGGCGCAAGACGGACATGTCCCCGGTCAGTGGTACGCTGACACACATCACAGGAATGCACAACTCTTTTTTTTTTCCTGTCCCATTCCTGGCCAGAAAAAGTCAGCATGGATGCGGTCAGAGGTTTTTTTTTGGCCCATGTGACCTCCCATGACTGAACAATGACCTAATTTGAACACTGCCCAGCGATACTTCGCGGGAATGACAAACTGCAGTCGAACCTCACCCTGGGGTTTTCGTGACTCACGGTATAGCCGTCCTCGCTTGCGAAGGAACCTGGCTTAACCTCCCCATGAATACTTAATCAATTTACCCTCCAACTTCTTATGCACTGAGGCAAGTGTCAGGTCAGACTGTTGTTCTTGGACAACGTCTTGACTACGAATCAAATCTTGCGGCGTTGCGACGGTCAACGGGGTGACACGATTTGGAGCCTTGGCCATGGCTCGTGTTACTGCAACAGCCAAAGTCTGAGTAGCAACATCTATGGTGCAACTGTTTTTGACGCCCGGTATGTTGCCGATAATGAGGTCAAACAAGGGTTCTGGCATGACAACAGCAGCTGTCAAGCCAGTGTAAAAAGGAGATGCCACCTGGATACGTGCCTCAGGGAACAATCTCAGTGACCCATCAATAAGTCTAACTTGGATCTGCTTACTTGTGAACTCGTCGGGCCGAACTAAACTCTGCTTGACAGAGCAACCTGAGGAACCATTATCTCTCAGTACATTTACAGAAACACCTCCCACAAACCCTGGCTGAACAAGAAAGGCAGTGTTACTGGTGGAAGGGTCTGAGGAGGTAGCAGCCAGTCATTGGTGAGACTGCTGAACAAACGATGCAGCAAACGTGGTGCCCTGAGAACTTGATACCTGTGGGGTCGTGCTCACCATCTATGGAGCTGGAGCATTGACCACCTGTGGAAGAAGGTTCGCTGTCACTGGGAAACTAGTGAACTGCTGGGAAGTACCTGTATTGGTGGGGTTGGCACCACTGTACGCTTGTTGTGGCATAAGGGCTGCATTTGCATCCTGCCTCCGATACACTAAAGTCGATTGTCCTGATTGAGGGTTATGTGGTTTGTCCTTGCCCTGCTGCTGCTTGAAATACCGGTATTGCTGCTGGTTAGGGTTCTGTTTATCATACCGCTTCCACTCAGGTTTCTGAGTGTTTTGCCCCTGGTCCTTCTTCTGCGGTTTTGGACCTTGGCCATTATTTTGAAAACGGCCTTGTTGCTGGGGTTCAGTCTCAGACGGTTTCCCAGATTTATCAGGTTTCCTGTTCCAGGTATGCTGCTTGCGAGTTTGATACCCGTATGCAGTAAAGAATGCGTCAGCCTTCTTCACCATTTGGCTGGCATCTCTTACCTGGCAGATCTTAAGCTGAGCCATAAGTTCAGTAGGCCACGACTATTCTAGCTGCGTGTGCAGCATAAGGTCAATTATCCCCTCACGTGTGGAAGGAGTTTCATCTTCCTCCATCCACTCATCTAAGTAAGCAGTAAGCCGGTCAAGAAACTGAAAGGCAGTCTCTATCCTGTAAACGCACCCTCATGAACTAACTCTTGGCGTCGTCAACTATGAGACCATACGCTTTGACGAGTGCAGCCTTCATCATTTCATACGTAAGATTGTCTCCACGAATTCTGTGGAGGATATCGAGGGCAGGGCCCTCAAACAGGCTAAGAAACTGAAGCCGCTTAGCTGCGTCATCCAGCTGGTAAAGTTGAGCCATGTCTTCAAAACGAGCTATGTATGGCTCGATTTGCTTGCCATCTTTGTATGGGGGAAGCTTGATGTGTGGGGTCGCCATAACGTGTGCAGGGAGAACACTCGTGGAGCTTGGACCAGCTGCACCAGATGTGTCTGAAGCCAAGGAATCTCACTTGAGCTTCAACATTTCAAATTCGTGTTTTTCGCATGCTCCTCGCTCGGCACGTTCATGTTCTCGTTGTTCACGCTCGTATTCATGTTCTCTCTCACGTTATTCTAACTCGTGTTGATGTTCTCTCTCACGTTGTTCTAACTCGTGTTGATGTTGTTGTCGCTCTTGTTCTAACTCGAGTTCGCATTGTTTTTGCTCGTATTCGCGTTGTTGTCACTCTTGTTCTATCTTGAGTTTGCATTGTTTTCGCTCATGTTCGCGCTGTTCTCGCTCGTATTCGTGCTCCTTTTCGCGTTCCTCACGCTGAATTCGACGCTCTTCACGAGCATCATTCTCGTGCTGCTGTTCATAATTAAACCGAGAGAGGACAAACTCCTTAATTTCAGTTGGGTCTGTAAGACCCATATCTTTGGCTTCCTGTACATAAACGCTGGTGGACATGATGCTAACTCCATCTAATAAACTAGCGACTCAGTACTGACTACGATTTTTTCAGAGAAAGATGTCAATAATTGAGAATAAAGAATATAGGTGCAAGTTAGTGGTGACCAAGTTTTATCTAATTAAACTGGTAAAGAAAGAAAATTAAACAAACAACTAATTGTGAAAACTATTATGTAAATTAATAAAAATGAATCAATAATCACCAGTAAGGTACTGCCTATAGATTTTAATTATTAGTATCTAAGTATGAACGGGTGAGTATTATCTCGTGAATAGCTATAGAGCTAGGAGTTAATATCCTGGCGAGGTTGCCAATTGTCATGGGGTTTTTAAAGAGTATGTAATTTTAAAGGATAATATTCAATAATACTGAGAACAGGACAATGAACTGTCTTGCTAAAAATCAAGCAATGATTACTTTATTCTGGCTTGCTTCGCCGATTCTCTAAGAACAAGAATTTATAAACTTTCTCAACAGTACACAGCAGAGACTAATTCCTCACAATTGCTGTTTGTTAGTACTGTTAGCCTCTGGAGAAAGTGACTTCACCCCTGACAATCAATAACTGATGCTATTAATGATAACAGATTCTTGCTGATGCATTAACTCCTGGTTGCACAACAGATTTTAGTTAATAAAAAAGACTGGCCTAAGTACCAGTTATGAATAGCAAAGCATTTATGCAAGCTAGGAGCTGCAACTAGAATAAGCTTAAAATGGAAAATAAAACACGAGTTTACATTATATTAAGCTCGAGAAAAAGAACTGTTAAATTTATTGATTACAAAGAAATAAATTTATGTTACATTTCAAAATGAATTCAAAATAAAGAAATCACACTCACTCGCTCACTCAAAAGCTAACTCATAAGCCTAGGAAAACGAAAAGAAAATACTGGTCAGAAAAGTGGACAAAGCGGATGACTGGGTGTCATTACTGAGGAAGGACACTGCACACGCTGAGCCTCTGGAATTCAACGGCGGCGGTGGGAACTGGGTGTCATTGCTGAGGAAGGACACTGCCACACACAACCTGCTTCCACGGCGCACAAATCTTGACTGACTTCGAATCGTGGGAAAGAGGCAAATGTCCAGCTGCATTACTAACGGCTAAAATGAGCAAAGCACGCCCACAATAAATCGCTCAGCGGAAGTGCTAATGTCTTGCACAAAGACGATCATTTATGACACATTGAAAAATTGCCTGAAAAACACTCCCGACCGGGTGAGCGGTTAACTGAACGATAAACACTGGGATTCTACTAGAGTTCGCGGTTTCCCACCAAATGATGTCACGAGCCGACTCATGACAGTGATCACTGTCCTGACTGCTACTTTTGCCTCACTAATACCAAAGGGAATTCAGTGAAAACTCGGTCCCTAGGAGCAGGTATCCTAATGTATCTTCTCTAGGGCAAGCATCCCATGGCCCTGAGCTTCCAGTCCCAGATCCTCCATTAAGTACCATAAATGAATCAGAATCTGGTGTTGAGGAATGTTTCATGGATGCTGACTTTCAAGAAGATTTAGAGAGCAAAGAGCCATACCTCATCTGTCAGATAGAGCTGCATGACTTTAACTCCCCCAAGGAGGAAAACAATTTCCTTGGATCTCGACTCACGCAATGGAACATGCTACGAGATGGCGTTTGTACCACCACCTTCCATCATAGACGTGAAAAGCTCTCAATGTACTTCATGATGGATGACATGATTTGTTACTGTTATGATGTCGTATCGTTACTGCAACACCTTTGTAAGTCTCGTCCTTATCAGAAAGGAAAATGGCGGGTGTTCATAGATTCTGGGAAGAACGCACTGAAGGCAGTCCTTCTCCATAGTGGAAATGATCTTCCTTCTGTTCCAATTATGTATGCCCATGGAATGAATGAAAGTTATGAAACTGAGTGCTCTGTTGACCGCTACTGGCTACAAAACATATGACTGGAGCATCTGTGGGGACCTGAAAGTGATCTGCTTGCTTCTAGGCCTTTAGCAAGGTTACACAAAGCACATGTGTTTTCTCTGTTCATGGAACAACAGAGCAGATGCTATGAATTACACACAAAAGGAATACCTAGTGTGACTGAAAGATATGACTGCAAAGTTCAATTGTCTTAACAAACCTCTAGTTGACCCTGAGAAGGTAATCTTGCCTCCACTTCATTTGAAACTTGGTATGATGAAGAAGTTTGTGAGGCCATGAATCAAGATGGTGCTGGCTTCCGCTGCTTGCTAGCGAAGTTCCAAGGCACTGTATCGGAGTCCAGTGTAAAGACTTTTTTTTAAATTTATCTTATACTCAGAGATCAGAATTTTGAAAACAGCTGGTCTGAGCTGGAAAGGACTGCTTGGGAGAGCTTCATGGTTCTTACCAAGAATTACCTAGGAAATTTTCGAGCATCGAATTATGAGGAGCTTGTGGACAAGATATTGAGTTACCATGCACTCAGTGCCCGACTGTCGCCCAAGATAAATTTCTTCCATTCTCATTTGGACTTCTTTCTATTTATTCTTGACAATGTCAGTGATGAACGTGGCGAAAGGTTTCACCACGAAATTGTCATAATGGAGGGATCAAGGCCGATTCAATCCATACATGATGAGCGACTATTGCTGGGCTTTCCAGCGTGAGAGTAACTGCTCCTACAGACTCAAAATGCAGAGGCACTTCTGATGTGCAAGTCATGTAATAATGTTATCTATCTATCTATCTATATATATATATATATATATATATATATATATATATATATATATATATATATATATATTGTTACATAGCCTATGATTTCATCATCCTTTGTGTAATTCTAACGTACAGTATGCTGCATGTTTGATCACGAGCGTGTTCTACCTCACTCCCCCCCTCCTCCCTTATAGTAGAGTAAGTCGTTCTTTCTGTTGTTCAGAGCAGGAGTGTCAACTCTTTGTCCCCTCTGGCTTCATTTGCGCGTCCTTCTTACAAGTTGTATCAAGCTCTGCCGGCCCCTATATAATGAGCTCAGTTTTTGCATTAATTGCCACTTAGATCTACTCCTCATTTTGTTCACATCTCTGTCCTCCCCTGTACAATTGTTATTATTGTGAGTGCTCAGGAAGTCTTCAACCATCTCGCAGCTGTGTAATTTGAGTATAACTGTTATTGCATTTTTTCTTGTATGTGTAACGTAAGGTGTTAATTCTTAGGCCTAGTGGGGTTTTTGTGATTCATGTGTTTTGGGTGTCAGCCCTTATTAATAATATTTTGTATCTGTAATAATATATCTTGCATTCACTGAGTATTATCTGGTATTTCATTTTATCAGGGCTGACTTAGATAAATTTACTCATGCTAATTTCGTGTTAATAGAGGCTATTGCAGTTAACTATATATTTAACCTGTTTTTTGCCATTACATTATCCTTATGAGTCCTGAATGTTTTGTTGTTAGTTTGAGCATTAAACTTTAACTTGTAATTTTACCTAACTCTTTTGTTTTGAACCTGGAACTTTACGGGACAGTAGTGATTTTTAGTATTCTCACTTAAAGTGTACATTATCTTTCTCTGTTCCGTAACAATATATATATATATGTATATATATATATATATATATATATATATATATATATATATATATATATATATATATATATATATATCGGTTTGTGCTTAGTATATTATATAAATTAAGGAGTAAATGTATTATATTTGCAACAATATATAGACTAACTGACACTTATTTGATGAATTTCAATCTTTCATGGAATTTTCCCTCACTTATGATGTAGTACGTCAAGGTTAGGTGACAGCCAAATTTTAGGGTCAGTTTAGAAATTGAGGGTAAGAAATTAGAAACAGGTGAGAATAAGTCAGAACCATTTTGGCTCTTGACCACTGGTTATCGGATGGTTAACAAAAGACCATCTCAGATTCACTGGTTCAGGTTTAACTAGGTTCGTGGGATGTGATGGACTTTTGAGGGTGACTTTACCTGTGCTTTCTGGTATTGGGCACTTGTCACAGTACCGCCATAAGCCAGCCAGCTCCCAGCGGGTTCATGCGGTGGTAGTCCTTACTGATGCCTGAGTCATAAGTTACGGTGCTGCCACTGACCAGAGGCATCACACTGTAGGGCTTGTCGGCAAGACCCTATCTCAGCAGTACACACAACGCATGGAAAGGCAGCCATGATCAAAATTTGATGATTTACATGCTGTTGCTCTGAAGTAACTTTGCTTCTTGTTGCTTCAAACCAATTGGTGCTTCAAAACCAGAACTAGAAGTACGGTGCTGTCACTGATCACAAGCATTACACTGTAGAGCCTGATGGCGAGATCGTACTTCAGCAGAGCACACAACGCATAGAAAGACAACCATAATTAAAATGCAGTTTTATACAGAGTATTGCTCCGATGTAACTTTGCTCCATGTTGCTTAAAACCATTTGGTGCTTTGACACCAAAAGTAGAAGTAAATAGGTGTTGTTGCTTCTGACGAAATATAAGTAAATTCCCTTGTCAACTGCCTCTGACCATATGCTCAGAGACCATGGGTCATATATATATATATATATATATATATATATATATATATATATATATATATATATATATATATATATATATAACAGAACGGAGGAAGGACCAGAGGCATCACACTGTAGGGTATACAGAAATATCCATAATTCACTCATATCCATATTATGTATCTTAAGTATATTTAGACTAATTTGGACTGTAGGCTATCCAGAATTATTATTATTATTATTTTTTTTAATGCAGATACTCTCGTTACAGATATTTCTGTATCAGACTATCAGGAAGACCTCAGTGATTTGGGTGGGAGGCCCCAATGACTAGGGCCGGTAAAACTAGGGGCAGGAGTGACTAGGGCCAGAAGAACTATGGGCCGAAGTGACTTGTTACCCTCTTCTTTACTATTTTATTTCTGCATGTGGCATATTCACAGTTTCTTCAGGTATACTAATGAAAACAATATCGTTAATAAAATCCTTTAAAAATTTAATGACACGGAAAAGAATGCCGTATAAAGTTACAATACACCAACTAAATTGCTAAGGAAGAAGTGTTAAGAAAGCCTTCTTGGGAGACAAGAACGATTATGCTCATTAATATCCTAGTCACGTTGTGGTGTATTCTAATTTTAAGTTCTTCTTATAATGCCACGAGTATGTAAAAGGAAGATGCCAATATTTTTTTTTTCTTTTTTTTACCGTATCTGAAAGAAAACCTAAATTTACCCTACTTCTATTTCTCTTCTTGCCACTATCAGACATTTTTTCCGCTTAGGAGAAACTTTTCAAAATGGAATTGTTAGTTGCATCTTTCTTTTATTTAGTAGAAGGGGATCGCTTCAAAGCTGAGTCAGATCATCTGGTTGTAGGATTTATAAACTAAAAACTATCGCCCAACTGAAGAGGTTGAACCTTTTACTGATCAGTCTACAACCCTAATTTTCACAGAGTGTATCTAGAGAAGGGAAGGAAAGTGTACGCTGCCTTCATGGACTTGGAGAAAGCTTATGACAGAATAGATAGGCAAGGTATGTGGAAGGTATTAAGAATATATGGAGTGGAGGGGAAATTGTTGAGTGCTGTGAAGAGTATGTACGAAGGAGCTAGGGCTACGGTGCGAGTGGATGGTGAGCTGAGTGAGTTCTTTGATCTCAATGTGGGACTGAAACAGGGGTGTGTAATGTCTCCATGGCTGTTTAATATATATATGGATGGGGTCGTAAAGGAGGTACAAGGTAGGGCAGTGGATGTGGGGGTGGCCCTAATGAATGAGGGTGAGATTTGGAAGCTTCCGGTGTTGCTGTTTGCTGATGATACAGTATTGTTGAGTGAAGATGAATGGGAGTTGCAAGGTTTGGTGAATGAATTTGGGACAGTGTGTAGGAGGAGGAAGCTGAAAGTTAATGTAAACAAAAGTAAAGTTATGGTGTTTGAGAGGAATGAAGTCACAGAGGGTGCAGTGAGGTTGGATGGTGAGGATATGGAGAATGTGAGTGCATTCAAGTACTTGGGTAGTGTGATGAGTAAGGATGGAACTTTGGGGGATGAAGTACGTGAAAGGGTACAGCAGGGAAGGAAGGTTGTTGGCACACTGAAAGCAGTGATGAGAAATAGGGAGGTGAGTATGGAAGTTAAGAAGTCACTGCATGATGGTATTGTGATCCCTACCCTGACGTATGGAAGCGAGGCGTGGACCTTGCAAGAGGGAAACAAGTCAAGAGTGAGAGCAGTGGAAATGAGTTACTTGAGAGGAGCATGTGGAGTGACATGGAGGGACAGATTGACAAATGAAGAAGTGAAGGAACGTTGTGGGGTAGATGTGGATGTGGTTGAAAAGATTAGGAGAAATACACTGAGGTGGTTTGGACATGTGGAGAGGATGGAGAATGAAAGACTGACTAAGAGGGTGTATGTATGTGAGGTGGAGGGAGGGAGAGGGAGGGGTAGACCGAGGATGAGGTGGAGGGATGGAGTTGAGAGGTATATGAGGGAGGGGGGAGTGAGTTGGGGGGAGGGGAGTCAAATGGTGGGTGACAGAGTGACTTGGAGGCGTTTTGTCTGCGGCCACCCTTTGCGGGATTAGGGCGTCGGGCTATAGATAGATAGATAGATAGTATTACCTGCGTCCTGGGACTGTATTATACACCTCACATAATCTTGTGTATAATGTGTTGTGGAAATACATTTATCCTTATGCTGGAAGCAACCTAACGATTTACAAGCAAATTAGAATGACTCATAATGTGAAAAAATGCAAACCAAACAATCCGTAACAATATTTAATTGCTGTTGAGATTTCATTACCTCAACAAGAAGAGACTCTCTTCATAAACCTGCGGTGAAGGTATTGCAGCCAGTTTTTTTTTTTTTTTTTTTTTTTTTTAAGTATCTCTCTTCGAGATAAAATGCATCCTTATTGCCAGAACTGGAAATTGCTAAATTATCAGCCGATGAATCAGCAGATGCAACAGCTGACATATTAGATCAACTCAAATTTCACGCTGAGCAACTTCATATTTCATAAGATAGTTGCTAAAACGCTTCATTATAGCCGAAATTGAAAATCGCCTAATAGTCTCCTGATGCTTCAGCTCACATGTTAAGCTGACCCAATAGCTAACATGTTATATTAACTCAAAATTTAAAGCCGAGCAACTTTATCTTTTATAAGAAAATAGCTCTGAGCTCTCCAACACACACCACAAAGCCAGCCAGGAGACAGGACGTGTGTGCTGGGCAATCCCCAGGTCCTGTCCTCCCCCCTTACTGTTTTTTTAACCAGTCCATGCCCCACTGACCGGGCTAATGTATGGCCCGGCCTGCACTATAGGTGCAGGGAATCTTTAAACGAACGAACGAACGAGCTCTTCAAGAGCAGATATTCGATCTTTCCTTGAAGGAGAACAGAAAAGATACCCAGGTGTACAGTAGCTCCCAAAACTATTTTTAATGTGTGCGGCGAAGGATGGCATAATGAACGGTACGAAACATGCTGTCTGACCATTTATCGTCTTGGTAAGGTTGGTAAGCGTGGTTAGCCACCGTAGGCGCTATTGCTAATAAGCAAATCAACGCCACCATATGACTACAGTCATCCATCGACATGTAAATGGTGACCGTGCCATGATATCTATACCTCTTTGTTAAAGAATATATCCCATTACGCATAACATACCATGCTACATGCCTCTTGGGAAACATAGTAATAACGTTGGGCTGTGTAACAATGTTCGAATATGAGTGAAACCATAGATCATAAAACAACGTGAGAGAAATACCCATCACAATTGTTTCGTTATCACAGCCACAAATGGATCAGCAGTGTGAAGGTTAATAAGATGTAGGACTACTGTGTATTAATCACCCACCATTGTTTATCTGTGCCATGTGGGCGATATCTCAATTTCGGAAGGTACTGTATTGTAGTTTTGTGTTTCGCTACGTGAATATCACAGCATCATAGTAGGTGCAGGCATACCATTTGCTGCCACCTCACGAAACACGTGTCAAATAATAT
Organism: Coenobita brevimanus; assembly: GCF_032717465.1. Classification (NCBI taxonomy): domain Eukaryota; kingdom Metazoa; phylum Arthropoda; class Malacostraca; order Decapoda; family Coenobitidae; genus Coenobita; species Coenobita brevimanus. The sequence goes on along the minus strand of NC_136983.1, from coordinate 7,185,545 downwards.
CGTCCATTGGGTCAGACTGTACAGCACATTTAAAAGATAGTTTTAGGAGCTACTGTACCATTTATAAACCTATAGGCTTCAAGACAGGTGAAAACGAGTCATGATTTTTAAAATACAGTCCATGTTCGTCAACTCATCACCATGTTACTCTCATTTACCAGTCACAACCATTTCTTATTCTGTCGAAACTCGGCTATTAAACTACAGCGTCCAAATTCACAGATGCGGACACAGATTACTATCCACAACGTTAATATAAATAAAAGGAATGGGCAGAACATTTTCCAAATCCAGTGACGAGATATTCGGAGCCCAAGAAGCTTCATAATGTTATGAAGGGGGATTTGCCAGTTAGGTTGTCTCGTACCTTTGAGACGTTTCTCTGGTACCGTAAGTTCCGGTACGAATCATCAGAGTTGCCAGTTTGTCTGCTGTTTGTGAGCTTAGTTATTTCGTAAGTTATGCATCAGTTTTTGTGCTCTTTTTCTCTATAATGTTTTATTTAAGTAATATCTTGTTGAATAATGTAGTTTAAGTTCCTATAGTAAATGATTTAGAGTGTTATGTAATGTGAGACAACTCTGCATGTTTTAACGTGTCTGAGTTGGCAACTGTTGCCCGTCGAGAGTATACTCGTAGAATGTAGAAATTTCGAGAGTAATGCAAGCTTATATAAGATGGGGTAGAGATTATTACAAGTTTAGTGAGGTGTCAAGTCAGTTTGAGTAAAGTGCAGTCGGCTTTGGTTCAGTCTGAGTGTAGTGCAGTACCAGTGAAGATTGTGTATTTTTGGTACTTGTGAAAACAGTGGCAAACAGTGACGAGTTATTGAAGTTTGTATATCATTGGAACTTGAGAAAATAGTGAACTGTCAAGCATTAAGTGTAATTACTGTCAGTGAAGATTATTTTCGGTACATGTGTAATAAGTATTGGCAAGCATTAAGTGTACTAGCAATGAAGTGTTGTTAAGCATTAAGTGTATAACAGTTAGTAGAGTGTGTATAGCTCCAGTGCTTGTGAGAAGAGTGAAGTTGGAAAAGCATTAAGTGGAATTATTTGGAAAATAAGGACAGTGAACTTTAAGAAGTCAGAGTTTAGTTTTGCCTCAGGTGAGCTTGTGTACTGCACACCTAAAGGCTGACCATAGGAAAAACAACTTGCTGGGCAACGTCCTTCCTATACTGTACTGTTGGAGCCTGTGGCAGTGTGGGACGAGGACGTAACAATAATATAATAAGAGCTTCATTACAATTCTACTGAAAAGTGAACGAAGACAAATGAATGAATGGAAACAATTAAAATCCATGGCACCAACTGGATAGATTTTTGGCTAACTGGTGTGTATTGACTTAAATGTGTGACAAGCCTGACGACACCTGAATGGACCTGAGAGTACTCTAGTTAAAAAAAAAGAAAAAAAACGAAGGCAATGACTAGCCCCTCATTTCGTAAAGTTTCAAGAGCTCAGTATACTCGTCTGGAGACTGAAAAGATGAAGTAAAATCTACGTGTACATCATCAGACTGGAGAGGTGCAAGGTAACTGTGTGAGAGTAGCTGACTGATGTAATGCTGGGTGTGTCCATGGATAGCGTGTGCTGTGACAGAACTTAGATAAGCGACAGATAACGACAGATTATACCAGAGGGATTACTTCCGTTTGGGTCACGACATTAAGGGGGAAGGCGAAGCGGGTAGAGTGGGGGAGGCGGAGGAGGGGTTGTCAAAAAGGTGAAAGGTAAGGGGGAGGTAAGAGGAGAGTGGGTGAGGGAGGTAAGGTTAAGATGGAGAACAAGGAAGTCCGGTAAGGAGGGGGAAGAGTGGATGAGGAGGAGGTAGTGTGGTGTAGGAAGGGATGTAGTAGGGGAGGGGGGGAGGGTAGGAACGAAGTATACTGTAATAGGAGTCTAAGAATGTTGTGACCCTCTAGTCCTTGGTTATGTAGTTTCATGGACATTACTGCCGTCCTTATCACCATCATTACAGCACTCCTCTGTCTGCATGCCTGTCTGTTCGTCTTTCCGTCAGTTCGGGCACTAGCTTTATACACCTTCAGCCCGATTATTCTCTCTTAAGGTGAACCAAATAGCCTGACTTTAACGAAAATAAATACGTTTGTGCGTTTATAGGATCACAATAAACTCAGTAATTTTGGTGTGTTGATAAAAATTTTTTTAACATATTTCTTCCTCTTAAAAAAAAGTTATCACTTGAATTTGGTAGTGCAATTTACGGGTTATTATTCTTGTTACCCTTCCCCGTCCCGGAGGGGTTCGAGAACGGGTGTTTTCACTCGGTTTGTGTGTGTGTTTGTTTGTCTGTTAACAACTTTACGCGAAAACTACTGGTGCGAGCTTTACTAAAATTACAGGAAAGATGGACTACGACGTTTTGATCAACTGCTTAAATTTGGGGCCAAACTGGACCAAGGCCCAGGCTGTACAGTGTGCCCCCAAAATGCAGAAAAATGGGGACGGGTAAAAATCGTATTTTCGCCATAACTCCTCTCAAACTCGTCGTATCGACATTAAATCAAAACCTAAAGGTGCACGTTTCAAATCAGCATCCTATAACACGCCTCATTACATCAGAAGGGTCACCCCCCGTTAGAGGTGGGTGGATCAGTGTCAGGTGGTTGGGGCCTAAAGTTTCAAAAATGGGAATAAAATCATCAGTTTTCACCCGATTTACTCCAAATTTGATGTGTGACATCTTTGTCTACATATCCTCCCATGTTTATATGTCAGCACTAAAATGACTTCCGGGGATGGGTTTGCTGTGCCTTGGCACAACTTCTTGTTACCTGATGTTTTATTCAATGGTGGAAAATTGTTTTCATCTAAGAAGTGAAAAGGACCCTTAATTAAACTCCTTTACTATGGAATGTCTTATCACATACTGTATACTTAGTAAACTAAATTATACGTCATCGAACTGAAGAAGTAAATGGAGATTGGTATTATCGACGTCTGCCCAAGGTAGTGCCTGCTAAGTGGAATAAAATATTGTGGTTGTAACAAATCTAAAATATAACACGCCCTCTTGCTAAATGAGTTAAAAGCCTTGACGCAGGAATCTTTTGTTGTACGTATAAGCATCTGTACAGTATGACATAACAATTATTTGAATGCAATGGATTTGAGTCAGAAGTCAAGGTCACTGGTGTGAGATGAAAATAATTTTTGATATCCAACTTTCTCTGATTTCATCTCGGATTAATCTCCGTTTGCTCTACGATTATTATTTCAGGCGGCCACAATTCTTACAAAACTAAGTTGCAGCGATCCTTAACGGTTCGTTCCTTTCGCCAACCTTCTTCGCACTATTCACCATCGAATTACTGACTTGTATAGCACGCTACCTCTAACTCGGTCCAGTCTTATGTAGTCATTCTTTTTCCTTCCGATTCTCGCAGCTCCATCATGTCAATCACTACAATAATCACAGGGCAAAGTTTTCGCGCAATGGTCTTCTGACTTGTTATTTCTGAATTCATTTTTATGCAAGGAAGAAGGAACCAAAGGGTTGTAGCCTGTAAATTGTTTCCTCCAAGAAAAACTAAAAACAAAATAATCGAGTCAGATTCAAGATTTCTTCGTTTCGAGATGCCTTGACACACTGCATTTTAAAGGCTGGGAAGTCATAGGTAGTAGGAAATACAGACATTGGAAGACAGTTCCAGAGTTGACCTGTTGCATAAGTGAAGGACTGGGAATAGTGGTTAATTTTTGCATTGGAGTGTTTGACAGAAAATGGATAAGAGTTTGCTTCCTGATGGATGCTGGAATACAAGCAGACAGTTTAGAGGAGCAGTCACCATTGAAGAGGTTATGGAAAAGATATAACGATGCAACAATGTAGTGAAGAGATAGAGGCTGAAGGAAGCATGTAAGAGGAAGAGGGTTAATGAGACGAAATGCCTTTGATATCACCTTGTTGAAATGAACTGTATGTGGGGATCCTCTCCACAAATAATGATTGTACTCTACCCAGAGGTGAATAAAATACGTGAATTGAGACAACAACTAAGCAGGAGCAAAAAAGGCATGGAGTTGGCTTAGCACACCTAATCTCATGGAAGTAGGTTTGACAAGAGAGGTAATATTTACCTTTCCAAGATCAATCCCGAGAAACTGAAACCCCAAGTATGCTCAATTATTAATCAGGATGTAGTTGGGTATTGTTAAAAATTAGAGGATATTCCTGTGGTAGATTTTGGTGGGATGAAAGATGTAAGATCTGAGATGCGATGCGTTAAAAATAACGTGATAACTTTTACACCATTCTGGGATATGAGCCAAATCTGACATTAGGTGTGCCAGAGCCTCATCCGTTGCTGAAGTAAATGTTGAGAGGGATACTGTGGGATGCGGATGGAAAGACGAAGGGTGGAGTCATCAAAGTCTGTGTGAATAAGGTTGGATGTACAGCTTAGAAGGTCACTGATAAAAAGAAGGAAGAGAATTGGTGATAGGACAGTATCCTGAGCAATACCACTGTTGATAACCCTAGGGGAACAGTGGCTGTCTACAACAGCAGCTATATAACGACCAGAAGGAAGCTAGAGATGAAGGCACAGATGGAAGGATAGAAACCGCAAGACGGCAGTTTGGAAATAAAGATTTATGCCAGACTCGACTGGAAGTCTTGAAGACGTCAAGCACAATGGCAAAACCTCCGCAAAGTCCTGAAAGGAGGATGACCAGGAGTCTGAAAGAAAATGGAGATCACCAGTGGAGCGTGTCTGGCAGATCATACAGTGATGATCTCAAAAAAGGTTATGATGGGAAAGGTGCTTTAAAATGTTTGTGTTAAGAATAGATTTAAAAATTTTAGAAGTACAGGAGGTTAAAGCAATTGAGCTGGGTATGGTCGCCCTTCTTTGAAACAGGCTGAATGAGAGCAAACTTCTACTAAGAAGGAAAGGTACAAGTTTATGGACAAAGGCAAAAGAGTTTCCCTGGGTAGGTTGTAAGCACAGAAGCACAGATATTGAGGACAACAGGAGAGACCCCATGAGGCCCATATGCTTTGTTAGTACTGTGGCCAGTGATGGTAGAAAACACATCATTTGAAGAAATTATAATGCTAGTCATGAGGAAATCAAACAGGGAACATGATGGAGGAACAGGATCGAAATCGTCTGAGGTGGAATTGGAAGAGAAGGTCAGAGCAAAGAGTTCTGCTTTATCAGTAGAAGAAACAGCAACAGAGTCATCAAAGCGGATAAGAGGAGGGAAGGATGATGAAGTGAAGTTGTTGGAAAGGTTTCTAGCAAGATGCCAAAAGGAACAGGAAGAATATGAGTTGAAGAATTCAGAACATTTAGTAGAAGTGAAATTATTTTTAGCAGAGCGAATGGCGTAGTTAGCACCGTTCCTGGTAGAAACATAAAAGAGATGAGATTCAGGGATGAGTTCTCTCCAGTACTTTTTGCAGGCCCTCTCCTTGTTGTGGACAGCATTAGAGCAAGCTTGATTAAATCAAGAATTTTTTTGCATTAATCACAGATAAGAGAAAGGAATACATGCCTCCATGCCCAAGGGAATAACCTCCGTAATGTGCGAGGCACACACAGATGACCCTCGGCCATCAACACAATTATCATTCCACGGAAAATCAAAGAAGTACTGCCTAAGGGACTGCCAGTCAGCACCTACAAAGTGCCAAAACCACATCTTCCTGGGACGTACCACAGGCCTTACTGGAGTGATAGGACAGGTTAAAATGGTAAGGTTGTGACTGGAGGAGTGCAACCGAGAGAAATGATTAACAGTGTAATCAGATGGATTCGTTGTAAGGAAAAGATCAAGTTTGTTGGAACTCTTTCCAAGGTGGTCAGGGATACGGGTAGCTTCCTTTTGCGCAAATTATCTCAAAATATGACTATGGGTATTGCTGATATGAACAGTATGAATGAATGAGATAAAATTAACGATCTTTATTTTAGTCAATCGGATTTGTCGAATATTCATACAAGTATTAATGGCACAACATTGTATAATCTTCACAGCAAATTCCTCCACAATTTTTTTAGTCTATACTATGAATCTCTGGAAGCACTAGGTTTAGAGTCTAGACACACTTTAAGCTATGGTGCATTTTCCAAAGGGCGGAGGCAACCTGGGGTAACAATTTCCAATTAACTGTTTCATTGGTTAACATGTGGTAATTACGTGGGCTGCGAATCTGTTTCCCTATACCTTCACCCACTCTTAGACTCCCATTGTAGGTGGGGGTGTCTTATTTCTACCCCTGCTCCTAGGTGCCTTTAATGTGCCTGTGGGAATTATATATGCCAGGTTGCCATTTACCAGGACAGGCAAACTAGGGTGATAATTTCCCATTGGTTGTCACGTCGTAATTAAGTGGGCTGTGAATCTCTGCTTCCCTATACCTTCACTCGACCTTAGACCCTTTTTGCAGGTGGTGTCATTTCTACCCCCTGCTCCTAGGTGTTTGTACTTGTGGCAATTATATACATCAGGTTACCATCCCCGACACTGAGAAGCACTGCCTTCATAATATGAATGTTTACAATATATATATATATATATATATATATATATATATATATATATATATAGATAGATAGATAGATAGATAGATATAGATATATATATAGATATAGATATAGATATAGATAGATATATATATATATATATATAGATAAAAAAATATATATATATATATATATATATATATATTTCATACTTAGAAAATGATTTGATATTGTTTAATGAACTACTAGGAATGTGCAGGATTTGGCTTCCATTAATAAATCAGAGAGCTGTAATGGCTCAACTGTTAGCATGATTGCCTTTTCAGATGAATCTATTATGAGCCTAAGAGTTTGGACTCTAGACTTGGTTGATGTTTGAATTGGGTGCCGGTAGTATGTCCTTCCATATGCTTAGGATATATTCTCATCCTTTCGGCTTTACCCCATGATATGTGCAGATTATAATCACACACAAAGATCGCCAATATAACACATTCTGTTTCACATGCACCAGTGTTCATAGAAATATCCCTTCCCAATATGCATCTTGTTGGCAAAGGATGTGTTATTTTTAGATAGCAGTCTCTTTCTGAGGGAAAGGTTCAGTCCTGTTGTGGACAAAAATGATATCAGTCGGTATAAAGGAACACTGTACAGAATGTGTCAAGTGAACCACCCTCTTGTAGTTATTATTTGCATTACACTAATCCATTTCTTTGTTCCAAAGTGTACCAAGTCTGTATACATATTTATAAATAAATCTTTATACGTGTGTATTCAGTACAACTTTATTCCACCCAGATGATAATGTGTTCTTTATTCAACTTCTTTCCCCATGAAACCACTAAATGAGGAACCTATATTAACCCGCCCCATCCCGACCACTTTTCCACCACTGACTCCCCCCAATCCTGACCATTTTTGGAACAATTTTTTTTTTGGCTCAAACCTCCGCTTTTGGTGAGAAACATCGAAAATTCATAGAGAAATCGCTCACCTGAGGTTTAAAATATTCGATCCAGGTAGGAGTACCTCCTTACCTTACAGGGTTTTCTATCAGGCTGGCTGCAAGGAAGACGAGTTCTATGGGAGGATAACTATTCCACACCACTCATAAACGGTATTTATTTATTTATTTGGTACGAATTTATATGTAGTATGAGAGCATATTGGTTTTCAAACAGTAATATAGGCATTATAAGCATTGTTTCACTCACTAACTCATCACCATTCCTGACCTTTTTTTGCCACATTACCTGATCATCATTTCTGACTGTTTCTTCCTCTAATGTTTGTCCTCCACATTGTCATCAATTGGGGAATCACTCTGGCCCTGAATTTTGTACCGTGGCATGACATGGCTTTACTGGCCAGGTCACTGATAACAGGTGAATTGCTGAGAAAAGGGCATGCAGGGGAGGGAGGAGGTCATGCTGGGTAAGGCATTGTCCCTGCCTGGCATCTTGTAGAGAAAGGTGTCCCATGTATACGTGCCAAAAATCACTCGCGAAAATTGAAAATTGTGCAAGTTAGGGACCTTGCAATTGATTCGCGTTTATGTACGTCGACGGGATTGGCAGTGACAAAACGTGTGGACGTTAATTCACGTCGACGGGACGCCACGGGTTAATATCAGGTGTTGAATAGGGACACCATGACGTGGGGACACCAATATAATGCCTGGATAAACAAATGACCCTCAGATCTCTACCTGTCCTCCAAGAGGAGGATGGTTGCCTGAAAGAAATGGATAAGTTCAACCTGGCTGCCACAGGGTTCACGTTCAGATGAGCATAGGGATACAAAAACAAAATTATCTCCAGGACACGAGCCCAAGTAGCCTGAATATGCTCCTATCTTTGTACCGGTGACATCCCACTCATTCCAGGGAAGATCATGCTTTGGACATTAATGTTCCTCCCTCCTACGAGGTCATTGAATAATCTACCAATAGAGATGGAAAAACACTGGTATCAGTAATCTTATTATAATTATGAGACTCTCTCCACTCCCCTTACCCTCTCCTCCGCCCTCCTCTTTCCCTCCCCCTCATTTTTCTCCTACTCTTGCTCTGGACCCCATCTCTTCCACCTCCGTCTACCCTTTCATTCTCCTGCCCTTACTTTTACCTTGTCTCTCTCATATGCTTACCTAATACCAACTCCTCCTCTTGCTCCTTCACCTACCCCCTCCTCTCTTCCCCCAGCTCCCATCTCCTCTTCCTCCTACCCTTCCCCAACTCCTATCTCCTCCTCCTCCTCCCTCTTCCTTCTCCTTCTCCTATTTTTTCTTCGTCCTGCTCCTTTACCTACTATTCTCTCCTTCTCCTACTCTTATTCCTACTTCTTCCTCCTCTTCCTATCTCTCCGTCTTTCTCCTCCTACTAGTCCTGCTTCTACCTCCTCTCCCTGCTCTCAGTTCCTACTTCATCCTGATCCTGCTACAGCTCGTGCATGTAGTCCTCTTTCCCCCAACTCCTACCCCCTCCTTCTCTTGCTCCTAATCCTACTATTTTCTCCTGCTGCTCCTCTTATCTCTACTCGTCGTCCTCCTCCTCCTACCCTCTACTCATCTCCTGACTCTACCCCCTGACCCTAACCCTGCTCCCGCCTCATGATTTACGACGTAATAGTGTTTCTAATTTTGCAGAGGACGCGGTACTTTTTCGCCTGACTTACCTACATAAATGGGATAAACCTGACCTCCAGATTTGTCATGTAACCTCGACTGCCTGTTTCTCGGCCTGGGACAAAGTGGTGTCTTGTTTTCTTCTTTTTCACCTTTTACCTTAGTTGTAATAAGCAGGATGCACGAGCGTGACGTTAGCTGGCTTTATTGGTTTCCTCCCCCTCCTTTCTTTTTTCTTTTTTTTTTATTTATTGTTCTATTTATGACAGATATTGTATGTGTATAAAGGCTTCGAGTTCTTCTGTGCCACAAACCGGATGAAAACTAGCTAAAACAGTGCTAAAATACTAGAACATAATGAGCTAAACCGGCAGTTTCTCCACCTTCTCTTTCTTCTTTCTTATAATGGCCTAACGCTAACATGGTATAACTAACTACCGCGTCATTTTTGCAGAGGAATTTCAGTCTTCAGCTGGTATGATCCTTGATATAGTCTTCGTACCTCACACACACACACACACACACACACACACACACACACACACTATGTCCCAGGAGTTGAGGTACTAACTTCTTGAGGTTATTCCCGAGCTTGTTCTGAGACAAAAAAATTCTATGAGCATACTTAGGATTCCCAGCGATTATGACCTACGAGACAATACAATCTAAATGATGGTAATGGGAATATTATTTACTTCCTTTTTCTACCGTCGTGTTTACTCATTATTGATTTATTGTATTGTTTTAACCTGAGTAATACCATTATTCATTTATTCAGCCTACTCCCACAGCTCGAGAAAGCACCTCGTATTGAAAAGAGTTTATTAAGGATATATCTAAATGCACCAGTTCGAAAGGCTAGCTCTAAGATGAATGTAATCGTCAGGAGAGAGAGAGAGAGAGAGAGAGAGAGAGAGAGAGAGAGAGAGAGAGAGAGAGAGAATAAAATGAAAAGGATGTCCCCGGGCCACTTATTTCCGTTCTGTATGCATGCTTGTCTCACTACCGGGAACCCTCAGCTAGGAACGACGCTCGCCCCGTCGTTTCAAAACTAACCATATATATATTTTTTTCTCTCGATAATATGCTCAGTGTGTTTTCCAGGCAAAATTACCCATCCGACATCAAACGTAACCTAACCAAACATAACCTAATCCATTAGGGTTGCTTGACTGAGGTGGCTCGCCGTGGTATTAAGACGAATACCTAGACAGAACGGAAATATGGCCCCGGGCTGGTCTGGGTGTTAATAAAATGGGTACGAAATGTAGGAGTAGTATATTTCTCGTGGCATTACACTCTCCTTGACCTATCACCATTTACTTTACCCTGATTCCTTTACGGACTTAAGCCTGTTCCTTTTATTTTACCCTGCTTTCTTGACACTGCTTCCTTGTTCTCTTTATCTGTCCCTGTTCCCTTTACTTAACCCTGCTCCTTGTAACTGACGCTGTTCCGTTTCCTCAGTCCTGTTCCCCTGCCGCCTTTACTTAAACCTGTTTCATTTTCTTTAACTTGATCCACTTATTTAATTGTGAGCATTCTAAGTTGGGTTATATGATTTTTTTTTTTTTTCTGCGTTATTTACAATCATTTTATACACTGCACTTTAATGTTTTCTTTTGTTTTATTTGGGTACTGTTTGAAGAGCATAGTTTGCCCCAGCTACGCACAGAAGGTTAAGTACATATAATTTGCAAGATATATTGTTATGGAAAAGGTGTTATGAAATTTCCTGTCACAATACGGCCGTCACTCAGTGAAAAGTGGAACATAAATTCCATCGACTTTTAATCATCCAAAAGTCCCACTGCACCGTCCAATCCCTGTGATCAGTAACCGAGTGATGGCAGGTACTGATGTTGTGAAAAAGAGATGGTAAGTGATCGGTAATGAAGTGATGGCAGGTACTGATCTTATAAGAGGTAGTAATTGATCCATAATAAAGGGATAACAGGTTCTGATGTGGGAAAAGAGAGATGGTATGTAATCGGCAATCAAATGATGACAGGTACTGATGTGGTGAAAGAGAGATGGTAATGTAATAGGAATGAAGTAGTGAATGATGGTAATGTTGTTCAGCACGAAACAACTCTAGGCTCATCTATCAACCAACGATTCCGGGAGAGAGTGAACATAGAAGCCTGAGCGTTAATACTGCCACCAGTAACACTTTCAAAGTAAAGACGACCCTAATATTCTATTCCAGTTTACGTCAGACGATTTTGCTTAACTGCGAGGTAATGAAAGGTGCTGAGTGTCAAGCTGCTAAGTATACTTTCATGTCACTTTTAAAGTTTAAGTCTGTCTCCGAACAACGACATTTTTATTAATCTTTGCTTACATAGGTTTAATTCATTCATTCATTGCCAGACGCTATGTATCCCAAACGGGGTGGCCAAGGGCTTAGAGTTAATTATTTTACAGGGAGAGGCACTAATCCTCCACAAACCTCACTTGACACGTAGGGATGCCAACAGCATCTGTTGTTCCCACGCGGTCACGCATCCAAGTGCTAACCACACCCAACGTTGCTTAACTTCGCTGATCGGACGGGAAACGGTGTACTCAACGTGGTATGGCGGTTGGTTTAATGCCCGTCATAAATGTGAGAATGAGTTATGAAGTTCTATCTATCTCTGACAAGACGCCATAATCCCGTAAAGGGTGACAGTTTGTCATTGAGTTAGTTGCTTTATGGGGAGGGGCTCTAATCCTACACCAACCCACTTGCTGACATGTTGTTCATTCTCATATTTTCCGGTTTCTTTCAAACTTGTTGTCATTAACTATTTGCTCTGATAGGTCAGGCTAGGACCTAGTCTCTCTCTCTCATATATATATATATATATATATATATATATATATATATATATATATATATATATATATATATATAAAATCATTGCACACTAGGTTCAGTGTAAGACACATGTACAAGGATACATAAAAATCATTTCCAGTAAACAACTACCATCCCCTTCCCAGCACATCCACCATCCAACATGAGCTCAGGGATCGAAGCTCAAGTATCTCCTTGCCTGCCCCACCATTGTCCGATCTGTCTGTCACCGGCCAGTGTTTTGCTGGTGCTTTGGTAGAGGGCTTAAGTGCAGCACTTTGGCGATAATCAAGACTGTGGCATGGAGGCAGTTATGATGATGATGATGATGATCCTCCTCTCTGTGGACCGTTATGAGAGAGAGAGAGAGAGAGAGAGAGAGAGAGAGAGAGAGAGAGAGAGAGAAAGTAGATAGATACATAGATAGATGGATAAATAGATATCATACAAACAGCCAGATAGAGACATAGATATACATAAATAGATATATAGATAATTATTACACAGGTCTGCAAAGTATAGTCATTACCAATTGGTTTTATTGAGTATTTTTTACTGTATTTATGAACACAAATAAAAGTTCATTTAGAATATTTTCATTACATCACATTTTAATAAAATTAGAAAGAATTCTAATTAAAACACAGCAAATTGTACATTTCAATTGATCAATACAATCTCATTCAAAGAAAATGAAAATATTTAGTCAATGTAATTTTTTAAACATTCATAAAGGAAAGAACAGTTAATTCCATGAGTCACATATAACTTCTTTAGTCTTTGCTCCAAAACTTCGTTTGGTGGCCAGTCGTTTGAACACTTTTTCTGATGCGTCCCAATAAATTATCCAGCAGTGGTACGCCATCATACTGGCATCCCTGCGTCCCTGTTACCTTCTCTCGATGTCCTTGATATCCTGATGGAATCTTTCACCCTGTTCTTCACTCACCGCTCCAAGATTTGCTAGGTGAAATTCCTAATGCGAATCCAAAAAGTGAACTTTGAGACTCATGTTGCAACCCGATTATTTGAACCTGACCTCAGTATCTGACCTGAGAGGAACATGTGGAGTGACATGGAGGGACAGGTTGACGAATGAAGTGAAAGAACGTTGTGAGGTGGATGTGGATGTGATTGAGAAAATTATGAGAAAGACATTGAGGTGGTTTGGACATGTGGAGAGAATGGAGAATGAAAGACTGACTAAGAGGGTGTATGTAGGTGAAGTGGAGGGAGGGGGAGACCAAGGATGAGGTGGAGGGATGGAGTTGAGAGGTATATAAGGGAGGAGGGAGTGAGCTGGGGGGAGGGCAGTCAAATGGTGGGTGACAGAGCAACTTGGAGGCGTTTTGTCTACGGCCACCCTTTGCGGGATTAGAGCGTCGAGCTATAGATAGAGATATTTCTCACAGTTTCTTTGTAATTTGTATCTTTACAGTTACCTAAAAACTTAAAAATTATTTTTTAAAATGATATCCAAGCCTTTCATTCCTGGTCATTCATTGCTCCATCAGACTCTGCACCTGAAATCGTTTTCTAAAATCAGGCTTAGTTAATAAATTATGCCCGTTTGTCCAAATTAGCATCAAAAGAACCATGCAGCTTTTGGCGCAGATACATAACACAGGCTCCGTCTTTTGATAGGGCTTTTGACAAACTACTTCATTAATCCTGGTTTAATATGAAACAGTGGTAGCAGCATTTTCTCTGGATTCACCAAACTAGGTCTGAAGATGCTTTTGGCACCAAGCTGTGGATTTTTTCCTATTTGGCCATTCTGTCTGAATCCAGTGTAAATCCATTGCTCTGCTGTCCCACTCACAGAGAAAACATGGGATATTTGTATACCTTGACTGTTGACCCAGTAAGATACGAAGAACTTTCAGATCCCCACATATGAACCAACAGTGATCATTGTAGTTGATTTTTTCGAGAAGCTTTGCCAGCTTCTGGCACGTTTCTTGAAAATCACAGAATAACCAACAGGTACCCATGCATATTTATTACCATTATAAAGAAGTACCCCTTCCAGGCTTCCTTTATGAGTACCTGGATCTATAAACAGCCTTAATTCATATGCATTATAATCCCTGGCAAGTTTCTTTAGTAGGCCACTTATGTCAGTGCAGTAACCCAAGGATCTGCAGCAAACCACTGTTTTCAATAAATATCATTAAAAAGAAAAAAAAAAAAAACACTCCAATTAGAGCAGTTTACAAGCTCACCAGTCAACTAACTGGATCACACTGAGATATGTTTCCTGCACTCCAATACCGGTATGACTCATCACTGTGTTGTGTTCTAGGTATGTTCTGGCTTTTTACTAAATAAAATAGCTGTGTTGTTTTAAAAGTTGATTTTAAAATTAGGAAATACTATATTCAAACATATCATCATTGTAATGAAATACGCAAATGTGGATAATTATGTAGTGCAAAATGATTTAAAAAACAAGAATTGAAAAATTAAAGAAATGGGTTTTGTAAAAAATAATGTTACGTGGAGAAAAATGAGTTTTTTTTTTTTTAATTCATCGCCCCAAAATATATAATCAAAATAATTAATATAGAAGAAAATTCAATGGATACCTGTGCTACTGCAAAGGTAACCGTAACTGGACATTAAAATGAAGGTCTTAGCGCACTTGGGAATTACTAAATACATGGTGAGAATATGTATTTTATTTTATTCGAATGTTCTTCCCATGAATGTGATAAATTTTCTTTTATTCCTAACTGACTCCATAATGTCTGGTTTCATCTTATTTGCGGGTATGGTTCCAATATCTTATTTCATGTCAAAAATAATTATGTCGAATATAATTCATGGAATAATTGGCTTTTCCTCATCTGTTGCCAGTTTAGCATTTTTTATATGAATATCGAACTTCATATGTCATATTTCCAGTTATCAAGACATCGCTAAATCACTTATCACTTGACATTAGAAAGAAGCCCCCTTTCTGTTTCCAGTTGTGTATCGTCAGTAACTATGAATATATTGTATATATACGTATATACATTTATTCATTCACATATATATATATATATATATATATATATATATATATATATATATATATATATATATATATATATATATATATATATATATCGGAACCATCTCTGAACCATGCTTCGTTTTGGAAGAAGTTCTTTGCAGTCCAGCACTAGCCCTAATGACAGCCATTCTTGAACAGCTACCCCCACCACCACAGCTACCATCACAGTCACCAACAACAACACCAACTCCACCACACCACAGCTACCACCACCACCATCATCATCACAGCCATTACCAGCACCACTTTCCTCTGGTGGCTAATATTCGTAAGGCGAAATAAGCCGGCAATGTTTCGTCTCCCATAGATGATTCTGTCTCTGTCTGTCTGTCTGTCTGTCTGTCTGTCTGCCTCTGTCTGTCTGTCTGTCTGTCTGCCTCTGTCTGTCTGTCTGTCTGTCTCTCTGTCTCTCTCTCTCTTAAAAAAAAAAAAAAAAAATGCGTCAGGTAGGAGAGTGACAGAAATACCTTATGTGTGAAAAGAACACAGTATAACTTTATGTGAATTATCTCTATGACTACACTAAGGATGAAGGCTTGGAGTGGTATTTGATGACTATGTTATGCCGTTATCTTTCAATGCTCTTTCACACTGGAGTTTTCTGTGCTTAGCTTTCACAAGAAACTAGGATTCATTTTCACCTGACAAAACTGGTCCAAACCTTCAACTTAAGCATTAAGTCGTGGTCGCAAGAAATTCGATGAACCTTAAATATGAAGTAGTAGTAAATCTCATTTCTTATTTACAGTCTGACTACACTTGTCATCAACCAGGCTGAAACGACCTTCCCTTGTTTTTTATTGTTCAAGGCCTTTATCTTCTCTCTCTCTCTCTCTCTCTCTCTCTCTCTCTCTCTCTCTCTCTCTCTCACAAACAGTGTTCTTTTGAATCTACTGTATTTATCTTTCACTTTCTTGACTTTCCTTTTACTTTCTCTCATCATTTGTTATTTTCTTCACTTCTCTATTTCTTTTTTATGCAATTGAGATGTTTAAAAATTTCTCCTTTTTTTCTCTTCGTTATGTGCATTCGTGTTTTCTTTCGCCATCATCTTCCTTTTTCAACTCTTCTACTTTAAACAAACACACGTACACCCACCCACACACACACACACACACTTACTAAGCTTGCACTTCCACAATGCTTCCACAATGATGCTTAGAATGAGAGAGAGAGAGAGAGAGAGAGAGAGAGAGAGAGAGAGAGAGAGAGAGAGAGAGACAGACAGACAGACAGACAGACAGACAGAGACAGACAGACAGACAGACAGAGAATGTGTGTGTTCCAATTTCACCACCATTCCTCCCCATGCAATTCTCGTGTCGCCTCCTTGGAACTTCTTTCGCACTTCAAGTCCTTCTCACGAACAAAATATCTCCTTTGCGTCGTGCCTTTACCCTCTGTTTATTCGGTGTTCAGCTGCCGCCCCTCGCCTCCTCTCTCCCAACTTTCTCCCACACGCGGATACCTTTCTTCTTGGCTGAACATTAAGTTGGACTTTGGCACTCGAGTTTCCTGACTGGACAATTTTAAACTCGTTCCGTCGCCTTCCACCTAACTCGCTTTCCTTTCCTCTTTATCACATACTTCCTCTTCTCTTCCCTCTCCCAATTCTCTCTCTCTCTCTCTCTCTCTCTCTCTCTCTCTCTCTCTCTCTCTCTCTCTCTCTCTCTCTCTCTCTCTCTCTCTCTCTCTCTCTCTCTCTCTCTCTCTCTCTCTCTCTCTCTCTCTCTCTCTCTCTCTCTCTCTCACTTGTGCTTTGACCTTTCAGCTGAGCTTTGACTTCTCACATATGCTTTGGCCTCTGTGTAGTCAACACCTTTCTCGGGTTCTTAATTTTCTTCCACTCTCCCACCTGAGCCAAAGTCAAATCTCGTTGTGCAGCCAACATCTGAAGGAAGTTCATACTACTGTACAAATCAGTGGTAGCGTTAAGTAATCTCCCATATTTTTTCTCTCTCACTTTTATTATTAACATAGTGTTATTCGCGTCCCATCCATATCTCATTAAATAACTTCAACATGCCCACCAAAAGAGTTCCCTGCCCTTTTTGTGGAAATAAGTTCGGCAGTGACTGATTTCCAAAATTCGGAAGGCCAGATGCTAAGTGAAACATGTGCCTGGGAAATGAAAATATTCAGTATCTGGAAAGTGTAATTAAGAGTCATCAGCACGCCGTAAACGACAAAACAGGGGAACCCATACTTTAAGGCTGAAATGAACGTACTGAAGAAAAACCCACTGGATATGAGCGCAGCCGAGGAATTTCAGTAAGTTCAGAATAAGAGCAAATCTAAACTAGAAAGCTCTCAGAGAGCACATGCCTTCGCCAATACCATTGCCATTAAAAAGGATCCGGATCCATGGATATAGGATCCGCATCCGGATCCGACCTTAAATGCAAAGAGTTCTCTCTTGGTCCATAGGACATCTTTCCACAACATTTCATCGATATTCACTGAGAACCTTTGGAGATACTGTGCGCGATACTCCGGATCCTGATCATTTCTTCCATGGCTCATGACCCGCCCTTCCACAAAATTTCATCAGAATCCGTTAATAACTTTTTGAGTACACCTGCTAACAGACAGACAAACAAACAGGCAAATCAACCAACCCGGGGTAATATATAACTTCACTGGTGGAGATAACAAACGACTAAGGAAATGGCCAGCTTTCCTATGCCAAATAGGTTTTCCGTTCATGAAGAAAAACGGGAAAAATGTACGGGCAGCCAGAGTGTAAATAAGCATGTTTAGGATAAATTTGGTAAATATTGTAATCATGGCCGTGCGCAGGGCTTTTGTAGAGGGAGGGGGATTTTAAAAACTTTTTTTTTTTTTTTATAACAGTTTATTCACTTTATTTCGTTCATTCAGTCATTCATCATCTAATTCGCTGGTGCCCCATGACGAGCATATGAGTCCGGGGTTAGGCAAGTTGGTCCTGACGTTTAAGATGAGAGTGACCAGCCTAACTCATCCTTGATTGGCATTACGTGAGCAATGAACCCCAACCATTCCTTGGATATAAACCTGCACAGGCTCAATCCGATTGGAGAGCCTTAATTACCCACTAAACTACTGTACGTAATGCAATACGGTAAACTTAGGTACTGTAAGTGACTAAAGTACTGAAAAGGTACAGACTCAGGGTAATTTACATACTGAACTCTACAGAACCTAGGAAGTGAAACAAAGAATGCTGTCGTTTACCTGACATCTTTCACTAAGAAACACAGGAAAAATAGGAGAAAACACTTCTTCACTAGTTGATACCTAGACGTAAACTAACTCACTCTGCACACAAGTACTAGAAATTTCCACTACGTTCTACAAACTTCTATTTTTTCATTAGCCTTCCATGTCCTTCCACTTATTCTCTTCGGTAACAAAACGTTCTAGGACATTCGTGAAACTTCTTGATTTTTTTTTTTTTTTTTTTTTTTTTTGTATTTTGGAGAACTTTGAAATACTTCTCTATAATTTTTCTATCTCGGAACACTATTAACAGGATTTAATTAATATAATGAGTTGCGTTTTTTGTATTATTTTCATTCGAATTTTTCATTCCTTCCAAATGAGAGGGTTAAACCTGCCCTCCCGCGTATGCACGGCCCTAGGTCATCCATGATTTATCTGACTGTGGTAATGCACTTACTTCCACTACGAATGCACAGGATTATATATGGGAAAGTTTTCACTTATATCAAATATGTTATACTTTTATTATTCATCTGCTATAATTATCTGTTTACGGGACGTTGCAAGGTCTAGTAATAATAAAGACTGACCAGCTGCAAATAACAAACAGTGGTACACTATCTGGAAGAGTAGAGAAATTAGACGATGGATTGCACATGAGAAGGAAGAGGTATATAGCAAGGAGGAGGACAGGGAACAGATGGCCTGGTCCTGAAGAAAGAATGGGATAATTGCAGCATACTAAGTACTTAATCGAAAGAAAACGTAGCCTTGCATACTCGTAACGCGAAATCACAGACCATCGTAACTCTCTCTCTCTCTCTCTCTCTCTCTCTCTCTCTCTCTCTCTCTCTCTCCACACACACACACACACACACACACACATATAAACGAGTATCATAACACTCTCTACTAGCAATGTCTGTTTATGTCAGTCTTTCTGCAAGAGTAATTCAATGATTCATTATATATATGCAAAGAATATACCATAAGAGCATATACAGGGAAAGTAGATATTATCTGTTTTTAAGTAAATCTTGTTTAAAATCCAGGTTAATGATGACATGTCGGTTTCACTACAACTTGTACATGCAGCTCAGGACATCTGGCAGAAAAAAAAGAAAAAAAAAGTTTTTCATAATTTCCTGTACTCCAAGGAATTCTGTGGGATTGTCAGATAAATTCCACCGACAGAAATTTTGTGATTTGTTTTACACACCACCAACCAACTGGCTATATTACGAATTATACACAGTACTCGCATACTGACGCATGTGCGCGCAGTTGTCAGACAAAGTTTCTTTCCTGTCATAGATGACATTTCGCAATGGGAACAGTACCTGGGACTGACTAGAACAATTAATTCTTTGATGGTGGCGTCTTCTCTCGCAACTTCTCCACATAACGCCATATGATTTTATTTAGCTGAGAGTCGCAGCAGCATGAAAAATTAATAAGGTCGGTATCAGCAATCCTCCTATGAGTGAGGCAACTCTCGTGTTCTGTTCCCGCTACCTCAAGACGATGTTATTCAGCTGAGAATATGTTACAGAAGGCTGAAAGAATTTATGACACGATAGTTGAACAACTGAAACAATGCTTCCGTCAGTACCGTACAGTATGTTCTCGGGCTGAATGTGTTAATGTTTGTTCTCAGATGAACGTCTATTCAGCCAAAACTATGTGCAATCTTTGTCTATCTATCGATATAGATAGATACAGGAATATATAGGCAGATACACAGACATAATTATAGAGCAGCAGATAGATACTGATACTGAAAAATATATATATGTTATTGACATGGGAAATAAGTATAACTCCCTCACCTCAATGGCGTTTTTCTTTTCTCGTCTGCAAAGTCAAATTCTTTATTCCGTTACTGTAGTTGACCTCCATCGTTGTAAAGTCGTTAATACAGCCCTGATGGGGTCCCTTCTGTTGTCCTCAAGAAGTGTGGTTCTGTGCTTACACCCTACCTAGGTAAACTCTTTCGCCTTTGTCTATCAACTTGTACCTTTCCTTCTTGCTGGAAGTTTGCTCTCATTCAGTCTGTTCCAAAGAAGGGTGACCATTCCCAACCCTCTGACTATCGCTCAATTGCTTTAACATAATTATGTCTCAAAAGTTTTCGAGTCAATTGTTAACAAAAAAACTTATAAGCATCTTTCCTATCACAATCTTCTTTTTGATCATCAGTATGGGTTCCGTCAGAGATGCTCCACTGATGATCTTCTCACCTACCTTTAAGACTCCGGATCATCCTCCTTTCGAGACTTTGGCAAAAGCTTTGCCATTACACTTGGCATCTCAAAGGCTTTCGATTGAGTTTGGCATAAATCTTCAATCTGAAAACTGTTTTCCAATTGCTTTTGCACTAATTATTGCTGCGGGTAGTTTATTCCATTGTTCCACTAAGCGGATATCGAAGCAATTTTACCCTAACTCGCAATAATATTGCATCGCTTGCTTTTGAGTTTCATTCCATTATTTCTAGTCACAATATCGTTCTGTATTTCGAAAAAAAAATATATATATATTTAGCATCGTACAATTTTTGAAAAATTTTAATAATTGTATTAGATCTCCTCTGAGTCCTCGCCTTTTCAGAGAAAACTTAGTTTCTTTAGTCACTCCTCGTAGGATATATTTCGCAGTTTCGTTTCGTTTATAAAGGCTCCAACATGCCTCCAGGCGTCGGCCTTGGTCACATAATAGCGACTCTTCATGCTGCTCGATCTCTGGCAACCTTCCTTATTCAGTCCTTTATCCCTAAGGTCACACTTTGTGACCTCGTTCGAGGTGATTATCAGTGTACCTCTCGCAACCTTACCCCCAACGTTAACATTTTTCACTTTCTGCACTTAATTTGTATCTCCCATCCTCTGCACATGCCCAAACCATCTCCATCTACCTCTCCAATTCCAGTCCCGTCCTTCCTGTTAAGTCTTCCACTTAGTCGCCCCCCCCCTTCCCTAGGCCTCGCATCCAAGGTCGCACTGCACATCCTCCACTTAACCTCTTTCATTGTTGTACGTTTGAGCCTGCAAATATCCCCTTCCTTTACGGCCACGTCTCACTTCCATACAGCTTTACTCTTCTAACACATGCCCCATACAAAGAATCCTTACCACTGAGGGAGAGCCCTCTCAATGTCAGGAGAGGCAACAGCTTCCTGAATTTCCTCCAACCACTCCACACTCTAGCCACAGAACATGATCAACCTTTTCCTCTCTCTTCCACGTTCCACACCATCCCCCAACATACTTCACAGCCGCATCTCCAGCACATAACATGTCTTCCAGGAAAAAAAAAAAAATAAAAAAAAAATAAAAATCCACACACTCGACAGACTCGCCAGCAAAATCAGTCCTTTCACGCCTGACAATCTCCACAAGTTCTCCCCGACTCACCCTACACTTGAAATCAGCATTACCTCGCAGTCTGCCTCTAATACCACGACATCTCTTATGCACCTACTTATCACAAACAAACACTGCACAAGATGGAATTACTTCTCACTCCCTTGTGGCAAACTGCACAAGGCCACGCTCCCTCTTCTTTGACAGTACCATCACTAACCCCTGATATCATCACTTTTGTCTTATCTGCATTTACTCTCAAGCCCTTGCTCTTCATACCATCTCCACTTCCTAAATAGTTCCTCCGTCTCCCTTTCTTTTCTGCAATGAACACCAAATCATCGGCATACTGTTAGGACTCTAGAATATCAATACAATATATAGCAGCTAGTAACATACATATGTAATCTAGAGGTTAAAAAATTATATATCAGACTTGTAATTGATTCTATCGTAGTCGTAGCCGAGCCGTAGTAGACAGTGAGTAGATATGTAGGAGATAACTTCAGTTTACTTGTAGTCGATGACAGGAGAAAGATATAGATTAGTACTGGGGTTTGAAGTTTGTAGTTTATTTCTTCAATGGGATATCTCAAAATTTACACTAAGTTAACTTCGCGAGCCTAACCCCTTTTACCCCACCGTGCTTCTCTCTCTAGAGTCTCGGCCCCCCTCTCGCTAGCTCTCCTGTCTCCTTCTCGTTTCTTTCTTCTTCTTCTGCCTCCTAACTCTTTCTCTCTCTTATAGGAGAGTTTGTGTCACGTGTAATGCACGGATGATTAGAATATTCTCGATTCTAGTGAGTTTCCTATCAGGCGTCACGAGGTGCTGTATATGTCATATTGTGCTGACTGGCATTCCTTGCTGTGAGAGAGTGCGAATGTCACTTCCTCCAGGCCCTAGCCATGACTTTGACTTAACCTCTAGATTACATATGTACAGTATGTTACTAGCTATTATATATTATATTGATATTTTAGAGTCGTAGCAATACATCTCCCACGGGAGTCCATTTCAGAAGTTGCGTAAGATGGCTTCAAGCACCATGATAAACAAGGGACTCGAGACTGACCCCTGGTGTGCACCAACAGTCACGGAAAACTCATCAGTCAAATCTTCACTCTTACCTGGGTGCGAGCACTCACGTACAGCCATAACCACTCTAACTCGCCACTCATCG
This sequence comes from Coenobita brevimanus, assembly GCF_032717465.1. Lineage (NCBI taxonomy): Eukaryota > Metazoa > Arthropoda > Malacostraca > Decapoda > Coenobitidae > Coenobita > Coenobita brevimanus. Next base: position 7,162,765 of record NC_136983.1, on the reverse strand, counting down.
ATCCCAAGCTTTCTCATTGCTCACCTCACCATCTCCCTAGGGACTCTGTCAAAGGCCTTCTCCAAATCAAGAAAAAGTTCATATCCCTTTTCTTTTCTGTGCACGTCTCATGAAGCTGACGGACATTGAATAAGGCATGAGTGGTCCCTTTGCTTGGGATAAACCCAAACCGCATCTCATCAATATTCACTCCTTCTGAAACCATACCTTCTATAACTCTCTCCAGTACCTTCAATATCTGGTCCAAAAGTTTTATGACACTATAATTTGAGGGATTATGATATGGAGGGATAATATACAGCCTTCATTAACCTTTTTTACTCCCTTGGACTCCCTATGCTGAATAAAATCGTCTGATGGTAGCCAGAGTAATTTTATCCAGGTAGAACGGAAACTATATCATATTCTTGTTGACACCTGGGGATTTGTTCCCTTCGATAGAGTTTCTCTCTCTCTCTCTCTCTCTCTCTACTTTAATCTTGCCTTCAACTAAATCCGTCAAATCTGCAAAAACAGTCAGTTGTAGCGAGGTTAGAAAGTCTCCATTCATCCCTTTACAGTTCTGGGTTCTTTCCCTGAGTTGAATAAATTATCAGGAGTTAACAATAAAAGGAAAAAAAAAAGCCAGTGGAGTGAAAGGGTTTATAAGCATATGACTGGATTTTTTTTTTTTTTTTTTTTTTACGTCGGGCTCCAGGTAAACTCAGCTATTTTTTTCAGCTATTTCTATCATACCTTTCTCACTCTCCTGGAAGCTCCTCTTTAATCTCTGTCTCGCCACCTCATCATAATCCTGATCTCACGTATCAAAAAAATTAAACCATGCAAAATAATATTGCTTTATTTGTATCGCTGTGATACATAAATGGTGATAATTATACGAAAGCTGCATCATCACTATAATCATCGTCATCACCATAATAATTAAAATCATCACAGTCATCGTCATCATCATCAGCACCATTTGTCATAATCATAATCATCATCATCATGACTTTTCTTCCCACCTAAGAAAGGGGTAAGGCTGGGTCCAGAAAGTTGGGAAAGCATGTAAGAAATCTCAAGAGGATGCCAATATCAGCACACTCTTCATCACTATTAGCTTATTAACAGAGCAACACGGCCTTCCCTGCTCCACATCTTTCGTTAACCATATTACTTCATATCCTCTCCACACACATTCCTCAATGATCCCACTTCCACTTCTCTTAAGCCTGGTTTCCCTTCATGCCACGCCAGCGCCTCACACTCAGTCGTTACCTCCACACAGTATTCTCGTCGGTGAAGGAAGCTTTCTAGCACCTCTTCCTTAGCGATTTATTTTATGTATGGCTGGGTAACGTCCTTTTTTATGTTATTTATCCTGAGTATGTTGGAAACTGAATGAATTAGGTAACACAGAAGAGGACATATGGAGTAATAGGCAAAACAAATCGCTTAGGAAAAGATGTTAGAGAGCTCCTTAACCGACGAGAATACGGGCCTAATACTTATTGTTTCGTACAAAGTCCTCCACAGCACGAGCCACCTTCCTTCCCTGTGTCATTCTGCAGTGTTTCCCAGTTTCATTGCTCATTTTTAACCGCCTATTGCGTCACGAAAGGAATACATGGATAATACCTCCTCCCCTTCCCTTCTCCGCATAAGAAACTGGTGCGTCTTAACCTGCTAGACCACAAGGCTTTCATATAGTTACTGGATAGGATTGCCACCAAGCGTAATAAACGGTTTTCCGGATAACAAGATACTATTTACCTCGTTACAAAAATCGAGTTACCAGAAGAGATCACACCAAGAGAATGGATTGTGAGCGTCTCCACCTACCACTAATGTTACATGTGTACCAGTTATACCATCTGCAATTATACCAATCTTACCTCCAGCTTAAAGTATTTAGTAAAGTAGCTCTCCTCTGCCTTCTCCCTCTGTCTTCCTTCCATCTATTTTTTCTCCACCGATTTGCCTCCAAGCCCTCTGCCACTTTTAACTTTCTTTGTCCATTCTAACATAAAACACCTGTCAAAGAATACCAAACCATAAAATCAAACTAAAAATAACACACACACACACACACACACACACACACACACACACACACACACACACAGCAGATTAAAAGCAGTGGAAAAATAAATGAAACCAATAATCAGTAAAATGTTTAGGAGTATTAGTAAACAAATACCACTTCTCAAACAACGAAATGAAAATCGTATAGTTCACCTAAACCACTTCACCCCAGGGACGTGTTTTATTCTCTCGCTACCTTAGACAATGTTGATGCCGTTCAGGGGATTAATAGATGATAAAATTATCTATTCCTTCCGGTTCGAGAAATCCCTCCCCTGATGCTAGAATGAATACAAAAAAAGAGAGAATTTGAATGACGTACTCTGCTTGAAGGAAAAAAATATATATTAAATAAAAGTACACACACACACACACACACACACACACACACACACACACACACACACACACACACACACAGCAGCAGCAGCAGCAGCAGCAACAGCAGTAGCAGCGTTCACGGCTTTTTTATACTGCATTTTCAAGAGCCTGGGCATTCCACCACCTTCATATGAAGGTTGATCATATTTCATCTAACGGAATATTTAATAATAAACATATTATAGAAAATGTGGGATTTCAGGAGTGTTCAGTTCCAAGTGTTTTATTATTTTAAGATGAAGATCACATTAAAGTAATGCATATAACAAAGTTAATACTGTATTAAGATCTTACATTGCATTTCCTTCTTAACATTATATCCGTAATGTATTTTATGCCAGGTTCATACATAACAGGCTTTTTTTATGTTTGAGAATAAAAAATGATTAAAAGATATCAAAATGTTAATGTATATTTGCTTTGTATTGGCCATACTAGACCTATTTTCGTACACTGAAGTTTAAATACACAAAACTACTTGCCCAAAGAAGTTACTTGCATATTACTGATGCGTAGCCTACATTTGATCCGGGCATCCGCCCGGGTCCAAGCTAGTATACATATTTTAGTGTGTGTGTGTGTGTGTGTGTGTGTGTGTGTGTGTGTACATCAACTTTTAGTGCTAAGACATAACCTCACTGAAAGTTATTTTTTCCCCAGGTTACTTGCATTTTCATTTCATCCGTACGCTCCCTCAAGACCCAGTGTTACTTCCTGTCTCATAGTTCACTCTTTTATGTATTTACTCTCAAAATCAATGTACCAAACTTCACTCTTACGCCAAAGCTTTTACCATTAATCTTAGTCTATTAAAGCTCACTCTTACCCACAAGCTTATCGTTTCCTTTTATCTCTCTCTGGTCGTCGAGATGTTCTGAGTATATTATTTCAGCCAAGTATCTCATCATTTGCAAGCTGCTATGACGCTTTTTTTGGTGATTAAAATCATCTGGCGTTTGGAGTAATACAATAGCAGGAGTATCCCAACGGTGTTAGTGTTGATAATACAACTTTTTAAATTTTCAGTTTTTTGTTACTCACTTTCGGTTGATTTAAATCGTCCGGCCGGATTTGGAATGGAGCAAAATGAGATATTCCAACAATATGAGGGTTAAGCTTATTGTGGTCTTTAATTACTGTATCTTTTTCCTGGCTCCTTACTTCGCCTAAATCTTTCGCTAAGAAGACGTATTTTGATGTATAGTTTTGTTATCACCACACGATATTACCGTAATATGGTTAGGTGAATCCTCCTGTAACCTCTGCAATTCGAAGACTTCTTCCTATGCTGTGTATAATATGTCGAAATATAAAACCATTTAATTACGTCTCACAGCTGAAAGGGTTATTTTCAAAACATATTACTTATTCCAAACTCTCACTGATACGGGAACCCGTACGGCCGTAGTAACAAAACTGAGTAGGCGTAAGTGTAAAGAAACCGGAATTCTTAATGATGGTAATTTACAGAAAAACAAAAACATGTAAATTCCAGCTATGATCAGCCTGCTACCTTCGTTACTGGATGTAGTCAACAACAGTAAGGAAATATTAAAACTTATAGTCAATTATTTGGAGCCTATCCACTCTTTCGTCCGCTCATGTTAAGTTATGCTGCTCAACCCCCTCATACTTCTCGTTTCAGTTTGAGTTTTTCTTTATTCCACCTCTCCAGCTAAACCATAGTGCGTCAGCTTATTTCTGTTTTAGGCTTTCATATCGACTTTATTATTTTTTCTCAGTTAAGTTTACCTATTTTTTTCCCAACTTACACTTTCCTGGGCTTACATCTTCCGTTATGCACACATCTATTCTTCCTTATTTCTTAATCTAAACTTATCATTACCCGCAGTTTATTACACCTTAAGCCTTCTTCCCCCAGCTTACTGTTCCCTTTCAGGTTACCCTTCCTTCCAGTTTGTTGTTTCTCTCGTTCAGCTTAATCTCTCCAGTTCCAGCTTGCCCTCTGTTCTTCCAGGTTTACTCTCCTCCATCTACTTTACCCTTTCTCTCCCCTTCAATTCACCCTTTCTACCCTCCAGATTACTGTGTATCCCTTCCAGTGTGTTTCTTTTCTCCCTTTCAACTCTTTTTACATTAGAACTTATTCTCTTTTTCTCATAACTTACTCCCTGCATCCTCCAGCTTAATGAATCTCTTCCAATTTACTCTTTCCATCTTCCAGCTTACTCTTCATCCCTTCCAATATATATCCCGGCCAGCTTACTCTCTTCTGCCTCTGATTAACTCTCTTTCCCTTCCAGCTTATTCTCTTCTACTTTCCTTCATCTTCCTACCTCCCCTTCCGGCTTATTCTTTTCACCTTACACCTTTCTCTTTCCCTTCCAGCATACCCTCTGTCCCTACCACTTAACTCTTTCTTTCATCCAGCTGTCAACCAATCCAGCTTGTCCCTTCAGCGAAGTTTCCCCTTTTGTTCACACCACAACAACATTATACGCTCACTCCACTGGTCACCTTAAGCTCATTCCGTCTACAGCTTCCTCAGTTGCCTCTCACATTATATCGCCAGATTTTACATCTTTATTTCAGGTTATTCTCCTTTTCTGTATACTCTCCTTCTTCTGTCACCTCATTTTTCTTTTTTCCTTTCAGTTTCGTCTCTCGCCATCAAGGTTCAGTATGCAGCAATCCTCTGGCAATCGGAGGCATATCATTGCAGCTTCCCCCAAATCTAATCAGTTCAAGCCACATATGCCGGAATACTGCCCACAAAGTTTGGCTATAATAAATTATGCTCACTTGAGATGGAGATAGTCTGGTAACAGGCAGTCACACACACAGACACATACAAACACAGACACAGGCGATTGCATTATCGCCTTGCAGAAAAAACTCACCACATTGATGCATGTGTATTAAGCTGACCAATTTGTATACAGAGGTAACTGTTCAGTCATTTCACAGCTGCTTTCAGCTGCTGTCTTCCTGAACCTTAAATGAACCGTATGTCACCGCATACCAACTGCGGAGCGGGACTACGCAGTGCTGACAAACCTCAGTGTCGGCATTTCTTGTCAATATACATTTACTTGCTTTTTGGGGGGATAATAATTTGCTACCTTCACCTTTCGTTTTCTTTCTTAGGACCACTCTTGTCACGAGTTGTAATTCACTGTCAAGGGCATATATATAACTGTTTTAATGCTTGTTTAGCTGCCTCATTGCAATATCCAAAGGTAAATGTTAACTGCTGGTCGGAAAGACAGTTCTATCCCAGGCAATGCACGAAATAGTTTGATATCTAAAGTCTGGTATATATAAGAAAAATAAGAATCCTATGATCCACCGCTATGTCTTAAACACATGCGTTAACAGCATACTAACGGTACTAAATGAGACAGCTATAGTATGTGGGTGTGCGGAAGTGGTGACAATTGAAGAAGTGTGGGACGTAAGAGGACTACTGGGCACCAGGTAACGGGCTATCATGTCTTATGTTCTGCTTAGTAGTTAGGAGTTAGATATTACCTTCAGTGACCCGTTCAGTACGAGAAACCTTTCGTAAGTTGAAATAAATTCTTTTGGAATAACAACAGTAGACTAAGATACCACTGAAGTGAAGAGGTTTAAATGGGACTGAAGTAAGATTAGTTACACTTCATCAGATCTGTGAACGACGTGAGGTTTGGACTGCAATACTGTCATATAATCTGCAGATTAATTAAGAAGCATGGAATAAGAAATGAGCATGATAAACTTTGGAATTAAGTAGTTTGGTTGCATACATTGCTCTAAAATCTGTGAATGAAATAAGAATGGCGTAAATATTTAAGGTTGTATTCTAAGTGGCATTAACGGTTTCGAAAGAAGTCTTCCTTAACGATATATTCTGCTCACTGCATCACAGTATCCTCTAGTATGTCTGTGATACAAACGGTCCATATTTGATGCATATGAATGACGTTCGACAAAATATTAAGGTGTAGGATAACAGGTAAAGTAAGTCGGCAAGAAAAGTGGGGTACGAGGCTTGCTTTGCCACCCAAGGCACGGTCCCATAGCTACGTAGGAAGTCAGTAAGTTGCTTTAGAAGATACTTAAGATATCTGGGAAGGATATTAGATAAATGACAACAATTTATCACATACTTGATCAATGTGTGGTGGACGACAAAAAGGATTGTATATCATCAAATCTGCGTATGGAGTGCAGATGCGTCACTGAATGTGCAAAGGGAGCGAGAAAAATCACTAAGCATATTATGTCCTCAGATATGCAAAGGAAAAGGAAGCGAGGAGGAAGGAAAAAAAATGATCAAATTTGCGAGGGAGGTGAGAAAAATAATGAAAAAACGGAAGGTCGAATTATAAATGTCTTTAGATATTTCGTAGCGCTTTTTCCTTTGCGATATACTTTTGCTTCCGCCAAACAAAACGATTCAACTTAGGAAAGGCCTATCGTACTGAAGAACATTTTTAATGCTGTATAATATAATCCCATCAGTTGGAAAGGCTATTCCCAAACTGAATATGAACGTTTTAAGATCGTGATGATTAACTGAAAAAGATGTCCTCGTAATGAATGGGCTAACCCATTCATATCAGTGGTTTGCTTTTTTTCCTTATGGGTGATGCTAACCAAAAACTTTCATGAAGCTTATGAAAGCCTCGCTTAAAGGGTAGGAGTTAATGAAGGCCATAATATCAAACCTCTCAAGCTTTAAATAGTCTACTCTAAGATTTAAAACTGTCTGGTGGAAGCTAGAAAAAATGTGAAGGGTTTAGTGCTGAACAGGCAAGGAAAGTGAGGAGAGCAGCAGTTGCATTTGGGCCCCAATTATTCTCCATAAGCTAAAGAAATACCTTGATGTTAACCGTAATACATTTCTCCACGGACAGTGAGAGGATTAATACTGACAGAACTGACAATCTCAGAGTAATAGTCCTCACGTTCAGCCGCATAAAATAGGCTGGTATTAGTCCGAATAGAATACTAGCGTTGTGCCAACCAAGACAAGATTAAAATTGTTTGTCCTTACATATCGAATGCCGGGTAAAGAGCGATGAGTATGTTGCTTAGGTCGAGGCTGCACCGTACACAGTAGTTCGATTATTCTTCCTGTCATACTCACCCTGTCTCTCTTGTCATCGTGGTCCTTCAAAATTGGTGGAGAACTTGAACCAAATAGCCTACTGTGTTACCCATCAATTTTAGAGAAGTTTGCATGCCCTGTTAAAGTTTCTATGGAATAACAGGTATTATACAGCTATAAAAATATAATTTCACACACACACACACACACACACAGACACACACCGCTCGCTGGTGCAGTGGTAACGTTCCCGCTTGCCAACTAGTGGACGGGAGTTCGCGCCTCGTTCAGGTTGCGAAAAGTTTCACTGACGAAGTGGGTGGTTACTGTCCCCCTTGAGCAAGGGGACGGGTGTGTGCGTGTGTGAAGGTCACAGCCTTGCCCTTAGATCGGACTATATGAGCTCTCACCTCCCTTCCGGGAGGGTAAAAGCTGACGATCACGACCATCAAGTGATCCTGACCGACCCGGTGAATTACACACACACAAACACCAAACTGAACCTTCTGGTGAACATCGGCAATTTCGTTTTGTACTTCTTAATTTGCATCTGCGCATTTGCAGATTAATCTAAAGTAATGAACCTGTTACCCCTGGCATTATTTTTTTTTTCTCTTTAGCGCATCTGTGCATGCATCTGTATGTCATGTTGCTAATCTCGTCCAAATAACCTGAACAGTTGTCACACGTGGTTTAACAATTCTAAACCTCGTGCTGAACATAGGTTACTGTGTTTGGGCTCTAGGATCCCCGTCTAGGATTTCGCAGAATGGTCTCCTTACGATACCTAGTCAAATGCCACCTGAGTTTACAAAGCACCCAAGCTGAATGTAATAGTAAATAAGAGCTACTTATTTCACTGTTCCGGAATGCACCTTTCCAACCCGCTCTCACTCACCCGTTCTTACCTGTGTATCTGCAAGTCAGAAATGACGTCCGTTCGTTTTCGACCAAGTTATAACTATGACACATTTTCTTCAAATTTGCATATATTCAAATAGATGGCCAACATACTGAATGGTTTACTACTTCTCCCTCCTCTAATCTATAAAATTTTAAAAATATAGATGGTAAAGAGAAGTATGACTGAAAAGTACCTATAACAAATGTTTATCACTGTTATTTAGTAAACCTAAACACCTCAGGTAATTTTTTCCTGAAAAGAAAATTTGTGTAACTGGAAATTGCGTTAGAATTGTCAAAAACACTTTTGATTTTACTGATTACCATTTTCCGGAGCAGCTACGCCAGTGAAATCAACAAAACAATTTCCTATTCAGGTGGCACTTTCGACCATATCTGCTGTTTTTTGTACATGTGAAAATGTATACCTACCGATGGCAAAAGCATTGGAGAGTTGTTAAGAAAAGAAAGTATAATGAATATAAAAAATAAGAAACAATGACGAGCATAGTTAAAAATAATACATATATATACAGTATGTTGGACTCAGTCTCGCATTCAAAGAACGGTTGTGCAACAACGCTTTGGGTGCGATGTATACTGCAAAAAGAGGGAAAAACGTTATGGAAGACGAATGCTTATATGACGTTTGCGATGTTGTAGTTTCGTAAACCTGTGGTGTGTAATAATAGTATTGCCAGATATTTAACCCCCAATCTTTTTTTATGTTTTTTGTTACTGGGCACGCCCTTTGGTTATGTTACAAATTATGCTATTATATTTTTGACGTCTCCACTTCCCTTAGTCATCCCCTTGAGATCCTGGCCGAGCAGGACTGCATGTCCTTCCGGGTTGCCTGATCATTCTCATCCCAGACCTTGCCTCCTCTGGCTGTTGCTGACGCGAGGGAAATTGCCTGTGTTAATTACCTTGACTTACCAGTCCGCACCATCACCTGTAGCCATCATAATAGGTTATGTTCTCGCTGACTTAGGCCTCGTATCACTATCTACGTAACAAATAATTTTGCACATTAGGTGTATGGTGTGTAGGAGGACTACTGGGCCTTGGGAGCAGGCTGTAAAGCCTATGCCCAGAGTCGAGCACATTAAAAAAAAAAAAAAAAAAAAAATGTTGGGTGATTACCTTACCTTATCTTACTTGGTGGCAACATAACCTGCCATCATCATATTAGGCTAGACTCTCACTGGTTTAGCATGTTCTAGTGGTATATCCCTTGTATTAAAAGACCTTCTAGCACATTCTAGCATTTAATAGCACACTGCTCAAGTATGCTGCATAAGGTTTTATGTTCATTTATACTGCATAAATAACACAGAAGGTAATGTTAATGTATGCAATGCAGAAAACTATTAACTGGTATCACATCTCGTATAAAAGAGGTACAAGATAGGGCAGTGGATACTGGAGCGGTCCTAATGAGAGAGGGCAGTGTTTGCAAACTCCCTGTACTATTCTTTGCAGATGATACTGTGTTGTCAAGTGAAGATGAAGGGGAGCTGCAAGACTTGGTGGATGAGTTTGGGAGAGTGTGTAAGAAACGGAATCTAAAGATGAATATAGGGAAGAGTGAAGTTATGGTCTTCGAGAGAAGTGAAGTCAGTGAATGTACAGTGAGGATGGATGAGGAGGAAATGGAAAATGTGAGTGCCTTTAAGTATTTGGGTAGTGTGATGAGTAAGGATGGGAGTTTGGTGGGTGAAGTGCTCGAAGGGTACAGCAAGGAAAAAATATGCTGGTTCCTTGAAATAAGGAACCAAGGAAGTGAGCATGAAAGTGAAAAGTAACTAAATGACAGTATTGTGATACCAGCTCTAACGTATAGAGGTGAAGCTTGGACCTTGTTGGAGGGATAGAATTCAAGAGTGAGAGCAGTGGAAATGGGTTATTTGAGAGGAGCATGTGGAGTCAAATGGAGAGGCAGACTGACAAATGAGGAAGTGAACGAGCGTTGTAGAGTGGATGTGGATGTGACAGAAAGCTTTAGGAGAAACAACCTGAGGTGGTTTGGTCATGTGGAGAGGATAGAGAGTGAGAGTCTGACGAGGAGAGTGTATGTGAGTGAGGTGGAGGGAGGGAGAGGGAAGGGGAGGCCAAGGATGAGATGGAGGGATGGATTGGAGAGGTATATTAGAGAGGGGAGTGTGAACTGGGAGCGGGGCAGTGAAATGGCGGGGAACAGGGCGATATGGAGGCGATTTGTTTGTGGCCACCCCTTACGGGATTAAGGCGTCTGGCAGTAGGTAGATAGATATTCTCGTTAACCTAGGAGACTTCATAGCTCCCCTTAGTGTGCGTCTGGACTGAAAGGGAGCAGGCGGGGGCAAACGAGAGCAGATTGAGGTGGTTTATTTCAAATCACTGCTACTTATACACGTGGCCACACAGCCGGTGGTTGCGGAAGGGCATTAACGCGTGCGGGGGTTCACGTGGGTAGAATTAACAGTTCACTTTTTTGCTTTAACCTGTGTGGGCCGGATAGATCGAATAGTTTAATATTGTGGTTTCACCAACAGCATCTGTGTGGGAAGCATCCCATAAGATGCACAGTGACAACATTTATTGCACAGCGGTGGAAGAGGACTGGAGTAAAAAATATAGGTGTGTCAGGTCAGTTTATTTTGGGGTACTTACACATACTCATCTAGTGGTAGGCTTTTTTTTTTTTTATGAGTTGGTATTAGAGTCCATACAAATGTCTATAGTTACTGTGAGAGACAATGCAGATATTTAACTGAAAATTGCACTAATAAAATAATAGGACTACTGCATAGCACTAGGCATGTGTAAATGAGCTGAAATTACAGTATGTGCCTGCCTGGGTACTGAGCCGTCATCTGAACACAGGTACTCTGAAGATGTCTAAAAATTTTCGCCGTTCTTATGCAACTTTTATCTGTTGAATTAGAAAACTGCACATTGCCATATGATTTCTTCCACATCACCTACGGAACTCGCTGTTGGACCTACGCCTTTTTAAAAATAATTATTGCACTGTACGATGCATATAGATTTAGTGATCTGTAAAATTAAAAAAAAAAAATAACTTTATAGTTTTATTCGTTAATTTGAATTTTTATTTTAAAAATACTCAACGCATCTGATTCGATAAGCGTCAGTTAAACACTTTATTGACGGTTTTAAGCCTCGTGCAAGTAAAGGTTTCTCTCTTATAAGCTGTAGTTTGTACTTCAGGACACTTTTTCCAGCATCTCTGAGATTAATAGAAATCCATCTCTGATTTTTTAGCGAATGGGACCATGCCGCCTGCAGCTGCCGTGGGTGACGTGGTGAGGTTGCCATGGCAACACCCACCAGGGTGTCCGGACAGTCATACGCTCCAGCCTGCCCCCGCTCTCCATCCCCTCCACCTGCCCGTTTCAGGCCGGACGCACTCTTGCTTAGCATTTTCGTATATTTCAGGTAACGCCGCTTGATAGCATTTAGCTAAGAGTGAGCACCAGAGCCTGAGAGTGTTAGTACTGGTACCATTATCCCTATCAAAATCAGAACAACTCAAATAAAATGTTCTAGCTAACTGCAGACTATTTTCTTCAGGTGAGCAAATATAGGAGCCTGAGAGTGTAAATAGAGAGTATTCTAGCTGGGTTAGGACATCGTAACACCTCTTCCCTTGCTTATTACCCAGTAGTATTCTTTTGCCTTGAGTCATAGCTCTCTATTGTCTACAAAGCAACATATCAGACAATGATAATCACCCCACCGTTATGACATCATTATGTCTTATCATTGGTGTTTCTTTTATAATTAATTTCCACTTGGGAAGTACCTGTACGAGGAAACGAATTAATGAAATGCATAATCATGTTATTGCCGCATATATATATAATATATATATATATATATATATATATATATATATATATATATATATATATATATATATATATATATATATATATATATATATATATAAACAGTCCATGTAGAAGCACCAGTACTGAAATATAAATTACCTCCTCTTAGTGTCGGAACTAATAGTCTGTTTCCTTGTTGGGTGAAGCCATAGCAGACATCATACCATTTCCTTCATACTGCCTTTTTTTTTTTCAGATTTCCCCGTAAGCGCTTCAGTTCAGTGATTTTTTTTTGTTTTTGTTTTCATTTTTGTTGATTTCAAACGATTCTCCTTTATAATGTACAAATGTGCTGAACTACAGAAATTATACATAACAGCCTGTTGATATTATAGACGTCGTCAGAGCGTTAGTGGTGCCTGCTTTAACCGTTAGGATACGAAAGACCACTCTTCATAAAATCGTGTGCCGGAAGCTAAAAAGGAACAGTTAAGGTAATAATGCATTTGTTATGCCAGGGTTAACCTAGAGGAGAGGAGGGGGGGGAGGTGACCGTCAAGGTATAAGTAAATTGGACTACTGGCTGAAAGGTCTCGAGTTTCGTTCCAAGGCTGGGTGCAAATTAAAAATCTCGTTAAAAATAATTTACAGCGATTTTTCATACGAGCTACTGACATGTCATAATCTACCTCCCGTCTCCCCTTGCTAATACCATTACACCAGTCCTGGCTGAGACCTCCATAGTATAGGGCCTATATTTGATATGGATGATGGGTGTCAGTACCGAAGTGATGGAATGTGAAGGTGCGTGGCGCATAACGGCCGCTGGGAGCGAAGAGTCGGATAAAAAAAAGAAAGAAAGCCGTGACTTCTGTCTACGCTAGTAGTGTTTGCATTAATTCTGTCCGGATGATTGGCCTGTGTGGCATAGCCAGGACTCTGTACTTTGATGTTTTGTGAAAGAGTGTGTGGCCCACTTCACTGGTCATGCTGCTTGTAGTTCTCACATTTGCGATACTTTTCCTTTCCTTGTTCCTGGATTCTACCTCACCTCGTCTTGAGGTGAGGAATAGGGTTATGATGGTGATATGATGATGTTGATGATATTGATGATGGTGATGATGATGATGTCCTAGTGTTGTTATATATATATATATATATATATATATATATATATATATATATATATATATATATATATATATAGAGAGAGAGAGAGAGAGAGAGAGAGAGAGAGAGAGAGAGAGAGCCAGCTATATCGATACAGTTATCTGTCTTCTACACTACCAGTGCTTCACTGGGAGTGAATGTCACCAGGTTACTTCAAGAGGCAGTCGAGTGTGTGTCCACAGCCAGGTATGGGAGAGCCAGGTATTTGAGAGAGGAATGTGTGAGGGAGGCAGGTGTCGGTTAAAGGCACGTGTTGGAGAAAGGTAGGTACTAAGGAGAAGCAGGTTTAAGGGGAGCAGGCATGGGGGAGAAGAAGGTATAGAAGGGAGTGTTGGAGAGTGGCAGGTATTGGGTAGAGGTAGATCTGAGCGAGAGGAAAAGATGGGGCAGAGGAAGGTGTGGAGAAGATAAACGTAGGTCAGAAAGTCATAGAAGGAATTGTGGTGGTGGGATAGATGCGTAGGCGAGAAAGTTAGAGAAGAGACTTAGGAGGAGAAAGTGAGAGGAAAATTTAGAAAAAGATATTGGAAGAGGGAAAGATATAGAAGATAAAGTGGGGGAGGAAAAGGTGTGTGGAAGAAAGGCATGTTGGTGACAGTTGTGTGGGGAGGGATGCACTTTACCCTGTGTTCTTGAATGTGGATACCTGCTCGGAACACGATCCTCGATTAAACCTTTTTCAAGGCATACAGGGACTACGATATTACATGCCATCATTTTCCTCACATAAAGAAGATACTTTTGACAGAAGGAATAAGAAATTGGGATATTTTTTATATAATTCTGGGGCAGATCAATAAAGTGGGCTTTATATATCTTACAATTATTTTAGTCCCGTAATTATGACACGTTACGGCACGAAGAATAACGAATTGAAATATTTTATATTTGTATATGTTATTTGTTTTGTTTTGTTTTACGAAGGACAAAGCAAATGAGCAGAGATTCACATAATAACTTACGCTGAATTAGTTGCTGCTTTAACTTCAAAAGATTTCATGGTTTCTTTAACCTCTGTAATCCAGGATCACCTGCATCCCTTGCATTACTGCAGGTGAGACCATCATCACTTACTGCCTAACCCCAACGCTTTCGCCTCTTCTTCGAATGTAGTTTTTGCCGTCCTAAGCTTATATGGACGTGAAGCTAGACTATAGGCTGAAACTGCCCTTCTCCTGCAGGCCACAGTCCCCGCCAGGAGACAGGAAGGCAGTTTAGGGCATTAACATTACCAGACAGTGGAGCCGCCCGTGACTGTCTCCCTCTCTTGTAATGTAATGACTGGGATCACTGTGTCTGCCACTGCCCTATCCTTGACTGATTCTTCGATCACGAAATTCTTCTTCTCTTATTTACACTCCGTCTTTGTTGTTCTTTCCTTCAAAACAGTCTGTTAGAGCAACATTTAGTATATGTTATACTAAACCTCTGCTTAGGTGTTTTTAGGCCTCCTTTGGTTCTTACTGTTAAGTTCTGCTCATGATACGCATCGCATGTCGTCGTTATTCATGTTGTTAATGGTTTTCTTTTTGACAAGTTTAATGTGAACTTTAATCGTCATCAAAATAATATTGTTATCTTTCCTTTATGCAGTCTGAAACTTAACTGTTGTTGTTATAGGGTTTCCTATCTCCTAGAGCAACTTTGTTTACTGGTTTCTCAATTTTCTTTCGTTAGCGACGCCGAAGGCGCATATATTGTCATAGAGCCGGTATTATGTACGTGCTTATGTATATGATCAGGTGCGGGCCAATAATTTCGCTTGACAGAGGGCAGTACATTCGAACACCGTGTCGCAGTGTGGTGGAGTCTCGTGAGGCACATTGCTGGCGTCACACACGGTTGCCTACGCTTCCTTCACCCATGATTATTTCTGTCTATCTATCTATTGCCAGACGCCTTAATCCCGTAAGGGGTGGCCACAAGCAAATCGCCTACACGTCACCCTGTTCACAGCCATTTCAATGCCCTGCTCCCAGCTCACACCCCCCTCTCTCATACACCTCTCCACTCCATCCATTCATCTCATGCTTGGTCTCCCCCTTCCTCTCCCCCCCTCCACCTCAAACACATACACTCTCCTTGTCAGTCTCTCGCTCTCCATCCTCCCCACATGGCCAAACTACCTCAGTGTGTTTCTCCTAACTTTTCCTATCACATCTACATCCACACCACAACGCTCCTTTACATCCTCATTTGTCAGTCTGTCTCTCCAAGTGACTCCACATGCTCCTCTCAAATTCAGTGCCGACCGCACTGTAACACATTACTGGAATAATATTTTGTTATAATGATATGAAAGCAAGTCTGAGCATTATACGTGGTTTAAGGTAGTATTTGATGAATTACAAATACACCAACAATTGATAGCAGATTTTCACACACCTCAACAATTGATAGCAGATTTTCAGATTGGTTCAGTCATTCTGCACTGCCATACGTTGAACGAAAAGTAAATGAATATAAGGTAAGAATTCTGTGCCTTCATCATACCATATCAAATGAATTATACAGTATCTCACACTAACAGTTATGTAAAATGAATAACATGGGCAATGATATATTAGAAGTTAAGACTTAGACATTTTCCCAATTTGAATGAATGTAATGTATTACTCCATGCACGGCACACACTATAACCTCGTGCTCCTGATGTATTTGCTTCCCTGGATTTGAAATACAGATGCTGTAGTTCTGAAGACCAGTTGAGGGAAATTCTTGTGACTGCAATAACACTACTTTATTTTCAAATATTATGGTGATGATAGAGCAACACCAAGGATGCCACAACAATGAAATTATTCTTATTAAGGATACCTTACCCGAGGTAACAGCTAGACCTTTCTGCGTATTATTCCTTGTCTTCCTTTTGCTTATATTAATTGTAATTTGCTACTTTATTTCCAGCTGATGCAAAATTATTTTCAGTTTTAAGGAGATATAACAATTTTTTCTCTATTTTTCATTAACTAGGCAATAAAGGGGATCAAACCATGAGTTTATAAACTCTTGCAATGCAAACGCATATACTTTTGTTCGATCTTTTAATTTGCAATAACTTTCTTTTAAAATAAACTGCTATATCCTGCTTAACTGAAAATGCTGACTTGGAAATTTTGAGCTATGTGATTTCTCATGCCAATCGTTTATACACAAAGGTTAGGCTCAAAGTCTAAAAATACCAAGTCAGACCACTTTTGGCAAGAATTTGGTCAGAGATGCACATGATGTCATGATGCCTTTAACCCGCCCCATCCCGACCACTTTCTCACCACTGACTCTCCCCAATTCTGACCATTTTTGGATTTTTTTTTTTTTTTTTGCTCAAACCTCCGCTTTTGGCGAGAAACATCGAAAATTCATAGAGAAATCGCTCATCTGAGGTTTAAAATACTCGATACAAGTAGCAGTACCTCCTAACCTTACTGTGTTTTCTATCAGGCTGGCTCCAAAGAAAATGAGTTCTATGGGAGCGTAACCATTCCACACCACTCATAAATGGTATTTATTTATTTATTTGGTAGAAATTTATATCTAGTATGAGAGTATATTGGTTTTCACATAGTTCATTCATTCATTCATTGCCAGACGCCATGTATCCCAAACGGGGTGGTCAAGGGCTTAGAGTTAATTGTTTTACAGGGAGGGGCACTAATCCTCCACCAACCCCACTTGACACGTAGGGAGAACGAGCCAACAGCATCTGGTGTTCCCAGGCGGTCACCCATCCAAGTACTAACCAGACCCAACGTTGCTTAACTTCGCTGATCGCACGGAAAGCGGTGTACTCAACGTGGTATGGCCAAAACACATCAACATAACTGACCTGTTTTGGCAACATTACCTGATCATCATTTCTGACTGTTTCTTCCACTGATGCTATGTAAAGTTTGTCCTCCACATTGTCATCGATTGGGGAATCACTCTGGCCCTGAATTTTGTACCTTGGCACGACATGTCTTCACTGGCCAGGTCACTAGTAACAGGTAAATTGCCGAGACAATGGAGTGCGGGAGGGGGGAGGTCATGCTGGGTAAGGCATTGTCCCTGCCTGGCATCTTGTAGAGGAAGGTGTTCCGTGTATACGTTCCAAAAATAACTCACGAAAATTGAAAATTGTGCAAATTAGGGACCTTGCAATTGATTCGCATTAATATATGTCAGTGGCATTGGCAGTGACAAAATATGTGGACGTTTATTAATGTCAACGGGACAGGGCGGGTTAAATGCGGGGTTCCTTACAGGGTTGGAGGAGGGGAGTTGATGACCAGCAGCAATGGATGCCACATCTTCTGCCACTGCCTGCGACCCAGTGAGTGGGGTAAAACGCAGATCTCAGTCCCCAGTGGCCTAGACGAAGATCAGGGGGGACTGTGGTTTGGTTCAACGTCAGGGGAGGGTGCTTCATCAGGCACCAGGATACTGGCGTTGATGTTTTCATGAACCGCCTAGCTGTCATTGCACCAAACCCACGGTATCTCCAGCCATCCCTTGGGGATGGTGAGATGGTGACATTTTGTCACTTTGGTACTCCCAAGGGTCCTGAGTCTTGGGATGTTACTGGGCCAGGAGGTGTGATGGTGCAGAGTTCTGCCCATGCAAGGCGACATCTCACTGCCTGGGGACACCAGGCTAGGGGTCCTGAGTGTCGCAGGGAGATAAGCACAGTTGTGGTAATGTCCATCACGATGGCGAGGGCTTTTTGCGGGGATGACAATGGAACTTTGCGTGTTCTTCTTAAGATCTTTGAAGAGAACGGGCTGCCTCGCCTTGTCATATCCGAGTGCTTCCCCTGCAATGTGGATTTTGACCCTTGCCATAGGGTGTGTCGGACCCACCTGCCACCCCCCGCACAACACTGCAGAAACAGGGGGGGTTGGATGCTTCCCTCAACCGGAGGACTGCCAATTTGATCACCAACCCAGCTCCAGCAATGACTATGGTTCAGGCCACTGCTGATGTTCACCATCTGCCATCAGCAACTGAGAGGTGGGATTCTTCTGACTCCATCTAGATGGCTGAGGAGGAGTCGACTGGTTCCTTGGCCAAAGGGGAGGTCAATGATTCCTCCCTTCCTCTGGTGGAGGAGGGCAGCCCCTCTTGCAATCCTATCGTGGTTCACAAGGGTCAGCTAGATGTATCCTTCTATTGTCACCTCCTGACACTAGACACCCACACCTGGTCGTACCAACTCAGAGTCTCGACCTACTCCACTTTGTACGATCTTCTCTGTGCATCCGACCTGGGCATGGGGATTCCATCTCTTATGATTGTCAGAGGGGAGGAGGTGCATCTAGCCAATCTTTGTGTGTTTTATCATATGCTGCCACCACGCTTGGCCCCCTAAGCTGGTCGTCTTGTGCAATGTCTAGCTAAGTTTTTATTTAGGGGGGGTATTGCTGTGGTTATTTCAGTTGGCCTAATGCCCCCAGGTGGGTGATGGCCATAAAGCCTTAAGAGAAGAAGAAGAAGAAGAAGAAGGGGGTTGGAGTCAGTCTTCACCAAGACAGCACAGGTTGCACATTTCCTTATAACCTGACACTTCCCTGACCGTTAGTAAGGATGCCTGATAAATGTGCCGTTTACAGCTGCTTATCTGATTATAAACATATTTTATGTGGTAGCTTTAGAGAAAATGAAAAAAAAGGGGAACTACAGTAAAAGTCCTTTAATCTGGAATGCAGTAGCCCACGGACCTTCCGGATTATCAGATTTCCGGACTATCAGACAGGTACCTGAAAATGTTCAAATCACACCCAAAAACACACCCAAAAAACACACACCCAAACAACCAGGACGGTGGGTGCGGAATTGGACAGTTCGTTGCACTGCTCTCAGCTGTTTTTCGATATTTTTCGATTTTTTCACTTTTTTTTTCCTTGACTTATTTCTTACCCCCAAAAGATGATAATGACCCTGGGCTGAAAATTCCGAACCATAGGGTTTTCCGAACCATCAGATGCTGGATTATCGGAATTTCACTGTACCTAGAAATTTGGAACTGCATCCATATACAAGTCCTCCCTTACTTTGTTTTCTGTTGTATCAGAGCCTGGCTCCGATGTCACGGAAACACATAAGCACCGGGCCACATTTCAGTCCTCCAGCTTCACATATAAGCACTGCCATCCTGTGTGCAGACTGGCTTGGTATATATAGACTTTGAAAGGCTATGACACAAGTTAGGCATTCTCCAATGGGCTCCGACTCTCGGCAGACTTTCGAGGTTCTTCTTTTCATACACTGATATTAACTCTTCCAGAGATTTTTCTAAATGAATAACTGGCCATATGCAATACAATAACTGCATGTCTTTGAATAAAAGTTGTCTCCTTTTCATGCCTGTTTATCAAACTTTTAAAAATAGCACAAAACTTACTCCACTTTCCCGCTTTCTGTCGTTGTCCATGAAGGCTAGAGAAATGGAAATAAATTACTTTAAATTTTTCCCTTGCATTGTACCAGAAATTATTTTACAAATAATAATGACTGATTTTAATTATTCATTGAACCTCACTCCCTTTTTTTTCACTCTAACGATACTAATAAATTATTGTGTGTCATCATACTCGATTTGACCTATGCTAATTAGTCCTGACTGTCCCTGAGCAACACCTCTGCCATTTTAGTTTCGTTCAGGATATCCTAATATTGTATTTATGGAATTGTTTCCTGTATTTAAAGAATTGTTTCGTACAATTTTGAAATATACCGATACTTTTGGCATTTACTTATTGTTTTCTGTAACAGTTATAAAATAGGTTTCACCTTGTAAAGACATAAAGAAAAGTATGGACATTATCACTGACCGAAATCTTCCGGACACTCTTCTGTCACCTCTTAGGGCTACTGTACAAACACCAGAATTCTAGACCACTTGCACCAAGTAACCAGATTATTTCGAGTCAACAAGTAAGACCAGGTAAGTATGAGAGGTAAACATTTCGTTGTTTCATTATAGGATCTATCTCACTAATGTTACAGTCCTTAAGCTGCATTACGTTACACAAAGAGATGAAAGAAAGAGAAGTGCAACTCCCCAGCATTATACAGAATGTGTTAATAACACCCCTCCTACTTTTTCCACAGCCAACACTTCATAAACATATTCACAAACACTCAGATACCATAGCCATCCTAAATCTCCAGCCTGACATCCTTCACAAACCCCCACCAGATATTAATTCCCCTGAAACCACTGTCCAAGAGAAAGGGGTGTAGCTAGCCAGACTATGATGCTGTCATCACCCTTCCTGCATCAGTACCAACACAAACTATGATTCACAAACAGTACATAGTGCCCACACTTTAAAGCAGCCCCCTACATCACAGCACATTCATTCACCACATGCATCACACTATCACAGTACAGCCAATGCATCAACATAACCTCAAGAAAATATCTCTGGGAGCGCCCGGCTGAAGTGGTAGTGGTTGGTTCCTTGTAACCCTTTGGGTTCATGTCCAGATGAACCTAAGATTACACCAACAATAACTTCTGCAGTTCAAAAAGGGCGTATGAAGCTGAATAAAATTATCTAGTAGTATTAAGAAAAAAAGTGGGGTTTTCATGGTGGAAGTGTTTTTTTTTTTTTTTTCTGGATGCATTGTCATAGACTGCGCTGTGTTAGAAGTATTAGTATTACTGCATATAAGATAAATTTGTCATGTAAATTCCAGATATACAGCATGGTGGTATTATTTCGTGAAACCTATGTGATGCTGGTGATGGTCGCATTCTTGTTTGCTGTTGATGTGGTGGTGGTTGTGGTGCTTGTAGTGGTTATACTATTGATGGCAGTATGGCGGTAGTAATGGCAACAATGGGAGTGGTAATGTACTTCTAGTTGTAGTGGCAGTATAAGGAGTAATATTAGTGGCGATTGTAAAAATGGTTGCATAACGACAGTGATAACCATAGCAGTGGCAGCGGTAGCAGTGGTGAGTAGCAACGGTAGTAGTGGTGGTGGTGATGGTACTAATAGTAGTATTAATAATGGTGACAATAATAGTGGTAATAAGAGTGATGGTTGTGATGGCAGCGACAATGGCAATTGTAGTTATGATGGTGGTAATTGCTGTAATACGAGTAGTAGTGGTGGTGATGGCAGTGTTTGTGGCGGTGGGTTAAAGGAAGCTGGCCGGAGTATTAAGAGCAAGGTATTGGAGATGCCCGTAGCCCTGGACTATATTACCCCCATCTACGAGCCTCTTTCTTTCTCCATTAACACTAATGACTACCTAAATGGTCACACGGGATAAATATATATATGATGAATAACTGAAAAGTAGTGTCTTTATTTGTGTCTTTAGATTCACATTTCCCAACTGCATTTTTAAATATAGGCAAAGAAGACACTGGATCTATTTGTGTTTTTAGATTCAACATTTCCCCAGTACAGAGTTAAACAAGTGTTTAGAGACCGATAAGGCCACTAAGTGCTAGCCACCGAGGCAGGCACTGACATCAGTCATGATTTAGACCTGCTTTAACATGCCGGACATGCCCATGCGAAATTTCAGCTCCTTCCACCTAGTGGCATGACCTGTAGAGGGTTTCCATTGTCTGAAGAAAAATCGGGCACAAAAGTGTGCATGGCTTGCGCACAACTGACCGCATGGAATTACAATTTACACCATCACAGTCAGCTCGCATTCTGAGTCAGTCGATGCATGGCATGTTGAAGTCCGAGGGGGGTCACACACACACACACACACACACACACACACACACACACACACACACACACACACACACACACACACACACACACACACACACACACACACACACACAAACAACGCTTATTCACACTGTATTTTTAATATACGAGTATTATAGACAATAGATAGTAATGGGTTTACTTGTGTTTTAATCTAAACACTTGTCCATATTAGAACCGTCTCTGAACTGCCCCTAGTTTTGGAGTAAGTGCATTGCAGCCCCATTGGGCTGCAAAGTACTTGCCCAAATTAGACCCGTTTCTGAACAGCTTTCACCACTACTACCATCACCAACCCTAGCACCACCAGTCATCGTCACAGCTACTGCCACCACTACCACCACCACCACCATCATCATCACAGTTATCATCATCACCACCACCATTGCCACAGCTACCACACCCACAGCAACACAACAGCTGTCATCACCATTGCCACCTTCATCATCACAGCCATCACCACCACCACCACATCCACCACCATTTCAGCTACCACTGCCACCACCACATTCACCATCATTACAGCCACCACCACCACCATTACTACAACTACCACCAATTCTGCGGAATAAAACTGTCTGTTCACAGCATCAGTGAAGTAATAGACATCACAGTGCAGATGTTTAACTCCCATCCCCTCTCTCCACAAAGATGCATGAAACGTCACTAAAATGCCTCGCCACCGGTTCCACGTGCACATAGTGTAACACCAGTGGGTACAATTATTAGGGTCCAAAGCACGTCTTCAGAAACATCAATCGACTTCAAATAGAAACTGGTCCATTTCTGACCAAATCCAACCATCCTGCTGTCATGAAAATCTTTTTTTCAGTTCTTGCTGCAGTACACACACACACACACACACACACACACACACACACACACACACACACACACACACACACACACACACACACACACACACACACACACACACACACACACACACACACACACACACACACACAGGATTACAGTATTTTATATTTCCTCAGTGCTGTGCGGTTTACGCTAGGAAATACGGTGCTTCATTGAGTTGTTTACTAATTCGCAAAGGAGGCTTTGTGAACAATCTTCAAGATTATTTTTTCCGAACTTTAAACATTTGTATCTTCATGTATGTTATGGATGCAAAAATTATGTGTCATAGGACTGTATTCTTGCTGGCACTGGAGGCTTCACATTGTCTCGTCATTAATAATTTATACTGCACATTAAACTTTAATAATCTAGTATGTTACTAATGCAGTCTGTGCCTATAAGCAAATGATAAACATAAATACAAGACTACAATGGCACTCAGTAAAGCGCATACCTCCGCCAAGGCCCAACATGCAGTTCCTTTTAATTCAGTCTAATCCAATATGGAAAAAGACTACCACCCTGTAAAAGCATATTTAAATCCGCTAGATCAGGAATTGCATACGGATTCGCGCCAAACTGTACACATTCGTAGATACCAACATCCTAAATATGCATTTTTTTTTATATATATCAAGATCCATGCTATATTCACTGAAAACTTTACGAAATTGTCGAAAAACGCCATATCTCAAAATGTTAAAGTGAAAAAAAAGAATCCTGGATCAGCACCTTTATCCGGATCCACACCAAAATTTAATGGAGTCTATTCAGGGCCAAGGACCATTCTTCTACCAGGTTTCGTGGAAATCCATCCAGTAGTTTTTGTGTAATCTTGCTCACAAACCAACCAACAAACTAACGGAGAGGGGTGAAAACAACCTACTTGGCAGAGGTAAAAATCGTAAGAGTTTATATGCAATTTAAATTGTTGAGGAACAGATAACACGAAACTTCCAATGCTGTTTAAAGTATGACCCACAAAAATACATGGTGGAATTACGTTCTGTCCTAACGTGGAATGCTTCGGATAAGATTGGCGACCAGGAGTTAAACGTTACCACTGGCCTACGAAGATGTACTACGGTCTAGAGAATGGGTACCAACAAGGAATCGCTGTTATGTTAATTATAATTACATCTCTCTCTCTCTCTCTCTCTCTCTCTCTCTCTCTCTCTCTCTCTCTCTCTCTCTCTCTCTCTCTCTCTCTCTCTCTCTCTCTCTCTCTCTCTCTCTCTCTCTCTCTCTCTCTCTCTCTCTCTCTCTCTCTCTCTCTCTCTCTCTCTCTCTCTCTCTCACACACACACACACACACACACACACACACACACACACACACACGTACACACAGCAGCAGCAGCAGCAGCAGAAGCAGCTGCTGCTGCTGCAGTGTCAGAAGTGTCACGGGAAAAGTCTAGCACAAAGTGTGTGTGGCGTGAGGTAAAATTCAGATTTATGCAGTTGATTCTCAGGCCAATGGAGTCATATTTTCTTTCCAAGTTCCTTAAAGAGACAAATTCAACGGCCGGTCGGAAATTACCTGCGAATTTAACTCTCCTAAACTTTCCCTTGGTCCATCTGCCTATGCTGACTTAAATTCTCTGACAGTTTTGGAAAAGTTTGGGATCGACTGCTCTTCATGTGAGCCTAGAATTTTGCACTCGCGATTGGTGAAGCGAAAATGGGTGATTTGTTTGGAGCAGTGTGTGTGTGTGTGTGTGTGTGTGTGTGTGTGTGTGTGTGTGTGTGTGTGTATGTGTGAGTGTGTGTGAGAGAGAGAGAGAGAGAGAGAGAGAGAGAGAGAGAGACAGACAGACAGACAGACAGACAGAGACAGAGACAGAGACAGAGAGAGACAGACAGAGACAGAGACTGCAATTCACTTCATGAGGAAAATGTATGAGGAAGAGGACTGTCTTACAATATTACGAGTTGTTACCTCAAACGCATCTAATTCCATCAACCGAGGGGCAAGATGTTCAACATGAAGGTTACATGACTAGTATTTGCCCAGTATGTGGAAAACACCTACAAAGAATCAGCAGACCTCTGCATTGTGGGTAAGACAGCTGCTCATGATGTCGGTGTAATCCAATCCAAAAGAGGAACTACCCAGGGGTACCCTGTTGCCATGGTTATGTACGCCCTGGCTATGACAGTGCTGTAAAAATAGATCAAATATGAGGCCTCCAATGTAAAACAAGAAGCTTATGTAGGTGATCTCACAGGGGCTGGGCAAGGGGAAGATGTGAGGAGATGGTGGGACCTTGTAACATCTCACGGTCCTGAAATAGGTTATTACCCTAATCATTAAGTAAGTCCATTTTCAACATGAAACCAGCTTACTATCAAGATACATAGGAAGCCTTTAGTGACACAAAGGTGATAGTGACTAAAGATGGTCAGAGGCATGTAGGTGCAGTGATACGAACAAAGGATTTCAGGGACAAAACATGTGGGTGATTAGGTAATGACGTGGGTAGAAGATATACATTAACTAACCAGCTATGCAAAAACAGAACGCCATGCAGCATACACCGCATTTACACATGGTATAAAGCACAAATGGACCTTCGTGATGCAAGCCATCCCTGACACAGAGTTGCTGCTACAACCACTGGAGGATGCTATCATGTATTACACTCATCACTGACCAATGGCCACATCCCCATACCAGAAAAGAGGGATCCTCTCTCACTATCACCCAGAATGGGAGGCCTTGGCATTACAAATCCAGCAGTTGTTGCAGGTTATAAACACATAAATCCACCGAATCCTTGTCACAGATGATTTGTGCCCAGCTTGAGAAGAGCGATATCGACCAACAATGGCAGAAAGATATAAAGACACAGATAACCAAAGAGCGAGAAGCACGACAAAAGGACTATCTGTAGCACATAACCGAACATCTTACATCAGACTAATGCAGAAGAACTGAAAGAGCACAGGAGGTTGGGGCATTGAATTCGCTGATAACCCTGCCTCTCAAGACAAAAGGCTTCCACTTCAACAAGCAAGAATTTAATGATGCCATAGCCTTGAGATTTGGGTGGCCAATAGAGAACCTTCCTTGACAGTGTATCTGTGGCATTGATTTCTAAGCAAACCACGCAATGGTATGCAAGAAGGGAGGCTTTGTGTGCATCCAGCATGATGAAGTACACGACCTCACTGCGAAAATGCTACAGGAAATATGCCATGATGTCACTATAGAGCCAGCTCTGCCACCCTCCCCTAGACGGTGAGCACTTCATTAAGAAAACAGTAAACACTTCAGTTCATGCACGCGTGGATGTCAGTGATCGAGGTTTCTGGTCATGGGCAGAAGGCTTTCTTCAACATCAGGATATCTGATCCTATGGCAGCATGTCACCGTGAACTGTCTCTTAAGGCTGCACACAAGAGGAATAAACAAGAAAAAAATTAAAGAAAAATATCAAGAAAGGATCCAACCTTGTCAGTGCTCGAGATTTCTGGACACTTGGGCAGAGGGCTTTATTCGACATCAGGATATTTAATCCTGTGGCGGTATGTCACCTCTTGAGGCTGCAGACAAGAGGAGTGACCAAAAGAAAAAAAAATCAAGTTAGGATCGAAGATGTGGATCATGGTCGATTCACTCCCCTCGTGTTCACAACATCAGGTGGCAGGGGTCCAGAGACGGGGAGATTCTACTCGAGACTGGCAGAGGTTCTTTCTGAGAAGGAGCATCAACTCAGAGTTCTGTTATAGCCTGGATGAGATGTCGACTGTCATTCTCCCTCGTGAGGTCTGCACTCCTATGCCTCCAGGGCACAAGATCATCAGTCCTCAGGCCTCTCTCTCTGGAGGATATGGATTACGAAGCTACTGTGGTCGAGAGTCGTATAGACTGGCGAGTCCTCTAGATTAATATCCTTATTAGCACTGTAATGTTCTTGGGAAGAAATTAAGAAAAAAATATAGTAGTAGATGGTTGGTAACCACAGTCGTTGGCGTGATTGGGGTCAACGAACTGTAATATGAGGGTTATTGTTAACTACCACATTACAACCCCAAATGGTGAACTATATTATGAAGATTGGTTTTGATCTTTATGGTTTAATTCCTAAATGGATTTTTTAAATGCAAGTGAGAAGGAACCAAAGGCCAGGAGCCCCAAAACCTTTCCTTCCAAGAAAAAACAAAAACAATACAAAAGAGAGCCAAATTCAAGATCTGTTCATCTTCAGATGCCTGGACACATTGCGTTTGAAAGACTGGAGATCATAGGAAGTAGGAAATACAGACAGAGGGAGACAGTTCCTGAGTTCACCTGTTGCATAAATGAAGGACTATGAGTAATGGTAAACTCGTGCATTAAAGAGTTGCTCTGAGTTGGACAGAAAAGGGATGAGAGTTTGTTTGCTAGACGGGTTCTACACACCCATCATAAAGGTGGAGGGATGGAAGCAGACAGTTCAGAGGAGCAGTGACCACGGAAGCAGCAATGGAAATGAGATGAAGATGCAATAGTGCAGCGAAGAGACAGAGGCTGAAGGGGGCCAGTAAGAGGAGGAGAGTTAATGAGACGGAAAACCTATGACTCCACCCTATTGAGTAGAGCTGTATGTGGGGAACCTCGCCACACATGAGAGTTGTACTCTACACAGGGGCGAATAAAACCTGTGTATAAAGTCAACAACTGTGCAAGTGTAAAGAAGGCACAGAGTCAGCTTAGCACACCTAATCTCTTGGAAGCAGATTTTACAAGAGATGTAATATGATCTTTCCAAGATAAGTCCCGAGAGAATGAAACCCCAAGTATGTTTGAGGATGGTGGATGAATAAGCTGGATACTATTAAACATTAGTGGGTACTCCTGTGGAAGATTTTGTCGGATTGTTATGAGTAACAACTAAGTCTTCGATGCATTAAAAACAAGATTATTTTTACCCCAGTCAGAGATACGAGCCAGGTTAGACATCAGGTGTGCCATAGCCTCATCCCTTGTCGGTTGAAGTGACTGCTGAGATGGACGTTGTAAGGTGTAGATTTAAGTAATAATAATAATAATAATAATAATAATGATAAATAAGTAGTAGTAGTAGTAGTAGCAGTAGTAGTACTAGTAGTACTGGTAGTAGTAGTAGTAGTAGTAGTAGAAGTATTAGTACTAGTACTAGTAGAAGTATTATTTTATTATTATTATTATTAGTAGTAGTAGTAGTAGCAGTAGTAGTAGTAATAATAATAATAATAATAAATATACTTCTACTAGTACTAGTAGTACTGGTAGTAGTAGTAGTAGAAGTATTAGTACTAGTAGAAGTATTATTATTATTATTCTTTGCCAGACGCCATGTATCCCAAACGGGGTGGTCAAGGGCTTAGAGTTAATTGTTTTACAGGGAGGGGCACTAATCCTCCACCAACCCCACTTGACACATAGGGATGCCAACAGCATCTGGTGTTCCCAGGCGGTCACCCATCCAAGTACTAACCAGACCCAACGTTGCTTAACTTCGCTGATCGGATGGGAAGCGGTGTACGTGGTATGGCCGTTGGCAATTATTATTATTATTATCATTATTATTATTATTATCATTATTATTATTATCATCATTAGTAGTAGTAGTGGTAGTAGTAGTAGTAGTAGTAATAATAATAATAATAATAATAATAATAATAATAATAACAATAATAATAATAAATAATAATAATAAATAATAACAATAATAATGATAATCTATCTGTCTATTGCCAGATGCCCTAATTCCGTAAGGGGTAGCCACATACAAATCGCCTGCATGTCGCCCTGTCCCACGCGATTTCATTGCCTTGCTCCCAGCTCACACCTCCCTCTCTTATATACCTCTCCATTCCATCCCTCCATCTCATCCTTGGCCTCCCCCTCCCTCTCCCCACCTCCACCTCACTCACATACACTCTCCTCGTCAGTCTCTCACTCTCCATCCTCTCCACATGGCCAAACCTCCTCAGTGTGTTTCTCCTAACGCTTCCTATCACATCCACATCCTCATCACAACGCTCCTTCACTTCCTTATTTGCCAGTCTGTCCCTCCGAGTGACTCCACATGCTCCTCTCAGCTCATTTCCACAGCTCTCACTCTTGACTTGTGTCCTTCCAACAATGTCCAAGCTTCACTTCTATACGTTAGAGTTGGTATCACAATACGGTCATGTAGTACCTTTTTCACTTCCATGCTCACTTCCCTGTTTCTTATCATAGCTTTCAAGGAACCAGCAACCTTTCTTCCTTGTTGTGCTCTTTCAAGCACTTCACCCTCTATACTCATCACACTACCAAAGTACTTAAATGTACTCACATTTTCCATTTCCTCCTCAGCCAACCTCACTGTACATTCACTGACTTCGCTTCTCCCGAAGACCATAACTTTACTCTTCCCTATATTCACCTTTAAATTCCGTATCTTACACACTCTCCCCATCTCATCCACCAAGCCTTGCAGCTCCCCTTCGTCTTCACTTAACAACACAGTATCATCTGCAAACAACAGTACGGGGAGTTTCCAAACACTGCCCTCTCTCACTAGGGCTGCTCCACCATCTAATTCCCTACTTTGTGTCTCTTTTATAACCCCATCCATATATAGACTGAACAACCATGGAGACATGACACATCCTTGTTTCAGTCCAACCTTCAAAGAGAAAAATTCACTCAGTTCACTATCCACACGCACCGCAGCCTTAGCACCCTCATACATACTCTTCACGGCCTTCAACAACTTCCCATATTATATTCTAAATACTTTCCACAATCCTTGTCTATCCACCCTGTCACATGCTTTCCCCAAATCCATGAAAACCACACAGAACTTCTTTCCCTTCTCTAGAAACGTTTCCACTAAAGATCTAAGAATGAATATCTGATCTACACAACCTCTTCCCTGCCTAAAACGTCCCTGTTCTCAACTAATTCCTGTGTTATTTCTTTAACTCTGTCAATAAGTATCCTACCATATACTTTTCCTATTACACTAAGAAGACAAATGCCCCTATGATTACCACACCCTTTTTTTACTCCCCGTTTCCTTTGTACAGGGGGTTAACTATACCTGACTTC
The DNA here is from genome assembly GCF_032717465.1 of Coenobita brevimanus. Classification (NCBI taxonomy): domain Eukaryota; kingdom Metazoa; phylum Arthropoda; class Malacostraca; order Decapoda; family Coenobitidae; genus Coenobita; species Coenobita brevimanus. The sequence continues at coordinate 7,132,699 of NC_136983.1, read as the reverse complement.
TAATCCTCCGGGACTCTACCTTCCTCCCAGGCCAAACTGCACATCTTCCACATCCATTCTACTACTATCTCTCCCCCATGCTTCAGCATTTCACCACACACTCCATCAATTCCTGGGGCTTTCTCCATTTTAACTTTCTTCATTGCTTCCACAACTTCGATCCTACTGATATTTTCCTCTCTTCTCACATCCCTCCTTCTCCCAGCCATTCCCCAGCCACTTATACTCGCATTACTTCCGTTCACTATGCTCAACAGACCTTTAAAGTGTTCTCTCCATCTGCTCACTTTTTCTCCCTTATCGATTAGTAGTCTACCATTTTCATCTTTCACTCCTCAACTGATGATGATAATAATATAATCATAATTATAGTCCATCCATCCATGCATCATCCAATCCCACATTGACCCATGAGGAGCGTAGGAGTCCGGGGCTAGGCAGTTAGAACCGAAATTTAAGATGAGTGTGACCAGCCTGACTCATCCCTGAGTGGCATTACATGAGCAATCAACCACAACCATCCCTAGGATATAAACCTCCTCCGGCTTAATCAGATTGGAGCGCAATAATTACGCACTAAACCACCAGGTGCTAAAATTTGGTTTTATGGTTACCACTCAGAGTACTAAATGGTTTCCTGGTGTACAGGAAACCATTTGGCCTGTCACTCAGTGCAGAGCCACCCACAGGCAGAAGGAAGAGGAAAGAATGAAGCAAAAAAAGACAGAAGAGGGAGTGTAAAGTTATCTGTAGGCAGATGGACAAGGAAAGAATGAAGGAAAGGACAGAAGAGGATGGAAGGAAGAAGGATGGAGGATAGGAAACGACAGACATCCGACAGCAGCACTACATCGAGTGAGTGGATGGTGAGCGCCCCCACCTACCAAAATAATAAAGGAAAAAAATAATGATAACTATAATAATAATAATAATAATAATAATAATAATAATGATAATAACTATAATAATAATAATAATAATAACAATAATAACAATAATAATAATAATGATAACTATAATAATAATAATAATAATAATAATAATAATAAAAATATTAATGATAATACTAATACTAATACTAATACTAAAAATAATAATAATAATTATTATTATTATTGTTATTATTATTATTATTAATATTATTATCATCATCATAATAATAATGACAACTTGTGAACCTTTACTGATAAACACAAATAAATATGTGCGATCTCTGACAGCACTGTTCCTTATAACACAGACTTCTCATGTACACCCCAGTCATCAAGGCCTAATGCGATTATTATTCTTGTTAAACGATAAGTGTTTCGAGCTGATGAGACGTAATCCCAAATCGATTGATTTTTTCTCATTTATATGGATCGATCTCATTGCCTTTTGAAAGCTGCCAAGGCTCGACCGGTAGCGTACTCATTTCGTGGATTCTATGACTCGAGTCTTTGGTTCGAACTCAAACGGTAAAAGCCATTCAAAAAGGGAGCTGGTGGCGTATTCTTTCACATGCTACATGTTCTTGCACCCTGTCTGTTCCACAACAGTTGCTAACGCACACAGGCATAGCTGTTACATCATCTTGCCGTTCACATGCATCACTTCGTACAGGCATTCCTCCCCCATTCCAACTTCACCTGCGAGGGGAAGGGTTAAGTATGGCTATTATTCTCCCTCCGGTGAAAAGATTATACATAAAGACGATTTTATTTAGCGATCTTAGGAGAGACTTTTCGAACTGGAGGAGTCAGTGTCTCAGTAACACAGAGAGTAGGCCAGCATACTCTCCAATACAAACTTCTCTATCTACACCAAACTACATGCACAGTACACACTACACTTCCTTTTCCAAAATTAAAAAAAAATCATGGCTATGGACCACTCAGCCTCGGACTCCACAGGGGGGGGGACCATCAATGCCCCCACCTTCCGCCCCTCTCCCGGTGACGACTTGAACTTCCTGGGACCACTGTCTGACTCTCTTCTTCTTCATTTCTGCAACATTCGCGGCCTTTCCTCTAACTTTTGGGGGCGCGGTAGCACAGTGGTAGCGCGCCGGACTCGTAATCGGGGGATTGCGAGTTCGAGCCTCGCCCGGGCTGCCGTGCCGGGGCTCGCTCCTGTAACCCTAGCGGGGCTATATAGTCCAATACAGGGCTTAGCTCGGGGGAACTCCATTTTTTTCCTCTAACTTTCGCTCTGTTGAGTACCACCTCTCCTCCTCTAAACCTCACCTTCACTTTCTAACAGAGACTCAGTTGTCTGAGGCAACCGACAGCAAACCCGTTTCTGTATCCTTCTACTTTCTCAAAACTCATTTCAAAGCCAAAGGTGGCTGTTGTGTATGTATACACAACGACTTATCTTGCTCTCATGTTCCAGAAGTCGATTCTTCTGAATTCCCTAAAGTCTGGCTTCGGCTTTCTTGTCATTCTCTGACTAAATATATATCTGTGCTGTTTACTTATCCCCTAATTCTACTGACTATCAAAAATTCTTCGACTATCTTACTTCTAAGATGAAACACATTCCATCCATTTCTTTTTTCCCTGAAATCTCCATTTTAGGAGATTTCAGTGTTCACCACCACCTTTGGCTCTCCTTTCCTTTCACTGATCCACTTGATGAACAAGCCTACATCTTTTCTATCCTTAATGACCTAGAGCAGCTTGTACAGTACCCTACCCGTATTCCAGACTGCCTTGGAGAGAGCTCCAACATACTTGACCTCTTCCTTACAACTAATCCTTCTGCTTACACTGTTAATCTTTTCTCTCCATTGGGCTCCTCCGATCACAACCTTATCACCTTAACCTGTCCTATCACTCCGGTACAGCCTGTGGACCCTCCAAAGAAACGTCGTCTGTGGCACTTTGGAGCTGTGGATTGGGAGGCCCTCAGACAGTACTTCTTTTATTTTCCCTGGAATGATTATTGCTTCCATGGCCAGGAGCCATCTGAGTGTGCCTTATGCATTATGGAGGTTATTCTTTCGGGCTTGGAAGCATACATTCCATTCTCGCATCCTTTGTCTAATGCAACAAAGCCTTGGTTTAATCATGCTTATCCTAATGCTGTTCACAAGGAGAGGGCCTAGAAAAGGTACCGGAGCCAACCCACCCCTGAATCACATCATCTTTACGTTTCTGCCTGGAATCATGCTAAGTCTGTTCTTCATACTGCCAAAAATAATTTCATCAGTGCCAAATGCTCTCAACTCTCCAACTCGAATTCTTCCCGCTCCTTCTGGCACCTTGCCAAAAACCTTTCTAACAACTTTATCTCATCCTTCCTTCCTCTTTTCTACTCTGATGGTTCTGTAGCTATTTCTTCTACTGATAAAGCAGATCTCTTCGCTCAGACTTTCTCCTCTAGTTCTACCTTAGGCGATTCCGGTGCTGTTCCTCCATCACTTCCCCCCCTCTGACTTCCTCATGGCTAACATTAAACTTTCTTCAGCTGATGTATTTTCTGCCATCACTGGCCTCAATACTAACAATGCATATGGGCCTGATGGAGTCCCTCCTGTTGTTCTCAAGAACTGTGCTTCTGTGCTTACACCCTGCCTAGGTAAACACTTTCGCCTTTGTCTATCAACTTGTACCTTTCCTTCTTGCTGGAAGTTTGCTGTCATTCGGCCAGTCCCAAAGAAGGGTGACCATTCCCAACCCACTAACTCTCATCCAGTTGCTTTAACATCCTGTTTTTCAAAAGTTTTTAAGTCAATTCTTAATAAAAAAATTTTAATGCATCTTTCTTATCACAACTTTCTCTCTGATCATCAGTACTGGTTCCGTCAGGGACGCTCCAATGGCGATCTTCTCACCTACCTTTCAGACTCCTGGTCATCCTCCTTTCGGGACTTTGGCGAAAGCTTAGCCATTGCACATGACATCTCAAAGGCTTTCGATCGAGTCTGGCATATTTCTTTAATTTCCAAACTGCCCTCTTATGGTTTCTATCCTTCTATCTGTGCCTCATCCCTAGCTTCCTTTCTGGTCGTTCTATAGCCACTGTTGTAGACGGCCATCGTTCGTCTCCTAGATCTATCAACAGTGGTGTTCCTCAGGGCTCTGTCCTATCACCAACTCTCTTCCTTTTATTCATCAATGATCTTCTAAGTTGTATATCTAACCCTATCCACTCATACGCTGATGACTCCACCCTTGACCTTTCCATTCGGTTCCCGCAACCCCCATCTCAGCAGTTACTTCAACAAACAAGGATTGAGGCTATGGCACACCTAATGTCTGACTTGGCTCGTATCTCTGACTGATGTAATAATAATCTGGTTGTTTTTAATGCAACTAAGACTCAGTTCTTACACCTATGAACCCGACAAAATCTTCCACAGGTATATCCACTAATGTTTAATAATAATCAACTTAATCCTGCATCATCCATGAACATGTTTGGGGTTTCATTTACTCGGGACTTATCTTGTAAAGATCATATTAATCTCTTGTAAAATCTGCGTCCAACAGATTAGGTGTGCTAAGCCGACTCCATTCCTTCTTTACCCCTGCACATTGGTGACTCTATACAGGGGTTTTATCCACCCCTGTTTGGAGTACAACTCTCATGTGTGGGGAGGCTCCCCACATACAGTTCTTCTCAATAGGGTGGAGTCAAAAGGTTTTCGTCTCATTAACTCTCCTTCTCTTACTGACTCCCTTCAACCTCTGTCTCTTCACCGCACTGTTGCATCATTATCTCTTTTCTATCACTACTTCAATGGTCACTGTTTCTCTGAACTGTCTGCATGCATTCCTCCACCTCTACGACGGGCGCATAGCACCCATCTAGCAGCAAACTCTCATCCCTTTTCTGTCCAACTCTCTAATGCAAGAGTTAACCATTAATCCCAGTCCTTTTTTCATGCATCAGGTCAACTCTGGAACTGTCTCTTTCTATCTGTATTTCCTGCTTCCTATGGTCTCCAGTCTTTCAAACTCAGTGTATCCAGGCATCTCGAAATTATCTGATCTTGAATTTGGCTCTCTCTTGTATATTGTTTTTCTCTTGGAGGGATTTGTTATTGCGAGCTTATGGCCTTTGGTTCCTTCTTCCTCGCATTAAGAAAAAAAAATAAGACTTCATTAATCTCTTCAAAGCTAACCTTCCTACCAAAACTGAACTGTTAGGTGGCAGTATAAAAAAAAAAAAATCATAGGAAAGAGGTTGATACTGCAGCCTAATGGGGCTTTATACTGTATAACCGTGCAATCGCCGTCGGTCCTCTTCCTGATATCCCTGCGTCTCATGCTCTGTCAGCCAGATGAGGCCTGTCTGGATGGTCGCCTGAGACCATCTGTCACGAGTAAGGGATGGCTCAGTATGTGACAGATGTTCGCCTAATGTTTCACCTCTTCTTGTTCTCAGTTTCCTCAGTTCTAGTATTCAGAAGCCGAGAAAGGCTTATGATGTTTGTTCGCCCACAGTGGTCGCCTGAGACCATCTGTCACGAGTAAGGGAAGGCACAGTATGTGACAGATGTTCGCCTAATGTTTCACATCATCTAGTTCTCAATTTCCTCGGTTCTAGTATTCAGAAGCCGAGAAAGGCTTATAATGTTTGTTCACCCACAATGATTCTCTGTGTTATGATGTGTTAGGAAAACAAACAACTAGCCCTAACTGTGAAGTAGGGCAAGTGGAATTAATCGGCAAGTTCTTGTCTCCGACTGTAGAATGGTTCTACAAAACATTTTTACTTTCATATTTTGAAACAGTGGACGAGCCATTTCAATGTATTCTACCGTAACTTTTTATGTATGTGTACCTCTTATTTTCACTATTTCGCTCCAAACAAGGAAATTGCTACAGCATACAATAATGCACACCACATTCAGAAATATTTGCTTAAAAAAAAAAGAAAGAACAATAACAACTATCAACGTAATAACATAAATTACCAAAGTTCATGTAGGTTACTTCAGAATCCTGTAAGTCGAAAACTTTCCCCAGAGTTGAATAAATTACAAGGTGTTATAGAAGCCTATTTTATTTTGAGAAGAAAATGGGATATGATGCATTTATTACCTTGCATAATTTACGCTTGTACTAAAATACAGGCATCTTGTAAAGCTACCATCTAAGGAAATATTACCTTTCAAGCACGGTCAGAGGTAGGGCTACTGTAGACTGCACACGTCCATGCCCAAATTAGTGGCTGGCATTGCCAGTAACTCCTCCCTTCCTGAAGAACGAAATTTACAGGTGGAAGTTTCTGCAGAGAGACATCTTACAGATTTATATCCTAGACCAGTGTTTCTCAAACCTTTTCACTTCATTCTCCACTTGTGGGGATCTGAACATCCTTGTGGCCCCCTTTCAGATGTCTCTCAAGCGCCCAACAAATAATGATGAAAAAAATTGTTTTAGTGCTCTCCATTTATTTTAAAGCTTACAACTATCAGTCAGATCGCATATTTTGTAATGTATCAATGGGATGGATGACACTATTTGCTTTCAGTCAGTCGACTGATTCGAGATTGAGTCATTGATAACACACATCTTATATATGGGTCCACATCCAAAAGGTTCTCGGTTTTACATTTTATGTGTAGAAGGGTGGAGAAACCTAAATCAAATACTGTAAATATGTTGTGGAAAATGGCAAGAGGAATCATAAGTTCTATATCTCAGACACAGTCTGATTTACTACTTGCACTAGCCCACCATGGCCCCCCTAAAATCCTGCCACGACCCTCTTGGGGGCCATGTCTTCCAGTCTGAAAACCATTTTCTTAGACAAACAGTCTGTCCAAAAAATCGTTTTTCCTTTGATATGGTGGGAACCCATGGCATACTCTTGGTGGAATGGAGCCCAGCGGGTTAGCCAGTGGTTCATATCTCAAAACTTTGCTAAGAATTTCAAGGGCGGTGATCAGTATACACAGTAATATGAGTTAAGCCTGAACCAACATGCAATGAGAAATGTTGCACGGCAAGTATGAGTGCAAGGAGTTCCTTTTCAAACCTGAGCTACAATAATCTTTTTGCTAAAGTAACAAACAGGTACTTCAGCACCATGCCCACTGTGTTGTGACATGACTGCAACGGCACCAACACACTAACATCAATAGCTAATTAAAAAGTCTTACAGAAACTTGGGGCTTGGAGCACACATTGACTTAACAAATTTGCCTAAACTTTGTAAAATGCCTCTTCACATCCTTCCATTCACTCAAATTTGACCAATTTCTCTAATAAATTTTTGAGTGAAGCAACAACATCAGAGATAATTTAGACAAACCTCCGACAGTAACCTACCCTACTCAGGAATCTCTGCAATTCCCATTTCTCCTTGGGTTGCCTGAAGTTAAAAATGGCCTCTACATTGGCATTAGGTAGACTTACATTGCCCAATCCTATCATGTAGTCTAAGTGGGTAGGTGTCTTAGTGAGGTAACTAACCCTATAGTACAAAAACGTTAAGACCCACCGGAATTTGGAACTAATGTGACTGGGAAGAAGCACTTGTTTTGCCATGGCTGATCAATGCGTACTGCTACATGTTGGTCAACTTTTTCTGGATAAGTGACTGCTACTATGGACTTGCATGGTATGGGGGCTATCTTACAGGTGAGGCACATCTGACATCAACATCATGTTGTGTTCCATCCGTCAGCCAAGAGTCTCCTTAGAGGGAAGTCAGGTCAGCACGTCGTTCAGCTGTTTAATGAGAGAGTTCATCAGTTAACCCCGTCCATGCCTCCTGGTTCTCTCTCAAACTGGCAGTCTGGGCCAAAATCAAGGTGCAGCCTGGCTCATCCACCATCTTGGCAGCTGACACTACACATGCAGCACTAGGAAAGCCTGCATCCTCTGTGTCATAGTACTCCTTCAGGATGATGACATGGCTCAACCTTTGCGCCCACCTCTGATCTGGGGTCATAATTACATTCAGGCAATTAATTAACATCACCGACCCTCTTCTTTACTATAAAAGAGCATTAGTCGTAGAAACTTGCCTGTAATGACTGTTCACAAACACGAAGCATTAATAGCACTCTCTCTCCTAGGTGGAATACTCCACTCCTAACCTGCTTGCCTTTTTTTTATACAAACTCCTTATTTCCTTTGATATGACTCCAAATTTGTCTTTGCTACTTATAACTCTTGGTTAATCTTTCTCTGGAACCTAAGGAATAGGTTAGCAGATTAACATGACCATCATTATTGACCCATTGTTCCTTAAGCAACTAATATGGATCTCTAACATCCTGACCAAAATCACTTCTAATGGACAGTGGACTAAGGACCCATTTCGCATTTCTCTTTTTGCAAACAACAGGCAGGGAAGGACTTTGTCCCAGTCCTTTTCATGAGTAATTTAATATTTCTTTAACATTTGTTTGTGAGTGAAGTGATATCTCTCTTGTGTTCACTGAAACTGAGGATGATAGAAACAGACAACTCTATCTCATATACTTCCTCTCTCACCACAGGGTCAGTCAAATCTGCAATCTTGGAACAGATCTCTGCATCTCAACCCCTCCTAAACCTAGACCAGCATTACCCTGTGCGAAGCTCCCAACTTCACAGTCAGTCAAATGGACAAAGAAAGTACCAGCAAGTGAAGTATCATCTGCTCTCATTAGTACTAACATTATGACTATCAAGATAGGACTTTGCCGTCATATCTCTAGTTACAGCACAAACAGGGAACAGTGTTGGACATTCAACGTTTTCGTTTATAATTCGTGTTTAAAGGCTCCAACATGCTTGCATGCATCAGCCTTGGTCACCTAATGGCGGCTTTCCACGCTGCACGATCCATTGCAGCCTCCCTGTTCAGTCCCTTAACCCTGAGGTCACACTTAACATCCTTGTCCCATGTCTTTCTCGGTCTATCCCTCATAACCCCACCCCGATATTAACACTTCTCACCTTCCTCACACAATTATCATCCCCCTTCCTCTCCACATGTCCAAACCATCTCAATCTACCTCTCCTCATCACAACACCAATACACTCCAGTCCCATCCTATCTTTCAACTCTTCCATCGCAAATCCAGCCCCCCCGGACCTTGCATGCAGGGACACACTACACATCCACCTAATCATTGTCATTTCTGTACGTCTGAGCCAGCGAATATCCTCCTCCTTTACTGCCCAGGTCTCACTACCATACAGCATTACACTCCTAACACATGCTGCATACAAAGACCCCTTAGCACGTAGGGAGAGCCCTCTCAACGTCAGAAGAGGCAAGAGTTCCCTGAACTTCTTCCAACCACTTCTCACCCTAGCCACAGAGCTAGCTCCAGCCCCACCTCCAGCACACAACATGTCTCCCAAATAACAAAACTCTTCCACACACTCAAGAGATTCACCAGCAAGTTTAATCCTTTCACGCCTGTCAATCTCCACCTGCTCTCCCTGACACGCTGTACACATAAAATCAGCATTATCTCGGTCTACCACTGATACCACTACATCTCTTGTGCACTCATTTATCACAAACACCGCACAAGATAGAATTACTTCCCAAGCCGTTGTGGCAAACTGCACATGGCCACTCTCCCTCGTCTTTGACAGTACCGCCACCAACTCTAGATATCATCACTTTTGTTTTATCTGCATTTACCCTTAAGCCCTTGTGCCCCATACCATCCCTCCACTTCCTAAACCTTTCCTCCGCCTCCCTTTCGTTCTCTGCAATCAACATCAAATCATCAGCATACAACATCTCCCACGAGATCCATTTTTAAGTCACGTGAGAGGGGGCTTCAAGTACCATGATAAACAACATGGAGCTCAAAACTGACCCCTGATGCACACCAACATTCATGGAAAACTCATCACTCAAATCTCCATTCACTCTTACCTCACTCACTTTGGGACTTTTTTGATATACGGGAAACTACACTCACTTGTCCTCCTGCTAAGTCATTATCCACAATGAAAGTTATCTTATTCACAGGCAAATATTCACGATGCCCACACATGCTGGACCTGTAACTAAGTCTGACTGGAATTTCTTTTCAACCAAGGGAACAAACAGATCATCACATATTCCCTGAAATAAAACACATTCATCAGGCCCAGCTACATCTGTTATCACCTCCAAAGTAAAAGACCGTGAAGGATCTGTGTCTTTAAGTATAGTGACTTCCTTAGTACTTCAACATCAACTGACATTAGCCCTTAAGTAATTAAACTAACAGACAGTGTGTCTTTTGAGGAGTCACTTTGCTTGCTGTCCGAGGGGGAATGCTTTGATGGAGACTTATTACCACCTTCATAAATTCCTGACGACTGCACTAGCCCAGTCTCACTAATGAACAACGAAAGCTCTTCACGAGTCTGACTATCAACAACTGACTGTTTCACTCTGGCTCCTGATTCACCAAACATCTGCTGAGGATATGCATGACCACCATTCCACCCATCCATTTGTGGTTGCTCACTATCAGTATTGGCAATCCCCCCAACATTTTCAGATCAATAGATTTATCTCTATGACTTCCTCTTATCTTCTTCAAGCACACTTCCTCTCTATGACCCTTTCTATTACAAAACTGACAAAACTTGGAACTTCTTACAGGTCCTTTGGCAACAATGTCCCCACTCTCATTGGGGGAACTAAGATTCTCTGGGGTTACAGTATTTCCTGTAAAGTCATCTAATATATTCTTAACTGGGTTGCAAGAAGAATGGTTTAAGGTCTAAATGACCCACTCTCCTGTATCTACCAAATGAATGAGATTTTGAATCTTATTTGTGAATAATACTATAATTATCTGCCACAACAGCTGCCTCAACCTTGTTATTCACCCCTCATGTAAGTGAGTGGCAACATCTTTGGCAATATTCATAGCAAAGTTTTCCTAGATCATGAGCTCTCTCCAGTTAGTAAAATCCTAATTAATTTTCTTTGAAGGAAGACCTTGATAAAATATGTATATCTTGTTATACTCCAACATATTCCACATGGATCTGATCGTTTTGTTGGTAAGTGATTCAATTTTGACCGTCTAAGCTTCTGGTATAAATCCATGAACCCTATGAATTGCAACTTTTACCACCTCATACTCAACACACTGGTAAACTGATAAGGCAATATAGGCCTCATGTGCCTTACTCTTAAGTACACTCTGCAGTAATAGTGACCAGTAGTTATTTGGTCAGGAAAAATGACTTGCTGCCCACTTAAACATCTAGAAGTATTAAATGACATTTTGGTGACTAAAGGAAGAAACTGACTTAATGTTCTTGGAAACATCTAAAGAATAACTAAGCAGAGGCATCAAAAGGACTTGGCAAATCGCCAGGTCCAGGTTGTCTGTCTGTACTCATGAACTAATTCAAGCTGTTTTTTATGTACTTGAAATTGTTCCATATGCTGTTGAATTATGACTAATTTAAGCTGTGCACTGACACTAGTACTTAAGGTATTAACACCGACATTCTAATCAGTATCATTGTGCATAGGTGGTGCTTCTTCTAAAAGCTCAAGATTGTGATCATTATCAACACTGTGAACAGGCCGTTTTTGTCCCCAAAGCTCTTGACCAGTTTTGGTATGCTCATTTCAGTTTCAACTTCAATGACCCTAAACACTGTGTCCTAAATCAAGTAAAGTAAATAAGACCTATTGTCAATCCTTGGAAATTTCACGCTTAAAACCTGAGCAATTAGCTTAAGTTCAAATTTAGCAAGATTTTTCACCTCAGACTGTCTAAGTTTGCAATAATGGTCTTAAACCCAGCCGCGCTCATCGCCTCACGTGAGGCGATATGCAGGCCACCCCTGGCTGTTCTGATCGCTTCATATGAGGCAATAGGTCTCCGCGCCATAATATCATGCACGAGGAAGCGTCAGTGGTTTCCATGGAAACGTTGGCTCTCTCTCTATGCCATTAGAGCTGTTGCCAAAGCCTGCCATACCACAGGTGCCAAATACTACATATTTAGTAGTACAGATAAGCAGGCCACCCCTGGCCACGCTAATTGCCTCATATGAGATGATGGGTCTCTACACCATAATTTAAAGCACAAGGAAGCGTCACTGGTTTCAGTGGGATCGTTGAGTCTCCCTCTGCGCCGCCAGGAGCTGTTGCCAAGCCCTGCCACACTGCAGTTGCCAAATACCGCACATTTAATAATTCAGACTCGTTTGTAGCCCAGCAATGACGGATTCACGCCCGTCTACCACCCATAATGCTGGCGACTCATCACCGCCCCCATACCTACCTAAGAGGAGTAAATTATAAAGAGATGAGTGTGATAAAGAGTTCGAACTTAGAAACACTTGATCTGATAGTAAAAAATCAACTTAATATAAAAAACGTCCTAAAACAATGACTCAGGGCAGATAATCAAGTTGATAAGAATTAGCGTGGTGGGGGTTAAATCATCAATAATCGTCTGCACCTGATTTTCAGGTTCAAAGCAAAATCACTGTGCAATCCTGAGAAAGGTTGCTATTCCAGTTCCGTTACAGACTGCAGGGAGATTTCTGAGTCTGAGGGTCAAACCAAAGGCAACAACACTTAAAAAGAAAAAAAAAAATACTTTACTCACAAAATCTCAACAGTTATATGTAATGATTAGGTTCTTTTATGTAATGAAAAGGAGCACAGGAGGACACTTCTAACCTAATTAGAATCACTTACAAACCTACTCAAACAAGATCATCAAGTACTTCAGCTAGTACAGTACTAAATGGGAACACCTACAATACTAGGCTGATATGTACACACACTCCAAAAAGTATTTTCACAACTGCTGCACAAAACAAATTGATACCATGAAGGAAAGATGTGATGACAGGCCCATGAGGCAATCCTCATATTGGTTCCCCTGCATGTCTGATGGTGTAACTTCACCTGCACATATCAAATGATGGGCGCTCTGGAATCAGGCAGTAAGATACTATCACAGTAACACAAAATGGAACATGGTCAGGAACTTGTGCATCAGTGTTATAGCACCTAGTACTGTCATGTTACGAGTGATGAAATTGTGCTATCTTATCTCACACGTCAATATTTTGCAGGTATCGTTGAAGACACAGGACAGTGTATAGTGACTACAATATATGGTGGTACTGTTTGACAGTTAAACTCCAAAAGGAACATCAACCCTTATGTCTAAAAAAAATCGAGATATAACACTGAACAATAATCATCATCATCACCTTATTCCCAGTGATTCATTATCCCACCGCCCATCACAAATACAAATAACCAATACGATATCCAATACCTTTGCCATATCTATTATTCCTCCCATGCGTAATTCTACAGTTGTCCTTTGTGTCAACTCTCCCTCAGTCATACTTGCCAACCCTAATGAAAAAAACTGAATGTTCAGTGTGTAACTCACTGAAACCCCCTGTAAAGATACTTTTTAGAGTGTATGTACAAATTAATCCTTAAAATGCAACAGACCTTCTGGAAGGTCTGTCTGCACAACTGTGACAGACCTTCTAAAAGACAGCAGGAATTTTCATAATGTTGGTGCTCCTTTATTCACAACTGACCCTTGGTTATGCTTGCTAAGTGGGTTGGATGGATTTCTACCAGATTGTAGGAGGTATTGCACCAACCAGTTTGACACTGGCCTTCACTGAGTGAGGATATTGTCATGTTTCTCAAAAAATCCCCATTCTTCCGGTGCCCAACTGGGCAGGAAGCAAGTCCAGCCACCTGAGAGGTGCCACCTACTGTCTGGTGAAAACTCTGACAAAAAACTGAAAAGAGGAGATGAAAGCGAGGAGGAAACTGCTATAATTGGAGCACATGACCCTGCCTCTCCATAATCTGCCTTCGTTTTTGTCTAACCTACCCTGCCTTTCCTTGCCAAGCCTTGTCTTTCCCTACCTTACCCTCTCTGCATCTACCTACTCTACCCTGCCTTTCCTTACCATACCTTACCCTGCATCTACCTTCTCTATTCTGCCTTTCCCTACCCTACCCTACCCTCAGGCCCATGTTTATGTCACTCCAGGTGAACTCTGATTGGTGGCTGAACCCTCCATCACTGTGCCTGTTGGCCCAAAGCCTCTGGGGCAACTTGTGCAGGAGTGCTGTTAACTTCTTTGCTATTATGAAAAATAATACTTCAAGGAAGGGGAGAACTCAGTGATCTGAATATCTTTTGTATCTAACTATCTTTTGTATGGGGGAATCTGTTTACTATCAGTATTATTTTATCTTTTAAGACTAGGAGATGTTTTGTTAGCTCAAAAAAGCCTTGAAGAGGTATCAGGTTTTCTCATTCGACCACACCGTTGTTTCCAAAACCGCCCTGACTTTCTAAGTCTTATTGTACATTCAATGCACATCAACAACAAAGCTCAAACATTCTGCAGACGATATTTGAAACTGATATTTATCTTTGTGTATGTTCATGCCATTTCCACGGATACGTTTTAACACCGGTATAGAGCCTTAATTGATGCTCTTTCTTGTCTTTACCTGCTTCCAATATGTCATCAATGAAACAAAACACTCCTGGCAGCCAAGAGAATACCTTATCCATTGTCTGTTGCCATTTTGCAGGGCTGCTAGCCACACCAAATGGTAACATTTTGGGACAGAAAAGTCCAATATAATCATTGTGGTACAGAGTTCTTGGGATTTTTTATCCACGAGTAACTGATGAAAGGCACCTTACAAGTCTATTACAGAGAAGAGTTTACAGCCTCCCAGAGCTGAAAACATGTCTTTAGGTTTAGGTAAGGGATCTTCAGCTACTTGCAACTGGGGTTTAAGTTGTCTTATCACGCAATCTATCACCATCATCCTTTTTCAGCACAGGGAGCAAAGGTGTACCCCACTCAAGAGTACGTTGCCCTTCCCCATGTCTTCTCAGCTTCTGGCCTTATGGATTCCTGTTCTTGTAATTCCTTCAGAGCAAGGGGAATGGTCTAGGACATTATAAATTTGGCTTGAGAGTCAATGTAGCCTTAATATTTTTATCAATACCTAAACCTTCTTCAAAAATGTAATGGAATTGTGACAAAACATTTTTCAGAGGCATTTCATCATCGACTTCCTTCTTTGTTACTCTGAAAGTATTGGGCCAGTGCAGAATTGTGCATCTAAACCAGTTTTGACTCAGTAGCGTCTGACCATGACCCTTTACAATGGTGATACAGAAATCTTTGATGTGATGTTTACCATACTGACCATCTTTAGCAGAACCCCCAAATTCACTGTTATGATAATTGTAATGCTTTGATACCTTATCACATGGCCCTACTGACATATCTGGTTTGGTTTTAACTACTCCCTCAGACATTACTGAGACATTTGCTGCAGTGTTTAGTTGAATGGTAAATGGTTTCTCATTCAAACTGAGTAATAATTATTCTTCTTTCATTTAAGCTATGCCTAATCGAACTGACATGAAAAGCACAATTATACCCATTACAGAGCTACTTATCTTACCCTGACTACACTCTTTTTTGTAGACTGTGACTCAGCTGAGTGAATCTGTTTTGCCGTCTTAGGGGACTGACATTTATAACTGATATGATCTAAGTGATACGATTATGACAATTCTTGCCACTTGTTGGACACCTCAGACAGTCACTTGGATAATGGCCATCCTTGCCACATCAAAAACAATCACCTGGAATGGACCCCTTCATCTTGCAGAACTGTGGCAACTGCAAGGCTTTAGAACCATGAAGAACCTTGTTATTTTTAGATCCTTTCTGTGTATGAACTGTTCTTCCCTTCTGCCATGTTTTTTTGTGCTTGCAGCCCATGGAAATTTTTTTTAACATGTTCCCCAGCATTAACAGTAGGTTCTTTCAACAGTTTTTGCTTGCAGATTGGCTGTCTCTAATGCCCCGGCAGAATTCTACACTTTAAAGTTTGATGTTTCTCCTACAACAACTTCATTGTTAACTTATGTGCTTTACATTTCTCAATTATTTGATCAATTATTTCATCCTCTAAATCTTGAAATTCACTAGTAAATGCTATCTTCCATAACTGCATAACAAAGGCATCAACCATTTGGTGTCATTCTTGTGCACACTGCCTAAACAAAAATCTTTCACATCTGATATTGACTGAATAATTAAGGCATCTGTGGCTGCCTCAACCGTTTTGCTTCCTGATGTCATTGTGACGAAGATGTCCTGGACCTCTGATCCTGTTACATGAAGCAAAACGGCATTCGTCTGTCATTCTTTGGTAACTCTGGAGGCAAGACAGTAGTACTTGAGCGCAGCAATCCACTTCTTCCACCTTTGTAGTAATGTGAAAACACCCTCTGATACGATAACTCTTTGGGGTCTGGAAAGTCCAGAACCATGTTGTCAGATGCTTGTACTCGGGTGTGCACTTGCCAAATGTGCTTGGTGCCAGTCTCGTATGCACGGAGTAACTCATGCTGGAAGTTACCGTTCCGCTCAGTGCGCATGCGCCGAGTGGCCGTTTAGCTTCTATTTTGAAGGTATCCGCATGTTATCTCAAATTTTGTGCCATTTATCAACAACACTGTACGAAATACATGTCTTAGCAAGATAGTTGGGTGTTTCATCAACCTGTAGGTAACTATAGGTCGATATATGGATATATATAAATGAAGATATATATGTATGTTACAGGCAGATTGTGAAATTTGTCATTTCGTGAATTAAGATTAGTTTAATTTAGGTTTATTTAGGTTAGGTTGATCTAGGATAAGGTTGGTTAAGGTTAGGTTAGGTTTGGTTAGGTTAGGTTATTTTAGACTTAATAGAGAAGGGGACAGTAACTTCCTGCATAAAGTCACTCCGTGCATATGACACCAGCCTCATGCCTTCCCTGGAGTCTGCTCTGCTGGTTGTCACCACTGTTATGTTTTCCTAAGTCCTAGCATACACTGCATACCTACTAAGTATAATAATGGTTGAAAACACCCTGTGTTACGAGCCCTGCTTATCCCATATTCCTCACCACTGCTGTTGTTCTCAAAGCTCCCACCAAACACTGCTTACCTTCAAAGCATAACAGTGGTTGATTATATCTTATGTCATAATACCTGCTTATCCCATACTCTTCATAACTGTATATTATCATAGATATAAGGAAACGTGCTCTCAGACCTAAATCCAGTGTTGCCAGACGACCAAGGCTAAAATTCCCCAACTTTCGTGGCAAAATTTCCCCAAAATTCCCCATGTGTTCACGTATGTTATATTTACCTTAAAATAATAAAGTAGTGATATATATGTGATAAAACATTAGTGAGCTGGAAGTAATGAAAGGGATTACTTATATCAATATTTAATTTCTAATATAACAAAACTATAACTCATTGTGCTTTGCATACTTTTACATATATATACCGGTGTGTGTATAACATCTAGAGAACTTATGATATCCTAGAGAAATAATCTTCCTCCTAAATGTAGTATATGCATATGTGTACACTGACAAGGTTTGATTTAAGAATATTCCTTATAAGAGCTCTGCAATCATACAATGATAAATAATTTAGATATTAAAATGAGGTTTCTTGGATTAATTGAAAAGGAAAATACTATCTATATACTGTACATAGGCCTACCAGGCTTGCATTCCCTGAAAGGGGGTAGCCAAGCAGTCACAAGCACACAGAAACAAATACACACTCAAACAGGAAAAGACAATATTCTTTAATCATTAACTTAATTCTGAATGTTCCTGTAATCTATATAGCCTGCAATCGCCTTATGACTTCTTAAATCCCACAATTAGTGTTTATTTACCAAAACTCTTATTATATAAATGTACTAATATATACATTGCACTACAATACTTTTAGTTGACTAGTAATTTGCTAATGAAGACTACAACACTCGCAACATAAGCCCAAAGCTACATTCATATCCACAATACAGTAGGCTATTGCTACAGTCACACACTATAATATCTGGACCCGGGTTACCAACTTACCCCTTCTATCCCACCTCTACTCTGGAGAGAAGGAAGTGAGGGATGGAGGTGCCAGAGGTGAGGGTTGCAGGAGGGGGTAGTTATCCTCCAGATCCCTATCTCTAGGGTAGAGGTGGGATAGAAGGGGTAACCCCGGTTCAGATACTATGGTGTGTGATTGCACTTTACTAGTACTTTAGTAGTACAGTACTGTACTACCCGGTGTTGGTTTAAGATTTTTATGTACAGTGTACATTGTGAAGGTTGTCTCATTAATCAGACTCACTTTCAGAATCATCATTGTATATGTCACTTTTCACTTTTTTTTAGCAGATTATCTTTGACTTAATACTAAAACAATTATGGCCGCCAAAATCACACGCCCGCGGCGGAGAAAGCCACTCCATATTATATAGCTCAGTGGTTCCAATGCAGGAGGAGACCTTCAAAAGTAATGTATAATTGTATATATGTGCTTCCCAGGGTGAGATTCACATATGTTTAGTTGATAATAAGAAATTACCCAGATTTTAAATAAAAAAATAACACAATGCGAAAATTCCCCAAAATCACACCCGAATTCCCTCTTTCCCCATTCACACCTTGAATTCCCCAAATCTAGGGAAAATTCCCCATGTCTGGCAACACTGCCTAAATCTGTTCTAAAAAAAAAAAATGGGGAAAAAAGAAAGTGTGTGTACTGTACATACTCAGTACTTAGTTTCATCGTATTAAATACTTTATGAGAAAAAAAAAAAAGTCAGTTAACAGCTTCTGAACAAATGCATGTAAGGTTGGATCCTACTCAATAATCCTCTTTTACAATGCCACCACAGAAAACTACATATTCTAAGCGATACTTAACCCTTTCGTTCGTGATAAGTTTTAATTACTGAATACATAATAAGGCCGAGTACACAACAATATCTAGCACATATCCACTGTTGCATTAACAAATTACAAAAAACTTGAGACCAGATTGATGTTGCTGAGGCAGAACATACTGAATAAAAGCTAATTTTCTCCAGAACAGTGCTAGCAACTCAAACACTATCACTCTCAGGAATGGGCAGCAGAACCTTGTGAATTATTTTTTCAGCATGGTTAGAAATGGGCATATTTTCCATAGTCTCTCACAAGGTTTTTGACCCATGTTGGGGGAAAAATGCAGGTACTTAAATATGTCCAGGTACTTGTCCAGGACATAAATTTTCCAAACACTGGAAAGTCATCGACTTCCCAGCAATCCTGCAGCACTTTTGTTTGTGTGTCATCAGCGAGTGTGGGCAAGCCACACGTACATCTCCCCCACGTCCACAGGTGTCCACTTCCTTATCCGCGACCTTGAGGATGCCAGGCTGTCGAGTCAGCTCTGGCAGACTTCATCATGGCCATCAAAAAGAATGTCTTGAAAAAGGTGCTGAGATGGAGTCACTTCCAGCTGGGAACTCTGCCTGTACACCTGCCTGGCTGTCGTCGAAGTTGAAACCTGCACCCTTTTCCCACACAAAGGTGTCCACTTTATCTACCTGTGATAGGCTGGATGCAGGGCGATGATGCTAACCATCTTGATCTCATCCCTGACCAAGGTGCCCATGTGTGTGGCCCCTAGCACAGCAGGGCAGGAAGGGAGTGTAGGATGAGTCATTCATGGTGGGGGATCAGGGAGGAGATGCTCCTACTTGCTGCCTCCCTGATGGTGTTGGTGAAGTGCCTTCCTCTGCATATGAAGGGTCAGACTGGGGGGAAGCACAGATAGATATACCTGACATTAATGATACAGAGTGTCCTGGCAGGCTGGAGCAGCAAGACCAATGCACTTGGGTTCGCACATGGGTCACACAGCAAATGTTTAGTTCCTCCTTCACACCTTTCTCGCTCACAGACTTCTCAGATGACTTACCTGATTCATTAGAAGAGTAAGGCTATGCAGGGTAGGCTGCAGTGTCATAGGGGTAACTCCCCAAGGGTGGCATGGAGATCCAGGAAGAGGTATGAGAGCATGACTGTATATCACTCTCCATGTGGTTGCTGTCACATCAGAGGACAATGTTTCATTCCTTGAAATAGGCAAAAACCGTCATCTCAAGCGCCCTTCCTATTGCAAAGTTACTTAATCCTCACAGGGGCATGCTAGGGGTGGATGTAGCACGCTGGGGGTGCGAGGGAGAGGGGAGAACGGGTTTGGACGTGTTGGAATTAGAACTCATTGTTCACACACTAGCACTGTTTTTGGAAGACTGACACTGGTGACTTACAGCAACTCCAGCACCTGTGAGAATATGGTGATGTCAAAAAAATTGGTGAGTGCTTCAAACAGCAGAGGGAGAGGGCTTTTAGATCAGATCAACGCCAGGGGTCCCTCAGAGAACCAGTGTGTGTTGGACCAATGTGAAACCTGCGTAGCACGGGTTAATTTGGACAAATGCTGAGTGCCGAAGAGGGCTGGGAGGCTTTGGTGGAAACACTACGAGTATAAACAAAATGCTTTATGATGAGCTAGCTTGTGACCTTGAGCATTTAATTTCTTGATCAGATCAGTCTATCTGTCTGTCTATTACCAGATGCCATAATCTTGTAATGGGTGGCCACAAACAATTCGCCTCCATGATGCCGTATCCCCCGCCATTTCGCTGCCCTTTCCCCAGCTCACATCCCCCTATCTCACATACCTCTCCACTTCATCCCTTCATCTCATCCTCGGTCTCCCCATCCCCCTTCGTCCCTACACTCACATACACTCTCCACTTTAGTATCTCGCTCTCCTCCTCTCCACATTGGTCAAACCAGCTCAGTGAATTTCTCCTATTACTGTCCATCACATCCACACGACAACGTTCTTTCACTTCCTCATTTGTCAGTCTGTCCTTCCATGTGACTCCACATGCTTCTCTTGGATAACTCATTTCCACTGCTCTCATTCTTGACTTGTGTCCTTCCAACAAGGTCCAAGATTCGCTTCCTTACATTAGAGTTAGGAATCACAAAAGTATCATGCAGTGACTTTTTTACTTCCATGCTCATTCCCTATTTCTTATCACTGTTTTCAAAGGACCCCCAGCCTTTCTTCTCTGTTGCACTCTTCCAAACACTTCGTCCTCTAAACTTTCATCCTTAGTCATCACACTACCCAGGTACGTAAATGTCCTCACATTTTCCATTTCTTCATCATCCAAGCTTACTGTGCATTCATTGACTTCATTCCTCTCGAAAACAACAACTTTAATTTTCCTTACATTCACCTTTTGATTCAGTTTCTTACACATTCACCCAAACTCATTCACCAAGCCTTGCATTTCCCCGTATGGGTCTGGGGGAAATAGCAGTCAGATAGATTATTTTCTGGTTATTGAGGGATGTTAAAGTTATAGGAAGTGAGGAGTGTGTGCAGCAGCACAAACTATTGATTTGTGATATGGTGCTTAAAGAACAAGTGATGAAAAAGAGGACTTATGTACATAGGAGGAAAATATGGAAGCTGAAAAACCAAGTAGTAAGGGATGCCTTCTATAGCGAGTTCAAGAGAGTGGTGGCTGAACAGGGAGCTGTAGACAGAGGCGTTAATGAACAGTACAGAGCCCTCAAGAACAATTTCTCGAGAGTTACTGATGTAACATGCGGTTGGACAAGAGGACCACCAAGACATAAAGTAACTTGGTGGTGGGTTGAGGGTGTAGAAGCTGCAGTTAAGGAGAAAAGAAAGCTTTTCCGGGAATGGAAGAAGGGTGGTAGCAAAGAGGAATATTTGGCTGCCAAGCGTAGGGCTAGAAGAGAGGTATACAGGGCAAAGTCTGAGTCACAGAGACAATTACTTGATAACCTAAATCATGGAGAAAGGAAAAATATATTTAGGGTGGCAGGTCAGGTGAAGAGGGATAATCGGGATATTATAGGTGAGCAGTGTGAGAAGAATGATGAAGGAAGGGTAGTGGTGAACAGTGAGGATATTAAAGATGCATGGAGAGAGCATTATAACCGGTTGTTGAATGAGCAGTTTGACTGGGACAGGGAAGGTTTGGAGCCAGCAGATCCAGTGTCTGGCCCTTGGCCTTTGATTGATACTGCTACTGTGAGTGAAGCAATGGGCAGGATGAGTGTGGGAAAGGCAGCAGGTGTGTCTGGGTTGACTGCCGAAATGTTGAAGGCCTCAGGCGATATAGGGGTGAGTTTAGTCACTAACCTGATAAATAGGATTATTTATGAGTGTGTTGTCCCAGATGATTGGCTGAACAGTGTAATTGTAAATGTGTATAAAGGGAAGGGTGATGCCCAGGAAAGAGGAAATTATAGAGGTATAATGCTTTTAGATCAGATAATGAAGGTAATGGAGAGAGTTTTAGAAGGTATGATTAGAGAAAGAGTGAATATTGATGAGATGAAGTTTGGGTTTATGCCAGGTAGGGGGACCACTGATGCCATATTCATTGTTTGACAGCTTCAGGAAAAATATACTGGTAGGAGAAGGGATCTGTATTTTGTTTTCGTTGATTTGGAAAAGGCCTTTGACAGAGTCCCCAGAGAGGTGGTGAAGTGGGCAATGAGAAAGCTTGGCTTGGAGGAGTGGCTGGTTAGGGTGGTTATGGCCATGTATGTGGGTGCTCACACCCAGGTGAGAATGAATGGAGATTTGAGTGATGAGTTTTCCGTGAATGTTGGTGTGCATCAGGGGTCAGTCTTGAGTCCCATGTTCTTTATCATGGTACTTGAAGCCCTTTCACGTGACTTTAGAAACGGACTCCCGTGGGAGTTGTTGTATGCTGATGATTTGGTGTTGACTGCAGAGAATGAAAGGGAGGCGGAGGAAAGGTTTAGGAAGTGGAGAGATGGTATGGGGCAGAAGGGTTTAAGGGTAAATGCAGATAAAACAAAAGTGATGATATCTAGGGTTGGTGGCGGTACTGTCAAAGACGAGGGAGAGTGGCCATGTGCAGTTTGCCACAAGGGCGTGGGAAGTAATTCCATCTTGTGCGGTGTGTGTGATAAATGGGTGCATAAGAGATGTAGTGGTATCAGAGGTAGACTGCGAGATAATGCGGATTTTATGTGTACGGCGTGCCGGGGTGAGCAGGTGGAGATTGTTAGGTGTGAAAGGATTGAACTTGCTGGTGAATCTCTTGAGTATGTGGAAGAGATTTGTTATTTGGGAGACATGTTGTGTGCTGGAGGTGGGGCTGGAGCTAGCTCTGTGGCTAGGGTGAGAAGTGGTTGATAGAAGTTCAGGGAGCTCTTGCCTCTCCTGACATTGAGAGGGCTCTCCCTACGTGCTAAGGGGTCTTTGTATGCAGCATGTGTTAGGAGTGTAATGCTGTATGGTAGTGAGACCTGGGCAGTGAAGGAGGAATATATCCGCTGGCTCAGACGTACAGAAATGTCAGTGATTAGGTGGATGTGCAGTGCGTTCCTGCGTCCAAGGCCTGGAAGGGCTGGGTTTACGATGGAAGAGTTGAGAGGTAGGATGGGACTGGAGTGTATTGGTGTTGTGATGAGGAGAGGTAGATTGAGGTGGTTTGGACATGTGGAGAGGATGGGGGATGATAATTGGGTGAGGAAGGTGAGAAGTGTTAATATTGGGGGTGGGGTTATGAGGGGTAGACCGAAAAAGACATGGGACGAGGTCATTAAGTGTGACCTTAGGGTTAAGGGACTGAACAGGGAGGCTGCAATGGATCGTGCAGCGTGGAGAGCCGCCATTAGGTGACCAAGGGCGACACATGCAAGCATGTTGGAGCCTTTAAAAACGAAACGAAAACGAAACGATGAATATCTGATCTACACAAACTCTTCTTTTCCTAAAACCTCCCTGTTCTTTTCCAACTTATATCTCTGTTATTTCCCCAACTGTCAATAAGTCTTGTACCATATAGTTTTCCTATTATTCTAAGATGACAAATACCCCTATGTTTACCACACACTTCTTCATTCCCTTTTACATTGTACAGGGTAATTATTATACCTGACATCCTACCCCCTGGGACTGTACATTCCTCCCAGCCCAGTCTGAATCTCTTACATTACTTATCCATTCTACTGCTATCGCTCTCTTTTGCTTCAGCATTTCACTACACACTCCATCAGTCTGCTGGGCTGTCCCCATTTCGAATTTCTTCATTACTTCCACTACTTAAATCTTACTGATCTCTTCCTTCTATCTCCCTCCTTCTCCCAGCCATTCCTCAGCTACTTATGATCAGATTACGTTCATTCTCATTTTTTAATCCCTAAAAGACGGATGACCGCATATGCTGTCCAAAGGTACTAGGGCCAAAAAGACAGGTGTCCGCATATGCTGTCACGCCTCCCCCACCCCCCCCACACCCACCCTACCCACCCCAACCCCCTACCAACACACCCACACACCACCTGCCACCCACCCCCACCCTTCCCCCCGCCCTCCCCCCACCCCCCACAGTCCCCCAATACAATCCACAGCCCCCTACCATCCCAACCCCCATCCCCCACTCCCCCACAATCCCCAATCACCCCAACCGTTTCACCACCACCCCCATTCCCCGCACCATTCCCCCACCAGCCCCCACCACCGACCACCATCCCCCCACCACCCACCACCCCCTATCCCCCACCCCTTACCGTCATCCCCCTACCCCCACCACCTCCAACCTCCTACCCTCCTCCATCCCCCACCCCCATACCCCCAAACCCCCACCCCCAAATCCCCCACACACCCCAAACAACCCCACCCCCATTTACCACCCCCACCCATCACCCCCCACCCCCACCCCCACCTCCCCCAAGCACCCAGTCCCCATCTCCGCACCACCCCACAACCCCCACACCCCTCCACACCTCCCCCCAAGAAAAAATCCCCCACCATATCGCACCCACCGATTATGTCCGTCCTGAGCATATGTCAAAACATGAGGATGCCTGTCTTTTAGGGGTTAACAGTTCCTTTAATTGTTCTCTCCAGCTGCTCACTTTTTCTCCCTTCTCCACTATCAGTCTATCATTTTCATCTTTCATTCCCCAAGTACTTTCTTGATCACCCTTTATAACTCTCTTCACCTCCTTCCAGAACATTTTCTTACATTCCCTTCACTTTACGCTTGAATTCCTTCCAAATTCCCTATCCACTCTCATCTTACTCTCACTCACTTATCTCTTCACCTCTCTCTTCCTCTCTACATGTAACTCTCTATTCCGACTCTCAACTTCCTCCATGCCTCAGCTTCCCATCCACTCATTATATGCTTTCTTCTTTTGCATCACAGCTTGTTTCACCTCTTCACTCCGCCATGCTGAATGCTGATCAGGTAAAATATTCTGTTGCTTTACTTTTCCTACCTTCACAAGGTTTTGTTCATAATGTGGGGAAGCTTTTGTAGTGAAGGAGCTAGTGAAACCAATATTTATACATCCCAGTTCGAAAACTCTCTTGGCAACTAACGAAAAACGTATAGACTTGGCAAAAGATGGTAAAAATAACTAGGCATTATGGTAAAAGAGGTTTAGATTACATGCTGGGATTAGTTAAAAAAAAAAAAAAAAAAGGCTTCACGAATAAATGCAAGAAATTATTATACGCTGGGATTGAGAAATTTTGCAAAGTTTACGAAATAAATTAACCCACAAAAGTAGACTAGAGTCCAGATCAAATGGTACCCACAAGCTACAGAGTAATTATAAATATATCTTGGTCAAATACAGAGTTAATTCAAACTTCAAAAAATGTAGTAATTAAATAAATTTACCAGTTCACTAGTATTTGAACTTTAACATCATTGCTAGCATCTGGTCATAATGCTTAGGAAAGACACACGAGAGAGAGAGAGAGAGAGAGAGAGAGAGAGAGAGAGAGAGAGAGAGAGAGAGAGAGAATTCAGAAGTTGAAAGCTAGCTGAGGCAATGAATAATTGAGTGAAAAGAACAGAATCAATGAGAAACCGACTACTTAACATACGAGACATGAACCCCGTACCCCTTCTAACTGATGATGTTTTTTGTTTTCCTTACTATCAAAAACTTTCATTCAGGTGAGCAGTGAATTTTCAAACTTGAGAGAAATAGAGATAATTTTGCTCATCAGTCCTACAGATTCTTCCCAGTTCATATTAAACCTTCTGGGGGTACCTTCATCTTAACTTGCATGTCTGCCTAGTGAAAGGGTTTTCTAGTCGTAATCCTTTTTTTTTCTCTTTTTTTTTATACCTATGTCTGACGATTTTAGTCAACATAGAAAAGCATTTTAAGTCATGGAAGTGAAGGGGTTAATGAAGGCTGTATCATATCTGGCTTGTTCAGAAAGCCAATCGTTTTGCTGAATAAAATGGTAAAGAGATAGCAAGAAGAAACAATAAATCTTGGTCGGTTGGGAGGTGTTAACAGGAACAGGAAACGATGACAAACCGAGGAACACACACACACACACACACACACACACACACACACACACACACACACGAAGAACTCCCTTTCACTATGAACTTTTTTTTTTTTTACTCTTTTTATCTCCTGGCAATTATAACCAGTTTTGGTGAGATTTTTCGAACTAAAGGTATTAGTTGTAGCCATCGATAACCCCTTAAAAACGAAGCAGAATAAAGAAAAAGATCAGAGTCGAAATGGCTAAGCTCTTCTCTTCTCTATTTTTTTGAAACTAAATCTGGTTCTTGTAAATCTTTCACGTCAAAAAATCTCGCTCTAGCTGAATAAAATTGCCTGATGATAGTTGGAACAAAATAAAAAAAAATCCTCATGGGGACTGCATTAAACAAAAAACGAACCGTGACTAAGGGAAAAAATGTGAAAAATGAAGATGAAACACAGACAATGAATTAAGTCAACCACTACGATGACGGCCGTCGTAGTTTTCCTCTTTCAAACGATTTTAACCTTTTCGGGTATTAAGAGGAAAAAGTCTGTAAGGAAGGGGGTAAAGACGGAAGAGAGAGGGTAAGAGTATGGAATCGGAGAAATTAAGGACATGAGAAAAGTTTAATGTGAGAAGAAGAGTAGAGAAGGAATAAGAATAAAGACAAAAAAAGGAAAGTAAAGCTGTGGAGAAAGAAGAAAGAGTTTGTGATGAAGGCATGACAATGACAAAAATGAGAGGTGCAGAAAGAGGATAAGGCGAGACCAAGGCTAGCAAGGATTTTAAAAATTGGGTGACCACAGGCTGTCCAAAACTAATTTGGGGGTGACGCAGGGAGAACTCTTTAGGAGGGTCCAAAGCTATTCCTCGGAAATTGGGGCAGCTACTTTGGTGGCCAAACACAGTTCAGGGTGACAAGTGCCAACCACCTCTCTGGCGAAATTATGATGGAGAAAAATTACATGGGGAGGAGAGTGTGAAAAAAGAAAGGTTATCATATTTATGAAAGAAGTTCCAAGATTATATCAGAATTCAGATAGAAAGAGAAAACGGGGAAATTACAGATAAGGAGAAAGAAAAAATGGGGTTAAATGATATTTCATGACGGAGGATGGCCTGGGAGAGGAATATGTCGACGCCTGAGAGGATGAAAAGAAGTGTGTATATGTCAAAAGGAAAGGATTAGGTGAGACTGGGAAAAAATATAGAAAATACGTAACTGAAGACGGATTTTTTTTTTTTTTTTTATGTGTCTGATTAAGAACACAAATTGATGATGTTCCCTGGGGCAAAGCTACATTCCTTCACTTGTCACCATTTTGGGGCAATTGCCCTCCGTCTGTTCTGAATACATGCTATGGCTGTCTCGTTCAGGAGTGGTGTGGTGGCATTAGTGCGTGTGTTCATATGAAAGGCCGATGTGCTTAGTGGAAGACATCATACTACACCTAACACCAAAAAATACAAAGGAATGTAAACAACA
Organism: Coenobita brevimanus; assembly: GCF_032717465.1. Lineage (NCBI taxonomy): Eukaryota > Metazoa > Arthropoda > Malacostraca > Decapoda > Coenobitidae > Coenobita > Coenobita brevimanus. Next base: position 7,105,028 of record NC_136983.1, on the reverse strand, counting down.
ACAGACCTAGTGGTCATTTCGAGACTGTTAAGAGAATACTATGATCAGAGTCTGTGAGTAGAAGATAATACTAGAACAGCAAGAATGCTCCCCCCCTCGCTGACCAAACCCTCCAGCCGAGCCTGGCAGGATGTAAGGACAAACATGTAGCATAGAAAAATTACAATGGATATTGCATAAGAGAGATTGAAAGGTGAAACTACATTCTACTCTCTCGTAATCTGTCATGGAAAAGTAAGATTAATTTGAGACTACTGTGCTGTTGCTGCATTCACCACGATCTTAAAGAGGGGAAAATCTTTCGTTGTTTTGCATTATTCATCAACGAAGGTGTTTAGTTGGAGATTCAAAGCTAGATGCATATCTATGGAACTTTTGAATGTTCTGATTATACTGCATTCTGCCACTCTCCTAGGCAACATGTTCCACATGTTTACAACCCTGATGAAGAAAAATGTTTTGTTGTTCCACTGGAAATATTTGCCACTAATTTTGTATCCATTACCTCAAGCGTAGCCAAACAGTGTATTGTGAAGTTCATATCAACTACCACATTGACATATCCTTTAGGTTTCTTTAATACTTGAATTAGATCCCCTTGCAGTCTGCACATTAATAAGTCAAACAGCTTTAACTCTTCCAAACATTCCTTGTATGTTTTCTTTCTCAGTCTAGATATGAGTCTGGTAACTTTTAGTTGTACTCACACTGGCTTCTCTTTAACATTCTTGTAAGATGGTGACCAAAACTGAACACAACACTCCAGATGCAGATGCAGTAAATAATTGTATGAGGTAAGTATGATATTCTCTGACTTGAAATTGAAGGTTCTACCAGTAAAATGAATTAGTTTACAGGCTTTCTTTATTGTTTTGGATATTGCTTTGTTTTCATTATTCCAAAATCTTTTTTTTCTTGGTGTACAGTATATTTGAAGAGTTAAGTATTATTCATGATGTGATTAAGTTCAACAAACAGTATATCACTATCCCTTTGAATCATCAATCTTTGTTTAGGGATATCTGTTCTGTTATTAATTTTCGCATCATCGTCGACCTAGAGTACTTGATCAAACATACCAGCATCAATATCGAAACTACACATTACAAATAATATTGGCTCCAAAACTGAACCTTATAGAACTCCAATTGTAACACTCATCTGGTCTGATTTCCTCCCGTAATATCAACCCTTTAACTGCCTTCTCTAAGCCAACCTTTGATCCATCTGAGAACACTGCACTGAAACTGTAAAGAAGTATATCCTGGGGAACTGTTTAATATACTTTTTGGATATCAGGATTGATTACATTGACTGAGTAGGGGCACGGAGCTAGAGTACAGAAAAATGGGGTAAAATTTGTCCTCCGAGGATATTGTGCAGGGGGGATATTGTCCTGACATCCCAAGACTCACAGCAGGACACATGAGGATTAGACATCTATGGACTTTCATGGTTGAGGAACCTCCTTCCTGTGGTTGGCGATGATTTGGAAGGCCAGTTGTATCTCCTCCTCAATCCCCGTAAGCTTCTCATTAAAGTCAGTTGCAAACTTGACTCCACATTCAGTGTAGTTGCTGACAGCGCTGACTGCCATGACCCGGCCACAGTGCTCCTCAATGTCCTCAAGCTCCCTGGGAATTTTCATCTTGAAACATTTGCAGACGTTATGTGTTTGGATCGTGACGAAATTAGCATTCTTCAAGTCCATGGGGTCTCGCAACATTAGAAGATCCACCTGCCTTGTCCTCACCTTCTGAAGAAGCTTCTCGTGATGGTTGAGGAGCATCTGAGCCTTTTCTTCCTCAGGCATGAGGTTCAAGAAAATGCCACAGTCTACGAGATCCTCACTTAGGTATCAGCAATGGTTCTGAAGCTTTTTGAGCACTGTGCCACCCACTTCCTTGCTGACCTGGTTCATGTAGACCTGTAGTATCTTGAGGAAAGCCAGTTCATTTGCAGGTGCATTGATTCCAACTGGTGATGAGTACCAAGCTCGAAAGTTCACTCTGGCTGAGGAGACGCTTATCTGCTTCATGGCCCTTTCCTTGTGAGGGGTGAGGGAATTGGTCCCCAGAGCAGAAAAATCTTCAGTGAGTAGATGCCTGCCCCATCCATCTCGCCCTACTGTACGCTCCTGGATGGCGGAATCTGCTGTCAGAGTGCTTCCTCATTTCAGTGCAAGTTCGAGGTATTCCCTGTAGCCATTGCAGTCATGGCCCTCCTCGAGCTTGCCAACGATGGAGGAAGCCAGCTCGTCTCTGTGCTTCGAGATCCATTGATCTAAGGGTTGTGGACTGGAACACTCGGACTGCCCTTTGCACAATTTGAAATCCTGCAGATCGATGATATCCCAGTGATGTATGAACTTGCTGAATATAGGGATTTCCGGACCAGAGGTGGAGAACTCATCAAGGACCCCCGGCCAAAAGTTCGTGGATATGGTGGCGGCATGCCATGAAGAGGAGAGCTTTCCCAGTGCCATTCTAGAAGATGTGCAAGCCCCACTATGGACACCCATATTGCTTGCAGTAGTGTCAAAGCAAAGGCTGGCCACCCTGTCTTCTACTTCCGACCATATATATATATATATATATATATATATATATATATATATATATTTGTGTATGTTGGGAGCATATTTTCATGAATATTTATTGAGTTAAGGACGACAACGTTTTTACTGTTGTTAATCTTCTCGCAAATATTGTATTTTCCTCACTAATACTCTCCCTTTGTATGAGTGAGCAAAAACCAACTCTCCAAAGTTGTTCATTTTTATTCGACGTTTCGCCTACAGAAAGACATTATCATGAATGGAAAGGCCTCAATCACATCTGGGAATGAAATATGTTTACATAGATATGTATGGAGCAAATGAATACTAAATTTAAAGGTATTCTACATCAAAAATAATTTAAGTATAACTAACAATTTTCTGTATTCTTTATACAAGGGAGTATACTGTACATAAGGAAATGCTTATGCTATACATACAACCTGCTCAAGTAGCTAGAATACTGAATTAATTTTTCTCAAGACACTTATTAAAACTTGCCGAATATACTTTTTACCAAATTTTCAGGAAATTATATATACAGAAGAAAAAACATATAATACACATACACTGATCTCTGAAGTATAACTTATTCGATATTTTAATCTAATGAAGTACTTATAAGTACAAGAGCCCCATATATTTAATTACCTTCTACAAGAAAGATGCATCAAGACAGTACAGATGATACCTCATGTACTACATACTGATACTGTAGAACTGAAAGTAAACATGCGTTATTCCTACATCTGTATTTATACCCGACACACAGGTTGGGGGTCCTGGGCGCAGCTAGACCCCTTTCAATCATGTGGGAGCTGGGGTAGACGGGGGAGGAGACAGGGGAAGGGTTGGGCGGATTATCTGACCTGAGATGAGAGTATTGTTCCTTGTATGGCTGCGTGTAGCAGTATCAAATAAGGATATGTTCGTAGTTATGTTGGTTAGTATGTTAACCATCAGTGCTTTTTTCACATATAAATTGATCTAACATTTTCAGTTTTCTCCGGTCATTACAATGTACGACAGTTTTGGTGTTCTCGGCTATACTGTCTCTGTCACATCAGTTCCATGATGTCCTGGATGATGTTGTTTGACAGCTTCATCTTGTCCATGTAGAGATAGCCGACGATATAAGGTGCAAGTTGTGTGATCTATGTAGGTAATATCCCGAGGCGCGCCGTCCATGGTAGTACATAGATATTCATACACTACATTGGTTTTAGACAGCATCCCAGTCTGACTGGTTAGGTTGTTTTACATTACCATGGCACTAGTACGTGGGATTCTTGTAGTAGATGACAATTCAAAGCTTACAATTTTCATTAGTAGATTGACGGTTTCTTTTCACAATGTCCTTAACAGCTTTTTCATCTTTTTCATTTATGTTAGTAAAAGTGAGAATAAACACAGTAACGTGACAGGTTTGGGGTTTAGGTTGGCCAAATACATAACGTTCGAGACATTTGCCAGTGATATTGTTAACCCCTTAACCGCGGGGCGTCACTTTCGTGACGCTTGGGAGCAAGGGATCATACCGTGGGGTGTCACTTTTGTGATTCTGTGTTATTTTGAATTCACCCGGGCTTCCAAGTGGGGGCTTGTATCATCTATCAGTACTGCCAATGTCCAACACTAGTCAGCACTCCTAATCTCATCTGTACTCCCATCCATTGTTGACAATTTAGCCATTTCTCCCCGTTCTTGACTCCCCTCCCTACCCCTCCTCCATTACCCTATCCTCTCGCCTGCCCGGCCATGCTACGCTAAGTAAATCTTCCCTGGAATTTTTCACTGAATTCATCCATTGAAATAAGCCCTATGTCGTATTCTTATACCAAATAATATATACAAGAAAGAAATAAGGTAAGTGAGAGTGCCATACACCTGGAATTGGCTAATTATCACCTGACAACACCTCACGTGCACTCGTTCGCTAATTTTCGCTGTTTTTTTCCCCTTGAAATATGCCGTATAATCTATTTTCGTAATAAATATACATGTAAGGAGGGAAGGGAGAAGCCTAAGTGATATTTACATTCACCTGGAACTACCTAATTTATAATGTATTGTCTAGATTTCCTGCCAATCATATCAGTGCTACACAAAGCTGTTTCAAGATTTAACATTGGTAGCTCTGATTATATATCTCCTAAGTAGGCCTCTAATCTATTTTCGTAATAAATATACATGTAAGGAGGGAAGGGAGAAGCCTAAGTGATATTTACATTCACCTGGAACTACCAAATTTATAATGTATTGTCTAGATTTCCTGCCAATCATATCAGTGCTAGACTTAGCTGTTTCAAGAACCAATATTGGTAACTCTGAATAACCACTAAACAGGCCTCCAGGCTGGCCCTGCATTATCAGTTTACTCTCATCTTCCGAAGTGAGGGGACGTATGTTTCTTCTTGTTGACTTCAAGGCCTTTTTTCACCCCCATGCAAATGGCTCTGTGACCTTTACCCCCTACTAAACCTCGTGTGGAAAGAGGTAAAGGGCTGACAATTGATAAAAGAGTGACTACGATCTTTCTATTGAGTAAAACAGTGCAAGTGGAATTGTAAATAATGTGTAAATAATGTGTAAACAGCAAGTGAAAGTAATGATTGTAAATATACGTGAACAATGGAAAATAGTTTTATAAGTTATTTCAAGTGACAGTGCACAACACAGTGTAAATAAAATAGAAATGTAAATAACGTAAATAAAATAGAGAACGTAAATAGAAATGTAAATGAGTAGTATTATAAGAATACGAGTATATACCCTAGGAGTAATGAAAGTGAAAGTTTCACTCTAGCATGTCTGAATGCTATGAGTTATGAGAGTGAAGATGAAAGTGACATTCACTCTCAATGCCAGTATACAGGACGAGAAAGTGAATGCTACGTATTTTACTGAAAGAAATTGAATCTCTACAGTGACAATAAACTAATACTACTGAAGGAAACTTATGGATAAAGACTGTAGATATATATAAGTGTTATATAGTAATAGAAATATAAAGTGTGAGGGGTTTTATGAATAATAAATGACAGAGTAACAAAAGCGAACTAGTGCCAGTGCGACAATCAGACGCGCTCGTAATTTCCATTGCTTTCACAGTGTTTTTTTTTTTTGAGTATGGATCCCAAACTACTTGAAAATTGTAGAATAGTGTTTATAGTGTTTGTATCTGGCTGTGGTAATCATATTACGGGTTGTCGGGAAGTGTAAAGTGGAGACTTCGTTACCCTAATTCAGAGGTCTCCACAAGTCCTACGGTAACCAACGAAGGCTCAACAATCATTCCAGGAGAAAGCTGAAGGTATGTGCCATAAGCATATGTAATTTTATTATTCTAGGTCTAATATTTGATTTTTGGCAAATATTTTTTGAGAGTCTGTCGGAGCCCAAATAACCCCTCGGCACACGCAAGTCATTGGTAAACAAGCCCGCGGTGTATGGGTTAAAGTTCTTGTTAGTGTAGCCATTATCTACGGGCATCTGACATAAATGTTGCAGGTCTTGGTTTATAGACTGCCATGAGGAGCATATTGTAATAGCATGTTTAACATACATTCTGATGACACCTCTCTCATAGTTCTGAGCACAGTCACCTCTGCCGTTCTTAAATTTTTCCGTGCTGGGTGCATTACGATAGACTTCAGTACTTGACATCTCAATGGCTTTCAGTCGAGTCTGGCATAAATCTCTTATTTCCAAACTGCCCTCTTACATTTTCTATACTTCTATCTGTGCCTTCATCCATAGGTTCCTTTCTGGATGATCTTTAGCTGCTGTTGTAGACCGACAAGGTTCTTCTCCTAGAGCTATCAATAGTGGTGTTCCTCAGGTCTCTGTCCTATCTCCAACTCTTCCTTTTATTCATCAATGAACTTCTTAGCGCACATCTAACCCTGTCCACTCATACGCTGGTGACTCCAACCTTCACCGTTCCATTTGCTTTCCTCAGCGTCCATCTCAGCAGTTACTTCAGCAAACAAGACATGAGGCAATGGCACACCTTATCCCTGACTTGGCTCATAACTCTGATTGAGGTAAAAATAATCTTGCTTTTAATACATAAAAAACTCAGTTTTTACATCTTTCAACCCAAAAAATCTTCCGCAGGAGTATCCACTAATGTTGAATAATATCCAGCTCAATCCTGCATCATCATTAAACATACTTGGGGTTTCATTTTCACGGGATTTTTTTGGGGAAGACCATATTACTTCTCTTGTAATATCTGGTTCCGAGAGATTGGGTGTGCTAAGACGACTCCATGCCTTCTTTACTCCTGCACAGTTGTTGACTTTATACACGGGTTTTATCCCCCCCTGTGTACAGTACAACTCTCACGTGTGGGGAGGTTCCTCGCCTACAGCTCCTCTCAACAACATGGAGTCAAAGGCTTTTTCGTTTTATTAACTCTCTTCCTGTTACTGGCTTCCATCAACATCTGTCTCATCACTACACTGTTGCGTCTTTATCTCCTATCTCTGCTTCAGTGGTCTGTGCTCCTCTGAACTGTCTGCTTGCATCCCTCCACCACTTTCGTGGGCACATAGCACCCATCTAGCAACATACTTTCATCCCATTTCTGTCAAACTCTCTAATGCAAGAGGTAACCGTTACTCCCGGCTCTTCATAAATGCAACAGGTCAACTCTGGCACTGTCTCCCTCTATCTGTATTTCCTACTGTCTGTGTTCTCCAGTTTTTCAAACGCAATGTGTCCACGCATCTCAAAATAAAAGGGTCTTGAATTAGGCTCTTTTTATTTTTGTTTCTACTTGGAGGGCACAATATTGAAGGCTTCTGGCCTTTGGTTCCTTCTTTCTTAAATATAAAAAAAATGTAAACGACCAGGCTACTCAGCGACAATTATCCATCCATTCATCATCAGTCCTTCATTTATCTGTCAGAACTGCAAGGGCCCTGGAGAGCGTCACCATTTGCTGGAACTGAACCGGGCCCATGGAGACCAAAATCCACTTCTGCATCCACTCAAATGAGCCTCTAATGAAGAGTAAAGTTTACAGTAAAGGCCAATTGAGGTTTCCACAACCATTACAAAGCTGAGTGTGTTACTCTTATATTTCTCGCAATGTAACTGTTTACGTAGAGAGCTCATTTCTAATTGAACCATCTCACCAAGATGACGACATTCTTATTTTGTTCTTGTAGTCTACAGACGATTTTATTCAGCTCCGCAGGGAAATTTCGAAGTAAGCGATTAGGAATAGCCTACAGTAATCCATTCATAAGTACGGTATCTAAACTAAATTAAAACGTTTGTCACAAGAGTTATAACAAGTGAATTCCTTGGGGATAAGTAAAACAGTGCGAAGGTAGATAGAACAAACAAAAAGGAGAGGGTATCGCACTAAAACTTGTAAGGAAAAAAACCCTTCAGTCATTTACAATAATTACTGCTCAGTAACTTGACTTTCACTAGCAAACTATTTTATTCCGTCACTGATTGCATAAGGAACAGTGAAAGTCAGTATTTTGTATGAAGAAACACACTTGTGAGAAAGAGGTGCAAGACAATCTTCATAACTGACGAGTTTACCAAATTAGACCACAAACAACAAAAAACACTTACTGTACAGTCACTAACACTCTGAGGCTCCTGTGACTCACTCTCGGCTGAATAAAATCGTTGAGCGTCACCTGAATAGAATACTATAGTCGTCCTATCTCACGGTCAACTGAAATAAATAATTTAGTTTCGTACCTTTGCATTGTTGCCATTCCTTTTTCTTTGACATCTTTGAGGTTAGACTTGTAATAGTCTAAGCTATTTTGGGGGGTAGACAGATTGCATTGGTCACTTCATAACGATGGCGGGTAGATTTCATTAAAATTATATTATAACCTTTAGTTCATCCTTCTTTTTCCATTAAAAAAAAAAAACGGTATCTTTAAAAATAAGGCTGAATGCAGCCTCACTACATTCATTTCTCTGTGGGAATGCGTCACTGGATAACCTCAAAGTAAATCTGGGTTTGGAGATTTAATGTTTACACTTTGTGGAAATACGATTCGAATATCAAGGTGGTTGTCTTAAAGCCACACTTGAACTCCAGGCAAAGGAGAATTAAGGTGCTACACAAATGTTGAATAATAAGGATGTGTAAATCTTGCTGCCTTAATCCTGCCAGGGGCGAGTAGAGTTAAATTGACTAGATTAATTCTTCTGAAGTACGGACCCTAGAAAATTGCCAGTGTACTGCAGGTACAGCATTATATAAACATAAGTAATGCTATGCTGCTGCAACTCTCCATCTGACCAAGCACATACCCCCACCTCCCGGCACACCTAACCAGGCGCATTACGGCCCTCAACTTCCCCCCCCCCCCAGTCTTTTCTTTTAAAGGTGGGCGTAAGAAGAACGCCTTGAGGACATATACAGGTAACCTGGGCCCTTCAGATTTCTTGCGCAGGTCACATTGAAATTTTTTTTTTTTTTTTTTCTTTTTTACTGTTTCATCATTTTCAAAACATATTACTGAAGACACAGCATTCTACCTATTAATAGGCACCAGTTCACTATAAGGCACATAACCATGCGAAAATCCATGACTTTATAGTGAATATTTTCTGAGTTCTGGCCCGGAAACGAAATCTCTATGCCCGGCCAGCGGCCCTGCCGCCCAGCTCTATGGACGAACACTTATTGATCCCAGCGATTACGACACCCTCCTCTGGGGGTAAAAATATAAGGTCAATTGTTACATTATCTTGGCCCCTAGGGAGTCAGTGCTAGTAAGGGAGGGAGGGAGGGAGGGAGGGCGGGGGTAGACGGTCAGTGTGGTGAGGTATGGTGTGTGTGTGTGTGTGTGTGTGTGTGTGTGTGTGTGTGTGTGTGTGTGTGTGTGTGTGTGTGTGTGTGTGTGTGTGTGTGTGTGTAGCTTTCACAATCACAGCTCTCATACTCTGTCGGGCTCCACCACACATTTTCCCTCTCATTTTTTGTGCTAGTGTTCCTGCTGGGCTTCTGCTCTGATTTCCCACGGTGGTATTGAAGATCCGGACGCAGTGTGGGCGGCAGAGATGGAAGAATGGAAGGAGGGAGGGATGAGTAAGAAGAAGAAATTAGTGTTTGTGGGTATGTGGATATATGTGAAGGGAAGGAAGGAATACGGGAGGAGGGTGTGTGTGGTGTTTGTGGGTGTGTGGATGTGTGCAGGAGGGAAGGGGGAATGGGGGAGGAGGGTGTGTGTGGGGGGGGGAGGGGAGGAGGGAATGTGGGAGAAGGGTAATAGAAGGAAGGGAAGGAGGAGAGAAGCGTCAGACAACTGAGGGCGGGAAGAGTAAAGGATGAGCGAGAAGTGAACATCATAAGCAATGTGCCAGAGAAGAAGGGATGGGAAAGGAAGAGAGACAAGACAGCTATTCAGTTATAAAAGAAGGATAATGAAGATGAAAGGGTGAAATGAAGGAAGGAAAGGAAGAGGGAAGGAGTTAGGCCCGCATCACACACACGGTGTTTTGCTGCGCGGGAAAATCGCCCTGCGGGAATGCCTTCACATGAACAGTTTTTGCGCGATCAGTTCGCCAGCATCAGCTCGTGATACAGGACGTATAGCAAAGTGATATATGCGCACCTGATGAACAAGGTGTTAAAAGGAAAAGGTATTAAAAATGAATATGTTTATTTACTTATTTTTTTACTGCATGACATACCGAGGTGCAGGTGAGGGATTACGTTACAATTTGTAGCATTTTCTAATATTATTTTCTTATAAATTACAAATAGTTTTTAAACCGTACCTGCCAGAAAATGTGCATCCAGCCACAGATGAACCACACCTGCCCCACGGGAAAACACCGCCGTCTGAAATAATCCAATGTATTCAACAATATTCTAGAACGCTCGCCAGGTTGCTGTTTGGCAGTGCATGCAGGAGGTGAATATTATTCTTAGGAGGTGAAATTCTCCCGTGCAAACGTTTCCACTGAACTTTATCAAGGTTTATCCCTCACGATATTTCTGCGTGGCTTTAAAAAAAAAAAAAAAAAACTTACGTGAGGCAGAGCTTAAGGATAGCAAGGAAGGAAGGATGTGAGAAGGGAAGGAGTTAATCATTGTTAGAAGAACAGAAGACGAGAGGTCGATGGGAAGAGGATAAAACTTTCACTGCAAGGAACAGCAAATGAGTCAAAGAAAAATGAAGGGAGGAAACTAGGGAGGAAAAAAGAAATGAGGAATGGAAAATGGGAAGAGGGATGGAAGGAGGGAAAGTAGAATGAAGTGAGGGGTGGGAAAAGATGAGTATAATGATACAGGATTAATAATTACTCAAGGAAGGAAGGAAGGAAGGAAGGAGGAAGAGAGGGAAGGAGGGATGAGAAGACATGGCTATCACAATAAAAAAAATAATAATAATCCGAGAAAGGAATGAGAGAAAACGGGAGAGATGAGAGAGGACAGGATCATCATTGTACAAAATATATAATGGGTCGAGAAAGTCCTTGTGAACTGGGAGTCCTTGTGGACGTCAGAGAAGCAGAGGAAGAGAAACATGAGGAGAGGAGAGGAGGGAGGAAAGAAGGAGAGAAAAGAAGAATGAAAGAAGAACTGAGGGAAAGTGAAAGGAAGGACGGGTGGAAAGAAGAGATCAAATAGAAAAATATTTTCGGACAAGGAAGGAGAGAACGGAGAGAATTAAAAGAAGAAAAGGGAGGAAAAGAGGGTAGGATGGGAAAATAGAGGAAGGACTTACCTATAAAAGATAATTACTGTGCACGAAAGCAAGAGAGAGAGAGAGAGATGAACAAAACGGATGAGAGAAGAGAAGATTATCATTGTTCATTACACGTGATTAGTCAGACAAGAAAGGACAGAAGGAAAAAAGGAAGTAAAGAAGTTAATGATTGGTAGAATTAAACGTATAAGGGATTTCTATGAAAGATACAGAGTGAGTTCAAAAAGGAAAAGAAGAAAAAAAAGGAAGGAAGCAAGGATGGAAGAAAGGAAGGAAGGAAGGGAAACTGGAATGAGAGGAAAGAAAATGATGGGAGCAAGGATAGAGGGAAAAAAGAATTAATGAAGGAAGAATGGAAGAAAGGATGGAAAGTGAGGCTATATTTTCTCTTTACTATGAAATTAATGACGTTAAGCTGATACTTTTCCTGACCTTAGCTCGCACGCATACTTACGGGTGAAATAAGTTAATCAATAAGAAAGAATGAGAAATTTGAGAGAGGGATTTGTCACAGTGGAATGACGCAGGCTTATGATGATATTGATGATGATGATGATGATAGTGATGATTACGATTTCGATGATGATGAAAATGACGACGATAATGATTAGCCTATAATAATGTTATGTAGATAATAACTAAAATGGGTTTCACCACATTTGCTAGACCCTTGAAAAGGCAACTACAAACCATATTTATTTCAAACAGTTGTACGTCATTAATTGGACAGGATTAAAGGAATAGAGAGGGAGAGCGTGGAACAGTTAATATCCTTCCCACTCGGTTCTAAAACTACACACACACACACACACACACACACACACACACACACACACACAGAGTGTGTGTGTGTGGCCTGCAGTGAGCTGTCAAGGCCTACAAACTGAAAAATTGTTCGTATATGCTTATGTATACTGTAGCCATAATTTGTGAGGAGGACGATGATAACTATTAAGATGACAGCGAAAATGATAGCAATGATTATGATAATGATGTAGAAGACCATGATGATGACA